>NC_088381.1:116707375-117015750 GCF_037993035.2 Macaca fascicularis
GAAGAATATTTAGACAATAACTAGAAAGTAGGACAAGAATAAAATGGGCATTCTCACAATGAAAAATACAGTAGCTGAAGTTAAAAACTAAATACTTTGGTTTAATAATCATATACATTGAAGATAATTATAGAATTAGAAGATAGACCCAAAAAATTTATGCATACTGAGTAACGAAAAGACAAAATGATGGACATTACTAGAAAAGACTTTGAGAAACATTCCCTGTGCAAAATGGTAAAAAGGTCTAAAATGTATTTAATTAGAGTTCAAAAGGAAAAAGGAAAGAATGGTAATAATTGAAAACATAATTGCTAAGAATATTTTTTAAACTGGTTAAAGACACCAGGTTATAGGCCAAAGAAGTGCTACAGATTCCAAGTAGGATAAATATAAAGTGATACATGGAATGATAATAATAAAACTCATGGAAATGAAAGACCAAAAGAAAATATTAAGAGCAGCTGGAGAAAAAGCATATTACTTTCAAAGGAGTCTGACAGCTAACAAATCAATGGAAACAATGAAAGCCAGAAAACAATCACATTATGTCTTTGAACGGTAAAACTAAGGAAGAGCCAATCAAGAATTCTACACCAAGCAAAAGTATTGTTCAAAAATGAAGATGAACTTAAGACATTTTTAGACAAATGAAACTCACATAATTCAGCATCACCTGATTAACAGCAAAAGAAATACCATAAGATGGTTTTAAGGCAAAGGAAATTACAGCAGATAGTAATAGAGAATGTATGAAAGAATAAAAGTAAATATAGTATTTGTGAGAGAAAATATAAATTCGAATTGACTATATATTTTGAGTGACTGGTGAAAATTAAGATATATATAAAATTAAAATATTCTACAAATGATCCTTTCAATTTCAAAATGGCAGCAGAGAAACAAGCGGGCTTCATTTTCCCTACCCCACACAGAAAACTAAAAACAAATATACAGTGCCAAGATTAATACCAACAATATCTCAGAACTCAAATATGAGGATGAGGCAGTTTCCAGGGCCATAGAGAAGTGAAAAAAAAATCAGGGCAAACAGTAAAAGAATTGGACATCCATACCTGTGACACACCTGCTCTATTCTGACCAATCTGCCAAGCAAAAAGTATGTGAAAAACTTCGCCCTGACTCACCTCCTCTATACTAGAAAAAGTCAGATTGAGGTAGACAACCAGCTTCTCCATTATGTTGGGTTTTCTGGTAGAGATCTGTCTCTGCCTCAACCCATGGGAATCATAGGGAACACTTGAAGGGAGAAATAACCCCAAGGACAACCAAAGACAAAGGGCAGAGACAGTACTACCACCCTGACAACTCTGCTCTGCAACTTGGAATGAGGAGAAGGCAAATAAGAGTGGCTGTTCAGTAGCACTATGCTGCAGGAAGTTTGTCCCAAAGGTCCCCTGGACATAAATCCCTAGCCAGCCTTCCCAAACTACTGGAAAACGCCCTTTGGTACCAACCCCATTCAGTACAGGCAGCACTCTGATTGTTTAATAAGCCAAACATGGGTTTAAGGAGTCATCTAGTGCTGAAAAAAGAAGCATAAACCTAGAGGAAAAATAAAATAAAATCAATAGGTAAATTACAAAGAATCTCTAATAAAACACATGCAATAAAAAATAAAGCCAGACAGAAAAGACTGAAATAAATAACATTTCAAAGATAAGACATAGACATACATCCACAGGAAACAAGAGCAAACAGGGAACCATGACCTCATCAAACAGACAAATTAAGGTACCAGTGATTGACCCTAACAAGAAAGTGAAAAATAAATATGTCCATGAATTTACAGTTAACTCATTTTCAACAAAGTTGCCAAGAACATACAATTGGGAAAAGGACAATCTGTTCAACAAGTAGTGCTGGGAAAACCGAATAGCCACATGCAGAAGAATGAAAGTAGACACATATCTCTGATCATACAAAAAATAAAATTAAAAACTGGATAAAAGACTCAAATTTAGGAACTCAAACTGTGAAACAACTAGATGACAATATTGGATATACTCTACAGGACATTGGTCTGGGCAAAGATTTCTTCAATAAAACTTCAAAAGCACAGAGAATGGAAGCAAAAGAAGACAAAGGATTATATCAAGCTACAAAGCTTCTGTGCAACAACGAAAACAACAAATGAAGTGAAGAGACAGCCCACAGAATGGGAGAATATATCCGCAAACTACCCATCTGACAAAGAAAAACCAGAATATATAAAAATTCAAAACAACTCAATAGAAGAAAAAACAAAATCTGATGAAAAAAAAAAGGGGGGCTCAGAAGACCAGAACAGACATTTCTCAAAAGAAGGCATACAAATGGCCAACAAGCATATGAAAAATTGTTCAACATCACTAATCAAAGAAACACAAATCAAATCTACAATAAGATACCATCTCACCCCAGTTAAAATAGCATTTATCTAAAAGACATGGAATAGCAGATGCTGCTGAGGATATGCTGATGGGAACGTGAACTCGCATAGCCATGATGGAGAAAAGTATAGAGATTCCTCAAAAAAACAAAAACACTAAAAATAGAAGTACCATGCAATCTAGCATTCTACTATTGGATATAGTAGGAAATCAGTATAGTGAAGAGGTATCTACACTCCCATGTTTATTGCAGCACTATTAAGAATAGCCAAAATACAGGATCAACCTGTGTCTATTAATGAATGAATGGATAAAGAAATCATGGTATATATATCCAATGGAATATCAGCCATATAAATGAATTCTATCTTACCATTTGCAGCAACATGGGTGAAACTGGAAGTTACTGTGTTAAGTGAAATAGGTCAAGCACAGAAAGACAAATATTGCATGTTCTCATTCGTATGTGTGAGCTAATAAAGTGGATCTCATGAAGATAGAGAATAGATTGGTGGTTGTCAGAAGCCAGGAAGGGAAGAAGGAAGTGGGAGATGAAGAAGGGGTTGATTAATGGGTACAAATATATAGTTTGATAGAAGAAATAAGACCTCATATTTGATAGATTAGTAGGAGGACTACAGTTTGTAGCATCTATTAGATATTTCAAAATAACTAGAAGAAAATAATTTGAATATATCTAACACAAAGAAAAGACTAATAATTAAGGTAATAAATATCCCAATTACAGTGATTTGACCTTTACAAATAATATGAATATATTAAATTTTCACATGTACCTTCAAAGCATATACATCTATTATGTATCAATAAAAATTAAAATACATATATATTATACAATGAACCACAGAATTGGGAATTGAATAAATAGTGTTCTAAAGCTCTGGCTTTATCTGAAACATGGGATAGTAAGTGTTCCTGTAATAGTGATAAAGAATCAAACAACAAAGGAGAAAACTGGAATAATTTTTAAAACAAATGACTGGTTTAATGGAAGGCAAGAAAGTAAAAGAAAATTAGAAATATGAAAAATGAAACCAAATTTAACATGGTACATACCAGTAAATATATTAAAATTAAATGAAAAAATAAGACATTATCACAGAAAGCAATTATGCAGCAAAAGAATAAAGTAAAATTCAATTATATACTGCTTACAAGAAGCACAACATATATAAGTACACTATAAAGTTAAAAGTAAATAGAAAAGTTATACCATATAAGGCCGCGTGCAGTGGCTTACGCCTGTAACCCCAGCACTTTGGGAGGCCAAAGCAGGTGGATCACTTGAGGTCAGGAGTTTGGGACCGGACTGCCCAATGTGGTGAAACCCTGTCTCTACTAAAAATACAAAAATTAGCTGGGTGTCGTGATGTGCACCTGTAATCCCAGCTACTTGGGAGGCTGAGGCAGGAGAATTGCTTGAACCTGGGAGGCAGAGGTTGAGTGAGCCAAGATGGCACCATTGTACTTCAGCCTGGGCAACAGAGTGACACAAAGAAAAATTGTAACTTAAAGTAAGAAGTATGTATTAGTCTATTCTCATGCTGCTGACAAAGGCATACCCAAAACTGGGTAATTTATAAGGAAAAAGAGGTTTAAAGGACTTATAGTTCCATGTGGCTAGGGAGGCCTCACACTTATAGCAGAAGGATGAAAGGCATGTCTCACATGAGGACAGGCAAGAAAAAACTGAGAGCCAAGCAAAACGGGTTTGCCCTTAAAAAACCATCAGATCTCATGAGATTACTCGCTACCACTGCTGCCCCCATGATTTAATTGTCTCCCATTGGGTTCCTCCCACAACATGAGGGAATATGGGAGCTACAATTCAAGATGAGATTTGGGTGGGGACACAGCCAAACCATATCAAAGTATAACTAGGTCTAAAGACAGCTTCTTCATGATGATAAAAGGCTCAGTAAATCAAGAATATATGACAATTCTCAGTTTGTATGATCAAATAAGATAGCCTCAAATCATATAAAGGAAACACTGACAGAAAATCAAAAAACCTGCAATTATGTACAAAAAGTTTTTTTTCTAGAGACAGGGTCTCACTTTGTCATCCCAGGCTGGAGTGCTGCGCATGATTAGCTCACTGCCACCTCGAATTCCTAAGTTCAAGCAGTCCCATCTCAGCTTTCTAAGTAGCTGGGACTACAGGCACATTCCACCACAGCCAAGTTATTTTTGTATTCTTTGTAGAGACAGGGTCTCCCCATCTTGCCTAGGCTGGTCTCGAACTCCTTGTCTCAAGTTAACCTCCCACCTCAGCTTCCCAAAGTGCTAGGATTACAGGCATAAGCCAACATGCCCAACCTGAAAATAGTTCTAACAAATCTCTTTTAGTAACAAATAAATAAGTCAAATTAAAATTAAGAATACAACAAGTTTGAACACAACTTTATTTTATTTTTATTTTTATTGAGATAGCATCTTGCTCTGTCACCCAGGCTGGAGTGCAGTGGTACAATCTCGGCTCACTGCAACCTCCGCCTCCCAGGTTCAAGTGATATTCCTGACTTAGTCTCCTGAGTAGCTGGGATTACAGACACATACCACCATGTCCAGATAATTTTTGTATTTTTAATAGAGACAGGGTTTCACCATGTTGGCCATGCTGGTCTTGAAATCCTGATCTCAAGAGATTCACCCATCTAGGCCTCCCAAAGTGCTGGGATTACAGGCATGAACCATCACTCCTGGCCTCAACAAGACTTTAAATTAACCTAATTACATATACAGAACACTATACACTATAATAAACATCTCCAAATTAAAATTGTTTTATGTACATATAGGTACATAGCAAAGTTGACTATATGCCAAATCATAAAACAAGCCTCAGTAAATTTCAAAGGATTGAAATTATACAGAGAATATTAGTTGACTTCTGCAGGATTAAGCTAGAAAGCAATAACAAAAAGTTAAGTATAGATTGCCAAACACCTCTAACCAATCCATTATCCATAAAATAACAATAGAAAATACTTTCAATTGAATACACAATAGTAAAAATATGAAAATGCCACACTGTGGGATAAACCTAAATCTGTTTGTAAAGGGGAATACATAGCCTTAAATGTATGCATTTTAGAAAAAAAAAAGCTTGAAAATCACACATTTCGAGATCTGCCTCAATAAATTAGAGAAGTAAAGCAACATTAAACTCAAAGGCAAGAGAAAAAAGGTAATACTTTAAAAATATAAGGCAACTGTAAAATACAGAGAATTAATAAAAACCAAAGTCTAATTAATAACAATATACATGTTACAAAATTGATCAATTTTAACATTATAGAAAATACAAAACAAATATCAGGAATAAAAATGTGGCCATAACTTCAGATCACATAATTATTAAGATGCAAGAGGTTATATGAAACAATGTTAGGCTCATAAATAGTAAAGAATTTAAGTAAAATGGAAAAACTTCTTGAAAAATTGATTTTATCCAACTGGGCCCAGAAAATAACCAAAAATTTGAACAGTACAAAATTTTATAAAATAATTTAGTCAACAATAAAATTTTTCCTGCACAAATAAAACTCTAACCCAGACAGATTCAAACATGAATTCTCAAAACATTTAAGAAAATGTAAATAATATCAATCTCATACAATACCCCCCAGAGAAAAGTAAAAGAGGGAATACTATTCTACAAGTTTCATGATAGTGGTATAACTTTAATACTCTATCTAAAACTGGACATTACAATAAAAGGAAGCAATGTTACAGGTTCTCTCTCATGGACACAAATTTTTTAAATCCTAAATAAAATATTCAAATATAAGAAAACCCTTGAGAGAGAGAGTGCCCAATTTAATAAAGCTATTAACGTAATGAAGCAGAAACTACATGACCTTTATCATGCTCTCTTTAGCAGGTTAAGAGGTGATAAAGGTAGGCCAGTCACTGCAAACCAATATGTTCTTCAGTGCAGCCATAATGGAAGTATTTTGAGTGAACTGAAAAACTGGTGACCTCAGGCCACAAAAAGGAAACCCAAAAGGGAAAGAGAAAAAGTAAGATAAGAAATTGAAGATGGATTTCATTACGTGGACAAAGTAGTACTGTTCAGAAACTGATTGTTTGGATCACAAACCATTGAAACTGCTCCAACTGTTACATCTTTAAGTGCTTCTACTTGAATTACTAGGTTAAAGCTACCCTTTGACATTTCTATGGAAAAATGTTTAGGACTTCAAGCATATACTTGTGGAATGGGGAAAGCCTCAAATTTTCATGAAATCCTTCTGCATTGTACACAAAATTCTAAATAGTTGTGTTCAAAGAATATAATAACATGAAAACATGATATGACCTTCCAGTCACTTTGACAGCTATATTTTTTTAGTAAAATGGTCACCTTAAAAAAAAATGGGGGTTGAATTATTTTAAGATGCATTTCAATTTTTATGACTTAAAATGCAAAGTACACATACATTCATTTAGTTTGTTAGCTACGAAGTATAGTGAGATTTTCAAAAGTTACTTTAATTTTTAGGACTATTTAACTTATAATTTTTTTCTTGTAGAAATAATTTTATGCTTGAAGTTATTAAAAAACCTTTCCCTTTTGTATAGAAATTTCAAGCAAATTTATCTTAGATGTTTTGGGGCAAAGAAGTATAATCACTAGTAGTGATTATACACAGGCCTCCCTCCGTAACCAGATAGAAAGCAGCTACCTGCATAGAGACACAGAACTCCTTGTATGTACATTATTAAATCCATAGAACCCCTGGGAGTAGTAAAGACAGGCTGTAGGGATGGCCTCACAGTTCAGAAAACTGAGATCTCACTAAGCTCATCAAAACATTATAAGCCATACAAAAAAAAGGAAACAACAGTAGAGGAAGAATCAACAGATGAACATACAAAGTTTTTAACCAAAGACATTTGACTAATTGCACCTATTACACACCTACAGAAGAATCCACACAACAGAATATGCATTCTTCTCATCTGCACATGCACATTCCCTAAGACTGACCACATATGCAGCCATAAAGCAAACCTCGACAAGTTTAAAAAATAATCAAAATCTTACCAACCACACTGTCAGACTACAGTAAAATAAAAACAGAAATCAATACTGAGAAGAGCTGTCAAAACCATA
The DNA here is from genome assembly GCF_037993035.2 of Macaca fascicularis. Taxonomy (NCBI): domain Eukaryota; kingdom Metazoa; phylum Chordata; class Mammalia; order Primates; family Cercopithecidae; genus Macaca; species Macaca fascicularis. The sequence continues at coordinate 116,714,912 of NC_088381.1, forward strand.
CAATTACATGGAAGCTAAACAACCTGTTTCTGAGTGACTTTGAGATAAGGAAAGAAATTAAGGCAGAAATTTAAAAAAAAAAATTCTTTGAATCTAATAAAAACAGAGACACAACATATAAGAATACTGGGGACACAGCTAAAGCAGTATAAGAGGAAATTTTCTAGCACTAAATACCTACCTCAAGTAGTTAAAAATATTACAAACTAACAACCTAATTTCATACCTAGAGTAACTAGAAAAACAGGAGCAAACCAACGCCAAAGCCCCAAGAAGAAAAAAAATGACCAAAATTAGAACTAAACTGAACAAAATTGAGATGTAAAAATCCACACAGAAGATCAATGAAATCAAAAGTTGGTATTTTGAAAGACTAAACAAGATTGATAGACTGTCAGCTAGATTAATTACAAAAAAAAAAGAAAATCCAAATAAACACAATCAGAAATGAAAAGGGTGACATTACAACTGACCCCACAGAAATACAAAAAATTATAAGGGATTATGAACACCTCTATGCACACAAACTTGAAAATCTAGAATAAATGGCTAAACTCCTGAAAATACAAAGCCTCACAAGATTGAATCAGGAAAAATAATGACATCCTCAACATACCATTAATGAGTTCTGAAATTGAATCAGTGATGAAAACCTTACCAACCAAAATAAAAAACCCCAGACAAGATGGATTCACAGCTGAATTCTACCAGGTGTACAAAGAAGAGTTACTACCAGTCCTACCAAAATTATTCCAAAATCTTGAGGAGGAACTTATCCCTAACACATTCTATAAAGCCAGCATCATTCTGATACCAAAACCTGGCAGAGACACAACATAAAAAGGAAAACTTCACACCAATATCCCTGATGAACATAGACACAAAAATCATCAACAAAATACTAGCAAACCAAATCCAGCAGTTAATCTATTATGATCACATAGACTTTATTCCTGGGGTGCAAGGTTGATTCAACATACAGAAATCAGTAAATGTGATTCTTCACATAAACAGAAGTGAAAACAAAAACCCCATAATCATCTCAATAGACACAGAAAAGCCTTCGATAAAATTCAATATCTCTTCTTGTTAAAAACTGTAAACAAATTAGGCATCAAAAGAACATACCTCAAAATAGTAAGAGCCATCTACGACAAATCCACAGTCAGCATCACACTGAATGGGCACAAGCTGGAAACATTCTCCTTGAGAACTAGAACAAGACAAGGATGCCCACTCTCACCATAGTATTGGAAATCCTAGCCACAGAAATCAGGCAAGGGAAAAAAATAAAAGTCATCCAGATAGAAATAGCACAAGTCAAACCATCTCTCTTTGAAGATAGTATGATGCTACACCTAGAAAACCCCATAGATTCCACCAGAAAGCTCTTAGAACTGATAAACTACATTAGCAAGCTTTTAGGATATAAATATCAGTGTACCAGAAGTAGTAGCATTTCTATACACCAATAATGTCCAGGCTGAGAGCCAAATCAAGAATGAAAGCCCATTCACAATAGCCACAAAAGAAAATGAAATACCTAGTAATACAGCTTACCAAGGAGGTGAAAGATCTCCACAATGAGAATAATTACAAAACACTGATGAAATAAATCAGAGGTGATATAAAACAAATGGAAAACATTCCACGCTCTTCTTTTTTTTTTTTTTTTTTTTTTTGAGATGGAGTTTCGCTCCGTCACCAGGCTGGAGTGCAGTTGTGTGACCTTGGCTCACTGCAACCTCTGCCTCCCCAGTTAAAGTGATTCTCCTGCCTCAGTCTCCTGAGTAGCTGGGATTACAGGTGCACACACAGCTGATTTTTGTATTTTTAGTAGAGACAGGGTTTCACCATGCTGGCCAGGATGGTCTCGATCTCTTGACTTCGTGATCCGCCCGCCTCGGCCTCCCAAAGTGCTGGGATTACAGGAGTGAGCCACCACAGCCAGCCTAGATTCTACTACTTCTATCAAACTACCAATGTTATATTTTAACAGGACTAGAAAAAAAATTAAAAAATTCATGTGGAACCACAAAAGATCCTGAATAGCCAAAGTAATCCTAAACAAAAAGAACAAAGCTGAAGGCATCATACTACTGATTTCAAACTATTTAACACAGCTACAGTAACCAAAACAACATTGTACTGGTAGAAAAACAATGTGACATAGACCAATGAAACAGGATAGAGAATCCAGAAAGCCACATGCCTACCATTACCTCATCTTTGACAAAGCTGACAAAAATAAGCAATGGGGAAAGGACTACTATATTACGCCATTCTTGCATTGCTATACAGAAAGATCTGAGACTGGGTAATTTATAAGAAAATAAGTTCAATTGTCTCATAGTTCTACAGGCTGTATAGGAAGCATAGTGCCGGCATCTGCTTTTGGTGAGGCTTTAGGAACCTTTCAATCATGATGGAAGGTGAATAGGGAACAGGCATCTCACATAGCTGGAGCAGAAGCAAGAGAGTATGAAGGAAGATGTCACACTTTACAACAATCAGATCTCATAAGAAATCACTCACTATCACAAGGACAGCACCAGGCCATAAGGAAACTGCCCTTATACCTCACACACCTTCCACCAGGCCCCACCTCCAACATTGGGGATTACAATTTTACATGAGATTTGCAAGGGCATATATTCAAACCATATCAACTCCCTGTTCAAAAAATGCTGCTGGGATAACTGGCTAGCCATATACAGAAGATTGAAACTAGACCCCTTCAATTCATCATACACAAAATGTAAGACAAGATGGATTAAAGACTTAAATGTAGTACCTAAAACTATTAGAAACTCTAGGAGAAAACCTAGGGCAAACCATTCTGGACATCTGACTTGGCAAAGAATTTATGACTAAGTAACCAAAAACAACTGCAACAAAAATTGACAAGAGAGACCTAATTAAATGAAAGAAATTCTGCACAGCAAAAGAAACTATCAACAGAGTAAACAGACAACCTACAGAATGGGAGAAAATATTCTCAATCTATTCATTCAAGAAAGGTCTAGTATCCAGAATCTATAAAGAAGTTAAACAATTTATAAGCAAAAGACAACCCCATTAAAAATGGGCAAAGTACATGATCAGACACTTCTCAAAAGAAGACATACATGCAGCCAACAAATATGTTACCAAATGCTCATCATCACTAATCATTAGAGCAACGCAAATTAAAACCATAATGAGTTTCCATCTCATACCAATCAGAATGACTATTACTAAAAAGCATAAAAATGGTCGGGTGCAGTGGCTCATGCCTATAATCTTAGCACTTTGGGAGGCCGAGGTGGGTGGATTGCCTGAGCTCAGGAGTTTGAGACCAGCCTGGGCAACATGGTGAAAACTCCTCTCCACTAAAATACAAAAAAAGAAAAAAAAAAAATAGCCAGGCATGGTGGCACACACCTGTGGTCTCAGCTACTTGGGAGGCTGAGGCAGGAGAGTCACTTGAACCCGGGAGGTGGAGGTTGCAGTGAGCCGAGATGACCCCACTGCACTCCAGCCTGGGGGACAGAGCAATTCTCTGTCTCAAAAAAAGAAAAAGAAAAAAGAAAGGCTAAAAACAACGGATGCTGGCAAGATTGCAGAGAAAAGGGAAAACTTATACACTGCTAGAGGGAATGTAAACTAGTTCAGCCACTGTTGAAAGCAGTTTGGAGAGTTCTCAAATAACTTAAAACAGAGCTACCATTCAACCCAGCAATTGCACTTTTCTGTATATACCCAAAGAAAAATAAATTGTTCTACTAAAAAGATATATGCATTCATATGTTTATTGCAGCACTATTCACAATAGTAAAGACATGGAATCAATGGAAATGCCCAACAATAATGGAGGGGATAAAGAAAAATACTGCATGTTCTCACTTGTAATTGGGAACTAAATATTGAATACACATGGACACAAACTGGGAAAGAATAGACAAAGGCACCTGCTTGATGGAGGCGGATGGGAAGGGGTTATGGTTTGGAAGGCTACTTATCATGTACTGTGCTCACTGCCCGAGGGACAGGATCATTTTGGACACCAACCCTCAGTAACATAAAATTTACCCATGTAACAAACCTGCATATGTATCTCCTAAATCTAAAATAAAAGTAGAAGGCCAGATGCAGTGGCTCAAACTTCTAATTTCAGCACTTTGGGAGGCCAAAGTGGGAGGATCACTTGAACCTAGGAGTTCCAGACCAGCCTGAGCAATAGTGAGACCAGGTCCCTACAAAAAAATAAAATAAAAATTAGCCAGGTGTGTTGCGGGAACTCAGGGACCCTGAACGGAGGGACTGGCTGAAGCTGTGGCAGAAGAACATAAATTGTGAGGATTCTGTGGACATTTATTAGTTCCCCAAATTAATACTTTTATAATTTCTTACACCTGTCTTTACTGTAATCTCTGAACATAAATTGTGAAGATTTCATGGACACTTATCCCTTCCCCAGTGAATATCTTTGTGATTTCCTATGCCTGTCTTTACTTTAATCTCTTAATCCCATCATCTTCTTTGTAAACTGAGGAGGATGAATGTTGCCTCAGGACCCTGTGATTGTGTCAACTGCACAAATTGTTTGTAGAGCATGTGTGTTTGAACAATATGAAATCTGGGCATCTTAAAAAATGAACAGGAGAACAGTGATGTTCAGGGAACAAGAGAGGTAACTTTGAACTAGACGCAGGTGAGCTGGACGGAACAGGGCTATATTCCTCCTCTTTCGTAAGCAAATAGGAGAAATATCACTGAATTCTTTTTCTCAGCAAGGAACATCCCTGAGAAAGGGAATGCTCCCTGAAGGTAGGCCTACAGACGGCCCCTTTTTAAGGCGTCCTGTCTTTTGTGGTCGAAGCCGATGGAATGAAATAAGCCCTGGTCTCCTATAGTGCTCCCAGGCTTATCAAGTGGACAAAAATTCCCACCTAATAAATTGTGTTCAGACAGGTTACCTGCTCTCAAACCCTGTTTCCTGATAAGATGTTATCAATGACAATGCGTGCCCGAAACTTAATTAGCCATTTTAATTTCTCCTCATCTGGTGGTCCTGTGATCTTGCCCTGCCTCCATTTGCTTTGTGATATTTTATTACCTTGTGAAGCGTGTGATCTCTGTGACCCACACCCTATTCGTGCACTCCCTCCCCTTTTGAAAATCGCTAATAAAAACTTGCTGGTTTTACGGCTCAGGGAACATCACGGATCCTGCCAACATGTGATGTCTCCCCTGGACACCCAACTTTAAATTTCTCTCTCTTGTGCTCTTTCCCTTTATTTCTCAACGCAGCCGAGACACTTAGGAAAAGAAAAGAACCCACGTTAAACATCTGGAGCGGGTTCTCCTGATACAGGTGTGGCGGAGCACACCTGTGGTCCTAGTTACTCAGGAGGCTGAGGTGGGAGGATAGCTTAAGCCCAAGAGTTTGAGGCTGCAGTAAGCCATGGCCATGCCACTGCACTCCAGCCTGGGTGACAGAGTGAGACTTTGTCTCTAAATAAATAAATAAATACAAAAGTAGAAAGGAAAAAAATAAAGAACTCCCTTTCTTCACATCCTCTAAAAAGTAATTAAAATATAATTCAACTTACATTCATAATTAAAATTTTAAAACCTCTTAAAGTAGTATTAAAAACAAGCTTTCTTAATTTGATAAAGATTATCTGCAAAATACTTTCAACTCTATACGTAATGATGAAATATCAAAAGATTTCTCCTGAAACTCGAAGCAAGATAAGAATGTCATACGATCAACACTTCTTTTAATACTGTACTAGTATCCAAATCCAGAACAATAAGAGAAGAACACGTCAAAGATGCTTAAGAAAGCTCCAGGGAAGAAAAAAAAACACATCATTAGAAATGACTTGTTCATAGACAATCAAAATTATTGATTGTTTACAAATAATTACTATTTAATGAGTTCCGTGGATACAAGATCAACATATGCAAAACAATTGTATTTAAATATAACAACTGAAAAATGGAAAACGATATTTCAAATTCAACAAGCCTTTTATGATCTATCAGAAAACATGTATCTCGGCAAAAATCTACTGAAAGACATGTAAGACATCTTCATTGAAACTATGAAATATCAAGAGAAATCAAAGACCAAAATAAATGGAAGAAATTATCACATTTAATAATTTGAAGATTCATTATCATGAAATTGAGAATTCCTCACCAAATTTTTCTCAAATCTCAATGCAATATAATCACAATGTAAATCTCAGCAGGTTTGGTGCAGAGTAGGGGACGTTAGAAGGTATAGCGAGGGAGACTGATAAACTGATTGTATCAGAAATATCAAAGACAGTCTTGGAGAAGAGGAACATACTTGGAGGATGTATGCATCCAGATATAAAGACTTATGTTAGCACTACAGTAACCCAGATGGCATCCTATTGATGCAAAGATAAACAACAGAAGAAGCCAAGGATAGTTTAGAAACAACCAGACAAGTATGAATAATTTATGACAGAGATGGCACTTACACTTTAGTAAACATTGAAATTCAAAAAGTATTGTATCCTACCCTGTACCAAACACACACACACACACACACACACACACACACACACAACCTCAGTTCTAGATAGTTTGCAAATAAAAACGTGAAACAATAATCATTCTGGAAAATATCAGGAAACTATCTTCATTAACTCTGTGTACTAGGCTGAATAATGACCTCCTAATCCTTGGAATCTGTAAATGTTACCTTATTTGGAAAAAGCAATGTTTTAGATGTAATTAAAGATTTTTAGATGGAGAAATTGTCCAGGATAATCTGAGTGCATACTAAATGCAATCACACGTATTCTTATGGAAGGAAGGCTGAGGGAGATGTTGACCAAAAAGACAGAAGAGGTGAAGGCAAATGTGAAGAGGTGGTGAGCATAGTGATACAGCTACAAGTCACAAAACAACAGCAGCCATCAGAAGCTGGAGGAAGAAAGGAAGGGATTCTCCCTTGAAACTTCTAGAGAGTATGTGGCCCTACCAATTCTTTGGTTTCCACCCAGTGACACTAATTTTGGGCTTTTTGGCTTCAGAACTGTGAGAGAAAAAAATTCTGTTTTTTAAGCTACCAAATTTTTGAGAATGTGTTCTCTAGCAGGTGCAGGAAACAAATACACATAGAGTAAATAGAGATTGTCAAAATATGTCACCAGAAAACACCTATCATAAAGAAAAATGTTGGTAAGTCAGATTTTATTAAAAGGAAGAATGTTCATCAAAAGACATCATCAAGACAATGTAAATGGAGGCTAGCAATGGAGAAGATACTTACAGAATACAGAACTAACAAAGGACTTTTGCCCAGAAAAACATACATAAATCAATAAGAAAAAAAAAGACACCTTAACAAAAAATGGATGAAAATATCTAGGAAGATACTCTACAAAATAGCAGACGTAAATCATCAGTAAGAAAATGTTGTCAACTCCACTACTCATTAGGAAGCATAAAGTAATATCATAATGATACACAACTACATCCCTGCCAAACTGGCTATGATTAAAGCAATCGACAATATGAAGTGTTGGTGTGTCCATGAACAATAGAAACTTTGCAAAGGTGGCTATAACTTAGCGAAGCTATTCTGGGAATGTGTCAGGCAATACAAACTGAAGTTGAACATACATGTTCTGATGACCTCAAAATCCTATTCTATTTCTAGATGTATCCCCAAAAGAAGTGTTAGTGTGTGTTTGCATGTGTGTACCCAAAATATGTACAAAATCATTTCAGTAGTGTTGTTTCTAATAACACCAAACAGGAAAAAAAAATGAACTTCCAGTGGAGGAGAAGAATGTGAGGGTGGCTGATGATGTGCTGATAACATTTGTCACTTAGTCTGTGTAGTGACTTCCTTAGTTTATTTAGCGACAATGCATTGAGCTTTACCATAACAATTTGTATATATTTTTGTATGTTATATTTTCATAAAAATATTAAAAACATTTTTTGGTACTTTTTAACCTCTTTAGTCTTCCATATGTAATTCCAACAAATATTCTTGGAATTTTCAATGAAAATTGTCAGAATATATACATTTTTATGAGCGGAATTTTCATTCTAATAACACTGCATCTCCCCATACATACGCATAGTTTTATTTAGTATTTATATAATATGTAGATATATATGTGTCTGTGTGTGTGTATATATATAACTAATGCATATATACACAGCATACTGTGTATATATTCCACCATGTGGGTCTTACACTTCGTAGGTTTTATACTTAAATGCTACTGTGAAAAGTATTTTTTTAAATATACTTTCCCAATTGGTTTTTTAGTGCACAGAGAATTGCTCTCAGTACTACTTTTTTTGTTGATACTATTGGATTTTTTTCAATTCAGCAATCATTTTATCAGCAAATAAATTTTTATTTTTCCTTTTTTATAATAGTATCTCCTATTTTAAAAATGTTGCTTTATTGGACACCTCAAGTTAAATATTGAATAGAAGCCATTGTAACTAGTATCCTTTCTTTTTCTTGACATTAAATGTTTCTAATATTTGTGCCTTAATTATTATGGTTATTTGGGGGTTTATAGCAATTAAAATAAATATATTTTAAAATATTCAACAAACTCTTGCATATTGATGTTAAATCCTACTTTCCTCTGATGCATTTTATCTATGTATTATTTGATAGATTTTTAAATAATTTCATAGTATTTTTACCTCTATGTTCATAACCTATAATTTTTATTTTTCTTACTGTCCTTGTCCAGTTTTATGGCAAAGTAATACTAGCCCTTCAGAAGGATTTGGAAGACCTATTGCTCTTTAATCTAAAGAGTAGTTTATATTACATTGGTATTATCCTTTCTTTAAGGTTTTGCAAAGTGCCCTTGTAATCCCTTCTAAACCCAGGATTTTGAAAGGTGGGCACAGGATGTGGAACAAAGATACCATTTATTCAGTAGTTGTAGGTTTCATCTAGTTTTTACTTCTCTGAGGCTATTTTGATACTTTAAGTGTTTTCAGAACATTTTTTATCTAATCTTTCAGCTTTATTGGTATAAATTTGCTCATTTTGCTGATAATGTGGACAAGTAAAATGTAACATAATCTATGTCCTCTTTTTATAATGAATACCATTTTTTCATGTCTTAATCATTCTTGCTAGGTGGTGGTTAATTTATCTTTTCAAATCATCAACTCCAGGTTTAGTTTATCTTAGCTACTATCTCTTTGTAAAAAAGATATTTTTCAGTTGAATACAATTAAATTTGAAGTGATCTGAAATTATATCATCAATTTATATACAATAGAAGATGCATCTGGCTAGATTACCAATATGAGTAATTTTCTAATAAAATTCACTCTTGGTAGGGAGGATCAACCAATCATAAGATTTTTGAATTAAAAAAAAAAGAAAGATTTTTAAAGAGATTTTTTGCAAGCATGGCTAGATGGATGATTGTTATTCTTCAATTAAGGCGTATTTGTCTTAAGTACCAAAATTATTCCTTAGGAATCAATGTCTTCTTTCCTCTTCATTGTCTGTCATATATTAATAACAGGTACTCAATCTTATGTCTTGAGTTGAATAAGTGAAGGAGGCAAACTAACGCATTTTTATGTTCTGTCATTTTTTTATTTCAGTTGTATTCGTCTCATCTTTATTGACTCATTCCAGAAATAAATATTCAGCACTATTCTGGGGCACGACAACACACTTGTAAATAACAACAGGAAGATCCTGATTCCCAGAGCTTACATTCTTTCATGAGGAAAGTTCAAAAAAAGACAAGTAAAGAAATAAAGACAATGCCAAATAGAGGGGAGGGAGCATACTATCTGAAGTGGTTATCAAAGGTATCTCTGAAAAATATATTTCTGATACCAAAATTATGAAAATGAACGAGTCATGAGAAAATAAATTACTGGCCAGGCACAGTGGCTCGTGAATTCTAGCCCTTTGGGAGACTAAGGCAGGTGGATTGCCTTAGCTCAAGACCAGTCTGGGTAACATGGCAAAGCCATATCTCTACTAAAAATATAAAAAAATTAGCTGGGCGTGGTGGCCTGTGCCTGTAATCTCAGCTACTCGGGAGGCTGAGGCATGAGAATTGCTTGAACCTGGGAAGCAGAGGTTGCAGTGAGCCAAGATCATGCCACTGAACTCCAGCCCTAGGCCACTAAGTGAGACTCTGTAGAAGGAAGGGTGGGAGGGGAAGGGAGGGGAGAGAGGAGAGAGAAAGAAAGAGAGAAAGAGAGAAAGAAAGAGAAAGAGAGAAAGAAAGAGAAAGAACTGGGAATGCAATTGAAAGAAAAGCACATAATGAATACAAAGACCAAAGAACTTGGCATGTTTGAGTAAGAGCAGGAACCCAGGGAAGAAGGGGGGCCCTGATGATGATGGAGTAGATGGGAGTCAGATCACATCATGTCTTGTAGGCCAAGGTTTGTTTTGATCCTGAACACAGTAGCAAGTTACTACACAGTTTTTGTTATTACTTGTTGGCATCTTTGTTCCTATTCTCACGGCTTTACAGGCCATTCTTTGCATCATTAATAACGCATAATTTTTATTTTTCTTACTGTCCTTGTCCAGTTTTATGGCAAAGTAATACTAGCCCTTGTATTTGCAAAGAATGGCATGTAAGGTGGGAAGAGTAGGGTTAAAGATGCCAATTCAGTTTAAAGATAATATGGGTTTGAACTAGCATAATGACAGTGAAGATGGTGAGAAGTGAGCCAATTAAAGACAGAATTTAGAGGCAGAACAATCATGATTTATTGATGAATTAAATGTGAGTGGTGGGGAGAAGTAAAGGATCATAAATAAAGGATAAATCCATGGTTTGGGTCTTCAGAAGAGGAATACTGGAACAATGTTATGACACATTGCAATACAGTTATCAAGATGCCAAATTTATTTCCACTAATTATATTGCACAGAAATTTTCCTGGCAGTACATAGACATTAAAGTACAATGTACAGGCTAGGCACAGTGGCTCACGCCTGTAATCCCAGCACTTTGGGATGCCGAGGTGGGTGGATCACCTAAAGTCAGGAGTTCGAGACTAGCCTGACCAACATGGTGAAACCCCGTCTGTACTAAAAATACAAAAATGAGCTGGGCATGGTGGCACAGGCTTGTAATCCCAGCTACGTGGGAGGCTGAGGCAGGAGAATCACTTGAACCCAGGAGGTGGAGGTTGCAGTGTGCTGAGATCACACCATTGCACTCCAGCCTGGGTGACAGAGTGAGACTCCATCTCAAACAAACAAACAAAAGTACAATGTATAGATCTATTAATTATGAGTCCAGAGAATTTGGTACAACCCTTATAAAGCTCTCCCACTGCACAAGACTTTCTCTCAAATGAAAATTATAAAACTTAAACAAATGATTGTGAACATTAAATTAGATAATAAGGGCAAAAGTAACCAGCACAATATCAGCACATAAAAATTGGCTAGATTTGGATCTATATACATTCTGATCACCTCAATGAGTGAAGGAAGATATCCTGGTACCCTTGGATTAATTTTGACCTTTTCTCTCGTCAGATAGGGAGACTGAGGACCATCATATTCTGAAGGGTCCTAAGTTGATCTATTATCTCAAGTGAATTACTCCTTCAGAAGCTTAATTTTGTCAATTTTCATACTGAATGTATTTAACTTGAAAATATTTTTGGATACTACTGTCACATTTTCTAAAATGTGTCACACTTTAAACTGTCAAGAGAGAAATATAAGGAAGGCATTGAATAATTTGATGTTAGATTATTTAGGGGTAAACTCCATCTCAATGCTTCCTTATGATTTGTGCAAGTCAAATATCTCTAAGCTCAAGTTTTAATAACAGCAGACAATGAGAGTTGAAATAGATGATCTTTTAAACTGCATTTACATATTGCCTTCCTTACGAATACTTGTTATTTGGATAATGAGTTTACAGGCATAAAACTCCTTTGTGAATTGTAAAATATTAATGAAATAATTCCCTGCAAATGTTTATTGACCATTTATTAAATCCAAGACCAAGCACGTGCACTGTCAGAGTCAATAAAATAGAAGTAGAGAAACAAGCAATAATCGAGTAATGAATCAAAAAAAACACAAGACAATGATTAAGCGTCTAGAAGGTGAGAAATGGATAACAACGTGGAGCGAGTGGGTTATTTTAGTCAGTGTAGGCCCTACTAAGAAATAATTTCAACCGAGAGTTGAAAGATGAAAACAACTCAGCATTACAATGCAACAAAAACAAAAGGAGACTTCCAAAAATAATAGCAAATATAATGTCCAAGATGCGAATAAGTATGGATTGTCAGAGAAAAAAAATAGAAAAACTAAAGTGGGCAGAGAAAGGAAACTAGGTAGAGAATAGCACAGTAAGAGATGAGAGTTGGCAGGGGCCATATCATTTATGACTTTATAGGCTGTGGAACATAATTTGGATTTTGTCATAATGGAAAATTATTAGAAGATTATAAGCAATAAAATAACCAATTGGTCTAGAGGAAAGGTTAGAGACAAAGGGACCATTTAAAAGACTAGTAATCAGGAAGGTAGTAGTCATAGAGAAGGTGAAAAGTAATAAAGTTTGAGAAATATACTGTAGGTAGGGTTCACCAGAATTGCTGATGAATTGGATATATGAAAAATGGAAGTCAACAGTAACTTCTATTTTTCTTTAGTAACTGGGTCAATGATGGTATCATTTACTGAGATGTTAAAGGCCAGAAGAGTAGCAGGATGACAGGAGGTGGAGGATGGAGCCAAAACTGAGAGAGATACTTGGGATAAATTAGGTTTAGTATGCCTACTGCATATCCACAGGGAGTTAGTGAAAAGGTAAGAGAGTCAGGTACATCATTGTAAAACTGAGAGGTTAGGACTACATATCCAAACTGGATAGTCATGCATATAGGATGGTATGAAAAGCCACAGGACTACGTCAGATCACATGAGGAGACAGTGTGGACATGAAAATTTGAATTATTTTGTTATTTAAAGGTTGGGAAAAGGACAATTCAGCAGAAGAGATTAAGAAATAGGATAAAAGTGAGTAAAAATGGTCTTCCAAGAGACAAGTAAAGGAAGTGTAATTTCAAGAAGAAAGAGTAATCAACTATGTAAATCCTGCTGGGAATTTCAAAGCTGAAAAAAAATAATTGACCAGTGGACTTACCAAGATTGAAAATGTTGGTGACTTTGACAAAAGCAATTTCAATGGATTAATGAACAAAAGTTTAACTGAAGTGGATAGAAAAGAGAATGGAGAGAGAGTGTGCTAGAATGCATGATTGCAGATGAGCAGAGAAATAGGGTTAAGAGCTAAAAGAACATTTGGGGACTAGGAATCATGTTTATGAGGAAGATACTCTCATTGTTTTAATGTTGGTGGTGATCGTCAGATGGAAGAAATGAAATTGATTATGAGACAAACTAAGCTGTAATTACATATCCTTGAGTCGACCAAAGTATCTAATCACCAAGCAGAAAAAAAATTGACTTCCTATGGACACAGAGGAGAGTTTGATTTTGACAGGGAGAAAGAGAATGTACATGGGTACAGATGAAGACAGTATGTGGATCAGCGTCTATTCACAAATATCTTCATCTCAACCTCCTTCCTCTGTGAGAACTGTCTGTATAGGGTGGTTAAAAGTGTAGGCGAGGCCAGGTATGGTGACTCACGCCTGAAACCCCAGCACTTCGGGAGGCCAAGGTGGGTGGATCACGAGGTCAGGAGATGGAGACCATCCTAGCCAACATGGTGAAACCCTGTCTCTACTAAAATACAAAAAAATTAGCCAGGCCTGGTGGTACACCCCTGTAGTCCCAGCTACTGGGGAGGCTGAAGCAGAGGAATCGCTGGAACCTGGGAGGTGGAGGTTGCCTTGAGCCAAGATCATGCCGCTGTACTCCAGACTGGTGAGGGAGCAAGACTCCGTCCGCCACACCCCACCCCCAAAAATAGTGTAGGCTATGGAGTCCAACTGACATGGTTCAAATCCCAGCTCAGTGTGACTACGAACAAGCTGCTCATCCGTGTCTCAGTCTCTTCATCTGTAAAATGGGGATAATAATAGTACCAACCTCATAAATACTGTTGAGGTGACTCAAAGTTTTAAGATCCACAGTTGAAAGGAAATGTCAAGTAAATGTTTTTATTATTATGACCTATTATTATTATTATTATGTTACTATATCCAACTGCTTATTCTACATTGCTACTTAGTTGTCTGAATATCTAGAACCAAACATCTTTTTGTTTGTTTCTTTGAGATGGAGTCTCGCTCTGTCACCCAGGCTCCAGTGCAGTGGCACGATCTTGACTCACTGCAACCTCTGCCTCCCAGGTTCAAGCAATTATCCTGCCTCAGCCTCCTGAGTAGCTGGGATTACAGGCACACACCAGCATGCCTGGCTAATTTTTATATTTTTAGTAGAGACGGGGGTTTCACCATATTGACCAAGTTGGTCTCGAACTCCTGACCTCATGATCCACCCCCTCTCGGCCTCCCAAAGTGCTGGGATTACAGGCATGAGCCATCGCGCCTGACCTAGTATCTTAAGCACAGCATGTCTAAAACCAAATACTCAATAAATTTCTAAATTTGTGAATGCACACCCAGAAAAGGGTGCTCCTAAACCAAAACCCAGCTTATATTTGTCTGAATTTATTTTCTTTTTCTTATCCTTTTTATCTTCTCTGGAATTTATCAACATTAATAAGTGCTATTACTTCTAACATGCATTTCAAAACTTTAGATACTGTTTTTCTAATCTACAACTTAATTCATGGTGAAATACAAAGTAATATCAATTTAGAAATCATTTGAATTTTTCCCTCCATATCTAATGTAAACATTGTAACAGCTTCTCAAAAACCTTTTAGTCATACTAAAATTGTGCTGATGTCTCATAACTTGGCACAGAGTCAATTTATAAACATAAAAATCTAAATTAAAATTGACCAATTTCAGATTATTCTATTTTATCAAAACATTCTTGAAATATTTGGTAGAAAATATTTAAAGTCATCATTTAGCTGTTAGAATATATTTTTTCTTCTCTTGTATGAAGTATAATTAAAATGAAAATATTCCCAATTAAAAGGAAAAGACATTTCAATTTAAAAAATATTTTATTAAGTTAAAATTAAGTTTCAGATTTCATTACATGTGACTGCATTAAAGCACACTTCAGCATTTATATCTGCTTTCAAGTTATGTATAGAATACTTCAGTTTGTCAAGTATGTCATATTGTTTTAGTAAAAAGAGTGAGTGTTCTTAGGAAATGAAATCTTACGAAATTATAAAGTAAAATAATCCTATCAGCAATTAATGACCTGTAACAAAAATGGACATATAAAAGAATTGAACCTTATAATGAAATATTCCTAGGAACAATATTAGGTAAATGTACTTCAAGCTTATTGAAGTTATTTTTTAATTAGGTGGTTACTGTGGTGCATACATTTATATTTCCTCTAAAAAGCTTCCAGAGAAGTAGTTTCACTCTATTTGATTGTCTTTTAGTAAAAACAAAAAAGCAAATAGAATCAAGCTGTTTATATACAATACTATACTACACATTGAATTGTGTATTATACAGAATCCTAAAATAAGATTTCACTAATGCTAATTATTGGGTATTATATTGAGTGTTGGAAACAATGTACCTTAAATATATTTAACTAATAATATTTCATATATTCAAAACACTAGAAGACAGCAAAATTGAATTATCTCTAATTGTCATTGATAGAAACTCCCTTTTATATAATATACTTTTAAGAACCCAAGTAAAAACAACTGAAAAAATATTCATAGATCTAAGGATATTAATGACACATATATTGTCTAATGTTCTTTGTACCACATATGAAGAAAGACCATGCCCTTCGCAAAACAAGATTAGAAAGGAGAAACAAAGAGAATAGGTTTAAACATACGAAATTGCTGAGATTTGGTCATGTTTTTAATTACAAATTTATTTTTATATGATTCAGCTTATTATATGACAGCAAGAGTGTAGCAAATATATTAATCAGTTTTTTATGTGTTTGAGATACTCACAAGGACTTAATTTTCCAGTTGTCAAGAAATGGATGGAATCTAAATTTTGTAAGTAACTCAAGCTTTTAAAAAGTCTGAAGTCATACATGTATCTAACCTTGAAAATGATCAGTTCAATTTTAGGGAATCATGCAGAAGAAAGAAAACTGAATAAATTTTTTTTCTAAGATGAAGAAGTTAAACATTCTATTTTGGTTCCATTATTATCTAAGAAACCATAGTTTATAACAGATTAAAATTTTTGTTTTCTTTTAAAGAGTATTTTTCCACTTCACCCAACCATTTCATTAAAAGTTTTCATGTGTTACCTTAGAAACTTCACATTAAATAATCATCTATTATGTACCACATTGGCTTTTTTTCTAGGTACCTCTCTCCTCTAATCTTGTCTTCATTTTAATTTTTATCCATATGTAATAATCATACATATTTATGGGGTACTGTGATATTTTGATACATGCCACAAGGTATAGTGATTAAGTCAGGGTATTTAGAGTATCTATTACCTCAAATATCATTTCTTTATGTTGCAAATAGTTCAAAATTTTCTTGTAAATATTTTGAAATCTACAATAAATTAACTATAGTTACCCTACTGTGCTATCAAGCAATATAACTTATTCCTTCTAGCTATGTTTATACCCATTAACCAAACTCTCTTCACTCCCTCCCCTCCCCACACACACTCTTGCCAGCCTCTAGTAACTGTCATTCTAATCTACACCTCCATGAGACCAACATTTTTAGCTCCCATATCAGAATGAGAACATGTGTTAGTCTTTCTGTGCCTGGCTTATTTAACTTAATGATCTCCAGTTCCATCTATGTTGCTGCAAATAACAAAATTGTATTCTTTTTTATGGCTAACTAGTATTATCTTATGCTTTTTATCCTATCTATTCCATATGTTCTTTATCCATTCATGTTTTTATGGATACTTAGGTTGCTTCCATATCTTGGCTACTGTGAACAGTGCCTCAATAAACATGTGGGTGCAAGCATCTCTTTGATACACAGATTTCCTTTCCTTTCCTTTGGGTGAATACCAGGTGGAGGGATAGTTGGATCATATGCTAGTTCTATTTTCAGTTTTTTGAAAAACATTTATACTGTTATCCATAACGGCTCTGATAATTTACATTCCCACTAACCATGTGTAAGAGCTCCCTTTTTTCTGCATCCTTGCCAGCATTTGCTATTCTTTTGTCTTTTCTATTACAGCCATTCTAAATGAGGTGAGACGATATTTAAAGTAACCAAAACCGCATGGTATTGGTATAAAAATAGGTGCATAGACCAAAAGAACATAATACAGAACTCATAAATAAATACACATATTTACAGCCAACTGATTTTCAACAAAGGTGCCAAGGAAATACATTGGGGAAAAGTCTTTAAATGCTTCTGAAGAAACTGTGTATCAACATGCAGAAGAATGAAATGAAACCCGTCTCTTATCATACACAAAAATTTACTAAAAATGGATTAAAGACTTCAATACAAGACCCAAAACTATAAAACTTCTACTAGACAAAAACATATGGAAAATGTGTCAGGACATTAATCTAGGCAAATATTTTTTGGCTAAGACGTCAAAAGCACAGGCAACAAAAACAAAAATACATGAATGTGACTGCATTAAACCAAAAAGCTTCTGCACAGCAAAGGAAACAACAGAATAAGGAGAAAACCTGTAGAATGGGAGAAAATATTAGCAAACTATTCATTCAAGGACTAATATCCAGAATACACAGGAAACTTAGCAGAAATAGAAAATAAAAATAAAAAATAATACTCCCCTTAAAAAATGAACAAAGGACACGAGTAGACATTTCTCAAAGACAGACAGACAAACAGCCAAAGAGTATATGAAAAATTCTCAACATCACTAATCATCAGGTAAATGCAAATCAAAACCACACTGGCTTTTTAATATAAGCTTAATATTATCTGACTACTTAGCAATTTAACTTAGAGGATATACAACTGTGGGAAAATACATTTGAATTTCAAAACTATTTTGAAACTGCTGCTCAGTAAGTCCTCAGTATCAAGGAACTGGTTAAGAATCCACCATCCTACCGCCTGACCGTGTCTTCTATCATTCCCCAGGATAGAAAGGTCTTTCCATCTATGGTCTTGGGAAATTGAAAGAAGTTATGCTTCAATAAGAGTAGCAATTGTGGTTCAACAAAAATCAGTAAAGGGTCAGCAGCTTCAGTCTGATCTTTCTTCTTTAATATTTGCACATTTTAAATATAGAAGTCTCACGAATCCAATATTTAAAGCTAGGCAGAAAGGAGAAGTTGGGGGCATATTTAATAATGCTACCTCCACAAATTTCCTGTATGTACTAACAATCATGACTCCAATAATTTAGGTGCCTTTTACTTATCACACACATTCAGAAAATCCTTGAAGGAAAATTCATAAGAAACATGCTAATTCACAAATGTCAAGTTTGCTTTTTGTTCACTAAAATTAAATGAGACAAATCTCAAAGAGGGTAATTATATTACTAGTGCATATGTGAAATTAAATGTTAGTTACCATGTCAAAGGCAAAAAAAAGTCTTCATAATTAATATTTTTCTGTCTCTAAAGTGCTTTTACATGTTATTTCATTTTACCATTACTAACATAAGGTACATAAAATCTCACTTTACTATTGATGAAAGGCAGGCTTCAATGGATTAGGTTTGTCCAAGCTGACATAGCAAGTAGCAGAAATAAAACTCAAATTCTTATTATCTGATTACATATCTCTCTTTAATACTGCAGGCTATTTTAACAAGATCACTAAACACATTACAAAATATACAAAGAGATCCTACTAAATCTTAAACACTTTCCGCATTTTCTGCAAATTATGATGCTATCATTTAGTCCTTGACTTTTGGGGACTTGACAGCAGTCAATTCCTGTTACTATTTGATGGTTATAATCACAGACACTGAGGAATAAATGACATTCCGAAGTCACAATATCAAGTGACTTGTAGCTGTATTTCAGCTCTAAAAGAGAACGAACTTGTGTTGTCGAGAGAGAACTCTGGGTGACAGAACAGAACTAATCAAACTAACAAACAAACCAACAAATAAATACAATGAAAATATAGTAAGACAAAACAAAAATAAACAAGACAAAAAAAATCATTGATGAAATCTAGCTTTTGCACAGCTATGCCAATCTCTAGTAAATAATTATTCTTCTGCACTCTTTTGTCCCTCATTCATTTTTAATGAATGAAAGTACTGATTTGGAGAAAAAAGATAATATCAAATATAATTTTTGTCTTTACATAGTTATCTTCCATCAGTGAAACTGAATAATTTTTTAGCTTTACAGTTGTTATAAATTTTAGCAGGTAATTTTTAAGAAAAATTTTAAAAAGTTAAAAATATAAAAATCTTGGTATTTATTTTTACATTCTACTACATTTCCTTCTTGAATATGATACTTAGAAAACTAAGACCAGCAAACAGTTTTTTGACAATTACTTCACCAACTTTATCATATTTGTTTTCCACCTAATCATGTTTTGAAAAAATGTAATAATTGATACTTAATTTTGCTAAATAATTTTTGTTTTCTAACAGCAAATATAGTGGAAGCATTAGGAATTCAATGCACATTTAAAATTCTCTTTGAGAAAACAGATGAAAGTTACAATCAAATAAATTTTATTCTTATTGATGTGTATGTGTTTAACAGTATTACCAAATTAAAATATTAGTCCATGCATGGAATAAATAATAGAAAGGAATTGGCCAGCTGTAGTGTAGATTACATGTAAGGTCAATTAATTTAGTATTCCTAACTCTATGGACATTGGTATATAATTTTAAGAATATTAAAACAGAATCTCAGTAAAAAATGCAGTGCTAGAGATGTAGAACTTGATACTCCTAGAGCAAAGTACCATTTAGCCTTCATTGGGAGGACAAGAATATTGTTGTGCAGTGGACTGGAGGGAACTTGAATTAGTTCAGTCAATTAAGTCATGATTAATTCATGTTAAATCCTACTCTCCTGAGTCTATAAAATCCAAGAGACTTTAGTTAACCAGCAGTATTTAGTTTAATAAAAGTAAAGTCTTTAAAAATGAATTCTAGGCCAGGAGGAGTGACTCATGCCTGTAATCTCAGCACTTTGGGAGGCTGAGGTGTACAGATCATGAGGTCAAGAGATCGACACTAGCCTGGCCAAAATGGCAAAACCCCATATTTACTAAAAATACAAAAATTAATGGCATTGTGGCACACGCCTATAGTCCCAGCTACTCGGGAGGCTGAGGCAGGAGACTCACTTGAACCCAGGAGGCAGAGGTTGCAGTGAGCTGTGATCGCACCACTGCACTCCAGCCTGGGCCACACAGTGAGACTCCATCTCAAAAAAAAAAAAAAAAAAAAAAAAAAAAAAGCAGAATTCTAAAGAGAAAATAATTTACTACTGACAAAATCAATAGACAGCAAGATTTCTATTTTAATCTGAGTCAATGGAAGTTAAAATAAATTCAGAAATTAGTAAGAACAAGGTTGCTCCCTTCGAATGGATTACCAAATTTCCCAAATAGTTATTAGCATGGCTTATACAGCAGCTTTTCCCTGACGTGTGATAAATTTTAAGTATGCACAAGAGCAAAGATTTTCTTTGTAGCAAGAACTGCCACTAGTGATAAGTTCATGCTCTCTCTCGGTCTAAATAGAAACATTCAGTTGCTAATACCTTCAGTCAAAAATGATTCTGCAGAGGCTGTGAGTAGATGTTGATTACTCTAATTATCTATCTGAACATAATACATGAGTCTAATTGTGTATTTAGGGTATATTGAGAGAACGTGTGGTTGTAGGCCTACCTGGGTTCCTAAACCACTGAGAAAATAATAGCGGCTTACTCAGTCTCTTCAAGGAAAGAACAAAAATGAATCTTAAGGAAGAAGCTTTAGCTCCATTCAGAGTGGCTGAGATACTCTAAATATTATGCAAAGTGTTTGATTGAAGGCAAACATAGCACTTATAATACATCTTTCTCTACAAGAAACCAATGATGGAAGTATGCACCTTCAGGAATATCTTGTTTGATGAAGAAAAATTATGTAGCTGATTTGAGTCACATAGTTTTTCAGAAGCATTTCAATAAATCCTACCTGTGTAATCTGAGTTCTATAAAAGTTATAAATAATGTCATCATATGGGGTTGACTTTGATAGGGCAACTACTGCATATGTATTTGTTTCTTATTTTTTAAATTAGAGATAGGATCTCACTATGTTGTCAAGGATGGTCTAGAAATCCTGGGCTCAAGTGATCCTCCTACCACTACCTCCCAAAGTTCTGGGATTACAGGTGTAAGCCACAGCTCCTGGCCATATTTGTTATGTAACAAATAGTTGTTAAACAGATAATTCTTCCCAAATATGCTCTTATATTCACCTGAATTTAAACTCCTAACCACGCTCTATCATTACTTTAAAAATATTTCAGCTTAATACTTTTATATATACTTAAAACATGTCATATAAAGTGTCTGAGATCATAACATTCCATTTTCTTTTTCTTCATTTACATTTTTTATTTTTAAACATATACAGGACAGGAGGCCATACTTGAGACTTTTTTCCAAACTGAGTATGTTTTTGTTGTTCCTAAGAATTCTGCCTAATGGCATCAGTGTCAGATATAAAGTCACTGTTCAAAAAAAATGACAATGCAAAAGACACAGTCTCCACGGTAGTAAATGCCTAAGTGCTCACATTATCCCTCATGAACTGCACGCTTCAAATAGCGATCAAGCACAGTTATCCATCCTTCTTACAGCCAATGTGGCGGAAAGTAAGACGAGTCCCCTCTTTGTGACATGCCATGTTTCATTGCCAACATGAAAGATTTTTTTTTTTTTTTTTTGCCAGAGTGATTCAGTAATAATATACTAGCTCAAACATGTTATTTTCAGCAGTAACTATCATAGTTTCTATTGGTCTAGAAAATCAACAATGACTTGCTTGCATTGAATGAAGCATTAAGTGCACAATGGAGGAAAGGTATTTTTGACAACAATGGCACTTGTTGTGTTAGGGTCTTGAAAACAAAACCAATGGAGAAGGGTATAAAAAGTAATACGTTTTTTGCCGTGGATGTGAAGATGCCCTTGTATAATGATAGACTGATGTCTCCAAAAAGGAAAATAAAACAGTGAACTGCTTTCTATGTCTCACAAAGGATAAATCACTAAAAATAACTTTTAAGAGTTGGTTAGGGAAAAAACAGAAATATGTATATATCTATACAGAAGTCAATCCCTTTTGGAAGTTGTGGAAAATGGTGAAAATAGTAATTATCCCATGTGCCTAATTGTTAAAGTCTTATAAAGGAATACCTGACCATTGTAAGTGTTTTGGAAAATATAGATGAACAAAAAGAGAATCATTTAAATAATCCATTGTCCCACTATTTTTGCCACAGGATAGTCCATTTTGTACAAAGCAATTAATGTGATCTTTTAAACTTGTTAATCTGTTCACCACCTTCTAATGGCTCTTTGGCATACCGAAGTCTTTGGCAAACGAAGTCTAAATGACTCTCCATGCCTACATAGTCCAAATGACCTTGTCCCAGGCTCACTCTTTCTCACTAATTTCCCACCACTCCTTCCCCTGGCTCATTCCACTCCAGCCCAGAACCCAAGAGCAATTTCTCCAGCATGCCAAGTACATTCCCACCACAGGACATTCCTGGCTGTTCCCTTGACTTGAATTGTTACTTACCCAGATACTTACACTTTGTTCAGATCTCTGCTCAAACATCTCCTCCTCAGTGAGGTCCTTCCCTTTTAAGAAACACCTTTACCACCACCCTTTCTCCTTTTTATCCTGCCATTTCTGAAACTCTAACATGTATCACTACTTAAATTTATAGTCAGTCATTCTTTTAAATGCTTTATATGCATAAACTTACTTAATCCTCCCAAACATCTGATGAAAAAAGTATTTTTTCCCACGATATGAATGAGGAAATTGAGGCACAGGGATATTAAAAAACTCGCCCCAGATACAGCTGGAAAACGACGGAACTAGAATATTAATCTAATCAGTCTGGCTTCAAGGCCAAAACTCTCAACCACTAGCTCATGCTCTCCTTTCTCTCTTTCTTGCTCACACACATTCTCACATGCACAATTATGCACACACAGTCATACCTCATATATTGTATTGGGCATACTTTCACATATATTTAGATATCCTCTGACAACATCATTTTAATACCTGTACCACCTTCTACTTTGAGTTTGTGAGAGGGATTTTAAAACCCATAGCATATGGTGGGCATTAATAGATGACTTGTTTTAATTATAATTAACACATTTCCTATAAGTCAAATTATCAGATAAAAAAGACACATGTTCTCAAGGGGTTTTAATTAATATGACCAACTTGTTCTCAAGAAAAATTAATAATCATTTTCTCATATCCTCAAAACCTGGGTTTTTTTTTTAAATTTTAGTCATTTTGATAAAATTTTTATTTGATTTTTCATTACTATTTAAGGTTTGTCTGATTTCTAGTGTGGTGGAACATTTGTTATAAATCTATTTCTCCATTTTTTCGATTCCTCATTTTTATTGAGCAAAATTGCTGTGGTTCCTGACTGGTTTTATATATTATTAAACAAATCCCCTAATGCATAATATATTCAAGTTATATCCAAGTCCTTGGTTTTATCTACATGCTTTTATTCTAGGCCTGAAACCAGATTTCCATGAATTGAGTTTTGACAATTTTTATATATTTGTTACTAAACAAGTCAGTAGGTACACCTGGTATTTCCTCTATAAAGTGAAGAATTTACCAGAAGATAACAAGTAAAAACAGTCTAACATTTTGGTTTATATTCCACCTACCTATTGACTTGGCCTCCTATATATCTGGGACTAACAAAGAGAAGCAAAGATATAGGTAAAGTCATGTACATAAAAGAGTAAAGGTGTTAAAGTCATTTTATGATATTACATTTTATCTTTAACTATATATCTGGCTACTGAATAATTTTTTGTGAAACTATGCTAGGTGAAAAAAGAAGAGGTGTTTATCACTTCACACTGGGATGGTGAATTCAATTGCACTTCATCAGCTATATAGGTAATATTTTTGACAGTTGATTTTGTGCCAGGTAGTATACACAGTTTTATACACACACACACACTTTATATACGCAAATATATGTCAAACACATTGACGATAGATACATAGATAGATCAATCAGTCAGCCAAAGCTATTCTTTCTCATTGTGATGATTAATTTTAAGTGTCAATTTCATTGGATGAAAGGATGCAAAGTATTGTTTCTGGGTGTGTCTGTGAGGGTATTGCCAGTGGATATTAACATTTGAGCCAGTAGACTGGGAGAGGAAGACCCACCCTCAATGTGGGTGGGCACCATCCAATTGGCTGCCAGAGCAACTAGAAAAGCAGGCAGCAGAAGGTGGAAGACGCTGGCTTGTTGACTCTTCCAGCTTTCTTCTTTCTCCTATACTGGATGCCTCCTGCCCTTGAACATCAGCCTCCAGGTTCTTCCACCTTTGGACTCTTGGACTTACACCAGTGGTTTGCCATGGGCTCTCAACCTTCGGCCAAAGACTAAAGGCTGCACCATTCTTCCCTGCTTTTAAGGCTTTTGGACTTAGACTGAGCCACTACTGGCTTCCTTGTTCCTCAGCTTGCAGATGGCCTATCAGGGGACTTCACCTTGTGATCATGTAAAGCAATACTTCTTAATAAACTCTCTTTCATATATATATATATATATATAATATATATATATAGGATATATATATATATATATATATAGGATATATATATATATGTCCTATTACTTCTATCCCTATGAAGAACTCTGACTAATACACTCATCTATAATTCCTCTCACCTCTGATAGGCATTTTTATAAAACGCACAGACTTTTTAGTGAGTTTCACCATTGCACAATAGTAAATAAGAGAAATACTAGCTGGGCGAGGTGGCGAGCGCCTGTAGTCCCAGCTACTCAGGAGGCTGAGCCAGGAGAATGGCGTAAACCCGGGAGGCGGAGCTTGCAGTGAGCAGAGATCCGGCCACCGCACTCCAGCCTGGGTGACAGAGCAAGACTCCGTCTCAAAAAAAAAAAAAAAAAAAAGAGAAATGACTACAGTAACATAAATTCAGTTAAAATGTTCAAAAGACTAAACCTTGTTTTTGTTTTTTTGAGACAGGATCTTGCTGTAACCCAAGCTGGAGTACAGCAGTGGCTAACTGCATCCTCAAACTCTTGGGCTCAAGCAATACACCTGCCTCCACCTCCCTAGTAGCTGAGACTAGAGGCCTGCACCACCATTTCTTGTTAACGTTTTAAAATTATTTTTAGTAGAGATGAGGTCCGGCATTGTTGCCCAGGTTGGTCTCAAACTTCTGGGCTAAAGGGATTCTCCCATCTCAGCCTCCCAAAGTGCTGGAATTACAGAAGTGAGCCACTGCACCCAACCTGAAGAACTCTTTATATCCATCATGATGTAAAGAAGTACATGAGACATGAATCAATGCAACAATGACTGCCATGGGTTACTAAAGCAACCTGGAGAAAGATACAGAATTAAATCTGAAGAGGATGCCTAGACCAGTACCAAGTACCAAAGTGAATCTTCCAAGAGCCTCTCTTGAAAAAAAGGGTATCCCTAGTTTCCTAGGGAAAAGGGATAGGGCTAAACGAGCCATAACTACAGAAAATATACAATTACGAAGATGGCCAAATAGGAACAGTTCCAGCCTCCAGCTCCCAGTGTGAGTGACACAGAAGACAGGTGATTTCTGCATTTTCAACCGAGGTACCAGCTTCATCTCACTGGGGCATGTCAGACAGTCCATGCTGGTCAGTGGGTGCAGCCCAACCAGCCAGAGCTGAAGCAAGGCGAGGCATCACCTCACTTGGGAAGTACAAGGGGGAAGGGAGTTCCTTTTCCTAGCCAAGGGAAACTGAGACACACAACACCTGAAAAATTGGGCAACTCCCACCCTAATACTGTGCTTTACCAAGGGTCCTAGCAAACAGCACACCAGGTGATTATATCCTACGCCTGGCCCAGAGGG
Organism: Macaca fascicularis; assembly: GCF_037993035.2. NCBI lineage: Eukaryota > Metazoa > Chordata > Mammalia > Primates > Cercopithecidae > Macaca > Macaca fascicularis. The sequence continues at coordinate 116,741,101 of NC_088381.1, forward strand.
TCCCACGCCCATGGAGCCTCTCTCATTGCTAGCACAGCAGTCTGAGATCTAACTGCAAGGCAATAGCGAGGCTGGAGGACAGGCGCCTACCATTGCTGAGGCTTAAGTAGGTAAACAAAGCCGCCCAGAAGCTCCAACTGGGTAGAGCCCACCACAGCTCAAAGAGGCCTGCCTGCCTCTGTAGACTCCACCTCTGGGGATAGGGCATAGCTAAACAAAAAGCAGCAGAAACCTCTGCAAATGTAAATGTCTGTCCCTGTCTGACAGCTTTGAAGAGAGCAGTGGTTCTCCCAGCACAGAGGTTGAGATCTGAGAACGGACAGACTGCCTGCTCAAGTGGGTCCCTGACCCCTGAGTAGCCTAACTGGGAGATATCCACCACTAGATGCAGACTGACACCTCACACCTCACATGGCTGGGTACACCTCTGAGCCGAAGCTTCCAGAGCAAGAACCAGACAGCAACACTTGCTGTCCAGCAATATTCTATCTTCTGCAGACTCTGCTGCTGATACCCAAGCAAACAGGGTCTGGAGTGGACCTCAAGCAAACTCCAACAGACCTGCAGCTGAGGTTCCTGACTGTTAGAAGGAAAACTAACAAACAGAAAGGACACCCACACCAAAACCCCATCAGTATGTCACCCATCATTAAAGACAAAAGGCAGATAAAACCACAAAGATGGGGAAAAAGCAGGGCAGAAAAGCTGGAAATTCAAAAAATCAGAGCCCATCTCCCCCTCCAAAGGAACAAAGCTCATTGCCGGCAACGGAACAAAACTGGACAGAGAACAACTTTGACAAGTTGAGAGAAGAAGACTTCAGTCAATCAAACTTCTCAGAGCTAAAGGAGGAACTACACACCCAGCACAAAGAAACTAAAAACCTTGAAAAAAGAATGGAAGAATGGATAAATAGAATAATCAATGCAGAGAAGTCCATAAACAAACTGACAGAGACGAAAACCATGATATGAGAACTATGTGACAAATGCACAAGCTTCAGTAACCGACTCGATCAACTGGAAGAAAGAGTATCAGTGATTGAAGATCAAATGAATGAAATGAACTGAGAAGGGAAGTTTAGAGAAAAAAGAGTAAAAAGAAATGAACAAAGCCTCCAAAATATGGGATTATGTGAAAAGACCAAATCTACATCTGATTGGTGTACATGGATGTGACAGGGAGAATGGAACCAAGTTGGAAAACATTCTGCAGGATATTATCCAGGAGAAGTTCCCCAACCTAGCAAGACAAGCCAACATTCAAGTTCAGGAAATACAGAAAACGCCACAAATATACTCCTCAAGAAGAGCAACTCCAAGACACATAATCGCCAGATTCACGAAAGTTGAGACGAAGGAAAAAATGTTAAGGGCAACCAGAGAGAAAGGTCGGGTTACCCAAAAAGGGAAGTCCATCAGACTAACAGCAGATCTCTCAGCAGAAACTCTACAAGCCAGAAGAGAGTGGGGGCCAAAATTCAACATTCTTAAAGAAAAGAATTTTCAACCCAGAATTTCATATCCAGCCAAACTAAGTTTCATAAGTGAAGGAGAAACAAACTTCTTTACAGACAAGCAAATGCTTAGAGATTTTGTCACCACCAGGCCTGCCTTACAAGAGATCCTGAAGGAAGCACTAAACATGGAAAGGAACAACCGGTACCAGCCACTGCAAAAACATGCCAAAATGTAAACACCGTCGAGGCTAGGAAGAAACTGCATCAACTAATGAGCAAAATAACCAGCTAATATCATAATGACAGGATCAAGTTCACACATAACAATCTTAACCTTAAATGTAAATGGACTAAATGGTCCAATTAAAAGACACAGACTAGCAAATTGGATAAAGAGTCAAGACCCATCAGTTTGCTGTATTCAGGAGACCCATCTCACATGCAGAGACACATAGGCTCAAAATAAAGGGATGGAAGAAGATCTACCAAGCAAATGGAAAACAAAAAAAAAGGCAGGGGTTGCAATCCTAGTCTCTGATAAAACAGACTTTAAACCAACAAAGATCAAAAGAGACAAAGAAGGCCATTACATAATGGTAAAAGGATCAATTCAACAGGAAGAGCTAACTATCCTAAATATATATGCACCCAATACAGGAGCACCCAGATTCATAAAGCAAGTCTTTAGAGATTACAAAGAGACTTAGACTCCCACACAATAAAAATGGGAGACTTTAACACCCCACTGTCAATGTTAGACCAATCCACGAGAGAGAAAGTTAACAAGGATATTCAGGAATTGAACTCAACTCTGCACCAGGTGGACCTAATAGACATCTACAGAACTTTCCACCCCAAATCAACAGAATAAACATTCTTCTCAGCACCACATCACACTTATTCCAAAATTGACCACATAGTTGGAAGTAAAGCAATCCTCAGCAAATGTAAAAGAACAGAAATTATAACAAGCTGTCTCTCAGACCACAGTACAATCAAACTAGAACTCAGGACTAAGAAACTCAATCAAAACCACTCAACTACATGGAAACTGAACAACCTGCTCCTAAATGAATATTGGGTACATAACGAATGAAGGCAGAAATAAAGATGTTCTTTGAAATCAATGAGAACAAAGATACAACATACCAGAATCTCTGGGACACATTTAAAGCAGTGTGTAGAGGGAAATTTATAGCACTAAATGCCCACAAGAGAAAGCAGGAAAGATCTAAAATTGACACTCTAACATCACAATTAAAAGAACTAGAGAAGCAATAGCAAACACATTCAAAAGCTAGCAGAAGGCAAGAAATAACTAAGATCAGAGCAGAACTGAAGGAGATAATGACACAAAAATCCCTTCAAAAAATGAATGAATCCAGCAGCTGGTTTTTTGAAAAGATCAGCAAAATTGATAGACCGCTAGCAAGACTAATAAAGAAGAAAAGAGAGAAGAATCAAACAGATACAGTAAAAAATGATAAAGGGGCTATCACCACTGACCCCACAGAAATACAAACTACCATCAGAGAATACTATAGACACCGCTACACAAATAAATTAGGAAACCTAGAAGAAATGAATAAATTCCTGGACACATCCACCCTCCCAAGACTAAACCAGGAAGAAGTTGAATCCCTGAATAGACCAATAGTAGGCTCTGAATTGAGGCAATAATTAATAGCCTACCAACCAAAAAAAGTCCAGGACCAGATGGATCCACAGGCAAATTCTACCAGAGGTACAAGGAGGAGCTGGTACCATTCCTTCTGAAACTATTCCAATCAATAGAAAAAGAGGGAATGCTCCCTAACTCATTTTACGAGGCCAGCATCTTCTGGATACCAAAGCCTGGCAGAGACACAACAAAAAAAGAGAATTTTAGACCAATATCCCTGATGAACATCGATGCAAAAATCTTCAATTAAATACTGGCAAACCAGATCCAGCAGCACATCAAAAAGCTTATCCACCATGATCAAGTGGGCTTCATCCTTGGGATGCAAGGCTGGTTCAACATATGCAAATCAATAAACGTAATCCAGCATATAAACAGAACCAAAGACAAAAACCACATGATTATCTCAATAGATGCAGAAAAGGCCTCTGACAAAATTCAACAGCCCTTCATGCTAAAAACGCTCAATAAATTCAGTATTGATGGAATGTATCTCAAAATAATAAGAGCTATTTATGACAAACTCACAGTCAATATCATACTGAATGGGCAAAAACTGGAAGCATTCCCTTTGAAAACTGGCACAAGACAGGGATGCCCTCTCTCACCACTCCTATTCAACATAGTGTTGGAAGTTCTGGCTAGGGCAATTAGGCAAGAGAAAGAAATCAAGGGTATTCAGTTAGGAAAAGAAGAAGTCAAATTGTCCCTGTTTGCAGATGACATATTGTATATTTAGAAAACCCCATCATCTCAGCCCAAAATCTCCTTAAGCTGATAAGCAACTTCAGCAAAGTCTCAGGATACAAAATCAATGTGCAAAAATCACAAGCATTCCTATATACCAATAACAGACAGAGAGCCAAATCATGAGTGAACTTCCATTCACAATTGCTTCAAAGAGAATAAAATACCTAGGAATCCAACTTACAAGGGATGTCAAGGACCTCTGCAAGGAGAACTACAAACCACTGCTCAGTGAAATAAAAGAGGACACAAACAAATGGAAGAACATACCATGCTCATGGATAGGAAGAATCAATATTATGAAAATGGCCATACTGCTCATGGTAATTTATAGATTCAATGTCATCCCCATTAAGCTACCAATGACTTTCTTCAAAGAATTGGAAAAAACTGCTTTAAAGTTCATATGGAACCAAGAAAGAGCCTGCATTGCCAAGACAATCCGAAGTCAAAAGAACAAAGTTGGAGGCATCACGCTACCTGACTTCAAACTATACTACAAGGCTACAGTAACCAAAACAGCATGGTACTGGTACCAAAACAGAGATATAGACCAATGGAACAGAACAGAGCCCTCAGAAATAATATCTCACATCTACAGCCATCTGATCTTTGACAAACCTGACAAAAACAAGAAATGGAGAAATGATTTCCTATTTAATAAATGGTGCTGGGAAAATTGACTAGCCATAAGTAGAAAGCTGAAACTGGATCCTTTCCTCACTCCTTATACGAAAATTAATTCAAGATGGATTAGAGACTTAAATATTAGACCTAAAACCATAAAAACTCCAGAAGAAAACCTAGGTAATACCATTCAGGACATAGGCATGGGCAAGGACTTCATGTCTAAAACACCAAAAGCAACAGCAACAAGAGCCAGAATTGACAAATGGGATCTATGTAAACTAAAGAGCTTCTGCACAGCAAAAGAAACTACCATCAGAGTGAAGAGGCAACCTACAGAATGGGAGAAAATTTTTGCAATCTACTCATCTGACAAAGGGCTAATATCCAGAACCTATGAAGAACTCAAACAAATTTACAAGAAAAAAACAAACAACCCCATCAAAAAGTGGGCAAAGGAGATGAACAGACACTTCTCAAAAGAAGACATTTATACAGCCAACAGACACATGAAAAAATACTCATCATCACTCGCCATCAGAGAAATGCAAATCAAAACCACAATGAGATACCATCTCACACCAGTTAGAATGGCAATCATTAAAAAGTCAGGAAACTACAGGTGCTGGAGAGGATGTGGAAAAATAGGAACACTTTTACATCGTTGGTGGGACTGTAAACTAGTTCAACCATTGTGGAAAACAGTGTGGCAATTCCTCCAGGATCTAGAACTTGAAATACCATTTGACCCAGCCATCCCATTACTGGGTATATACCTAAAGGATTATAAGTCATGCTGCTATCAAGACACATGCACACATGTTTATTGAGGCACTATTCACAATAGCAAAGACTTGGAATCAACCCAAATGTCCATCAGTGACAGACTGGATTAAGAAAGTGTGGCACATATACACCATGGAATACTATGCAGCCATAAAAAAGGATGAGTTTGTGTTCTTTGTAGGGACATGGATGCAGCTGGAAACCAGCATTCTCAGCAAACTATCGCAAGAACAGAAAACCAAACACCTCATATTCTCACTCATAGGTGGGAATTGAACAATGAGATCACTTGGACACAGGAAGGGGAACATCACACACTGGGGCCTATTGTGGGGAGGCGGAGGGGAGTGGGGAGGGATAGCATTAGGAGATATACCTAATGTAAATGACGAGTTAATGGGTGTCACACATCAACATGGCACATGTATACATATGTAACAAACCTGCACGTTGTGCCCATGTACCCTAGAACTTAAAGTATATAAAAAAATAAATAAATAAAAAGAAAATATACAATTACACAGCACTGTGTGGAAATATTTGTAAAACAACTTTTTGGTAATTTATGGGTGATTTAGTCCAAAGAGTAACTTAACTCTTCTTAATAAATAATGATATTTACTAAGTCCTGCATTAAAAAAACTCCTTTAGGTGCTTAAACTACTAAGCTCAATCAGCATTAGAATAAGGCACCTTGGTTCAAGGTTGGCTAGCCAGCTAGCTTCTAGTCCTTTCAGAATGTCACTATCACTGTAGCCTAAGCCACCATCATATCTGACCTGGAACATTGCAAAGGCCTCCTAATGGGCTTCCCTGAGTCCACACTTGGTGCCCCTACACTTTACTTTTCACACAATAGCCAAAGTTTAAGTAGTGTTTCTTCCTATTGAATAGTATTGATGCTACTATTTACATTACTGCAATAAGTGATTCAGGCAACTTCAGAGGAAATAATTCATTATTTTCATGGCAAACTGGAGACACAAACATTAACCTTCTCCATACGTTTCCATGAAGCTGAAAACACAGGACACAGACTCCAGGGACATAAAATGTACCTTCTGTTGCTATGAGCAAACCATCTCTTCCTATGTATCTCAGGATAGCTACATGAAGTCATTTGATTTTGGGTTATAATTATTTAAACTTGGTTTTCACTGATCATTCCTAGATCTCCATTGATGAGTTCTACTTTCCTTCCCAAATTCAGAATGGTTCTGCCCATCATTCTCTATTCTTCTTTTCTGAAATTACACTGTAGTTGAACTCAGCGGTTCCATGGCTTTATATAGCCTCTGTACACTGATGAACCAAAGTTGACATCTAGCCTTGACTTTTTCCTTGAACAAAAATTTTATACATGCAAGCATGCTGAATATCTCTTTATATGTCAAATGGCCAACTCGAACTTAACAAGTCCAAAATACAGCTCTTGAATCACTCCCTTGGCCCCTGAAGTTTCCTCATTTCAGAAACTGTAGAGCAACATACATTCATTCTATTGTTCTACAAAACTTGGAGGTCATTATTAATCGTTTTCCTTATCTATGCACCTAACACCTCATCTGCAAGCAAATTCTATCATCTCTACAATCAAAATACATCCAAATATAACTCAAAACCCAATCACTTCTCACCAATGCTACCACACTGCTCCAATGACCAGCTTTGCTTAGTTACCGCAACACTCTCCTACCTGGTTTAGCTGTTCTGTTGCTCCATAGACATCTATTTTTCTCTACTGCACCTAGAGCTGTGTGTTTAAAATGAAAATCTGATTATCGTATTCTCCAGCTCAAAGTCATACCAGCTGTATTTACAATCAAATCTATTTTTCTTACTATGACTTATAGGGCTCATGATGTCCTGACACCATGCTCTTGTCCCTGACCTTAATCTTGCCACTCTTCTCAATTTCTCTCCCCAGTCTTTACTGTCTTTATTGTGCTTTTTCCTAACATGCCAGGCATATTCTCAACTTACAGCCTTTGCTGTTTGGTCATTGTGACTCAGAGGCTCTTCTGTGACTCCCACTACGTTCCCACCCACACAAAAATTTTCACATGACCTCTAAGTGTATGCAGACCCTGCTCATAGAGGCTTCATTGCTGACATTATCTAAAAGAGCACACATCCCCTATCCTAGATCTTCTTATGCTGTTTCATTCATTTTCATGGTATATTATATATGTATTTGTTCATTTGCATATCATCTGTTCTCCTCACAAAAATGAAAACTCCATGGGGTCAGGGATATTGCTGCTTTAGTCCACCACTATATCCCAGGGTCTAGAATGGTACCTATTTTAGACGAATGACTATATTAGAGGACATTAATTATCATCTAACATAACATAATCTTGCCTTGATTTATAATTGCCATTGGAGCAGTAAAACATATAGCAATACTAATGCAAAAATTATCTAAGTGTTTTTGTTTGTTTGTTTGTTTGTTTTATGAGATGGAGTCTCACTCTCTTGCCAAGGCTGGAGTGCGGTGGCTCAATCTCGGCTCACTGCAACCTTTGCCTCCTAGATTCAAGCTATTCTCCTGCCTTGGCCACCTGAGTAACTGGGATTACAGGCATATGCCACCATGCCCAGCTAATTTTTTGTATTTTTAGTAGAGATGGGGTTTCACCATCTTGGCCAGACTCGTCTTGAACTCCTGACCTCAGGTAATCCACCGCCTCAGCTACCCAAAGGTGCTGGGATTACAGATGTGAGCCACTGCACCTGGCCCAAAGTAACTCTAAAAATAAATTAATAGATATAAAAAGAGCTCTTACACAAAAAAAGGAGCATCAAAATTTTATGAGCCAAAATTTTAAACTGGCAACCCAATTCATTAATCCACCACTACTACTCTATCAAAACTATTTCATCCAAATAAAAGTTATTGTTTCTTTTATAGATTACTGTACGTTTATTGTATCTGCAATATGGGTACAGACCACTTATTCCCAATATGCAATTGCTTACATTATATTTTAAATTCAACTTCTCTATATTTATTTTGTTCCTCTGCCCTATTTCCATATAGTTCTCTTAATTGATTAATGGCAAATGTACTCCTTGGGCATATGCCTGAGATTCTCCACAGTCTCCTTATACTAGCTTATGGTACAGATTTGATTGTCAGAACTTCCTCTCCCTTGAGCCTCCTCTCTCTATAACAAAGGAAAATTTTTTTAATAAAAATTTTAAAAGATTTCCTTAAGAAACTCTTGATTGTTTAAAAGTGTCCAAAACTCCATTTAATCTCTCAGTATTTATTAATAATTTTTTTCATTTCTTTTGAGATACTGCCTCATTCTGTCACCCAGGCTGGAGTGCACTGGAACAATCGTAGCTCCCTGAAGCCTTAAACTCCTGGGCTTAGATGATCCTCCTGCTTTAGCCTCTCAAGTAGCTAGGACTACAGGCAAGTACCACCACACCCAAAACATTCTTTTAAATTATTAAGAGGTAAGAAGAGTGAAGAAAATATTTAAGAATGTTCGAAATTTTGTAATTGCTTAACTAAAATGGTTTAAATTTATTTAACATTTCAGATTTTTTTCCCCCAGACTTGTATGTGCTAACTGTCTTTTTTCTATCCATTGAGGGGAGTCAACAGTTTTAAAGATCCCAATGTTTGCAATTGATCACATATATTTTCCAGGATTATTTATTCCAGTTCTTAGTTACCTAAATGTTCCATATAAATAAACCTGTTTTATTTATATATGTTATCAAAACCATACTATTCTTAATTTAAATTAAATATTTTCTAAGAATTATTTATTTGGGATTGTATCTTTAAAAATTACCTGCATTTGCTTTTTTGGTAAATTTCTGGAATACTTTATATATGGCTGAAGACCAAAGATATGGTGACCGTTCTCTTTTCCCCAAGCTGGAACCTCTATCATAATACTGAGCCAATCTAAATGAGATTTAAAAGTTTATGCCCAAGGGAAGTGCTTGCTATTAACTAGCAATGTATACAATTAAACTTAAAGCATGGTCACAGTGTTTTAATCAGGAAAGCTAATAGTCATTTCTGTCCTGTGGGGTAATAAATGAAGGCAAAAGCAATTGAACATGCTTTCTGATGTGCTAAGTGATATATGGGCTCTCTTGAGCCACCAAATTGGAAGGACCACATGCTTAGTTAATCAACACTGCACAGTCATACTGGGGGAGAGGTGATAAATTTAACAGATGTTACACTAGCAGGGGTCGGGGTAAAATGAACTTGATCCACCACCTCAGTAATTAAAGTGATGTCTTTAAATGCCTATTATCAAATGCCTGACTATAAAAGAGAATGAATTTTTTACTCTCAGTCATTCACTGTAAGTGAATTTAGTAATACTATCACCACAATGGTCTAAGCTGGCCACTGACTAATACGTATTGACTAATATGTTGACAGTTAAGGTAGAAAATCAGATCCCAGGAGACCAGTTAATGTACTTCTTTCTAGAATTTTCAGGGCAGTTTAGAACAAAATCACATCCATAGGAAACCATTAAGACTACACTCAGGTGATAAATTACTGTTCCTATTGGCTTTTCTCCTTCAAGGATGAGGCATGTACTGTGACTAGACACATTGTTTCTCTTGCACACAATATAAGAGCAAAGGGACAAAAGGAATTTGTAGCCAAAATGTAGTGATCTTTCCATTTCAAGCATGTATACCATAGCTTGTATTTGTAAATGCGTTAGAATGAGCAAGTCATACTTCTGCAGTTAAAATTTTGATGCCAGGGCTGGGCATGGTAACTCACGCCTGTAATCCCAGCACTTTAGGAGGCTGGGGCAGGTGGATCACAAGGTCAAGAGAGCGAGACGATCCTGACCAACATGGTGAAATCACATCTCTACTAAAAACACACACACACACAAAATAGCTGGGTGTGGTGGTGGGTGCCTGTAGTCCCAGCTACTCGGGAGGCTGAGGCAGGGAAATCACTTGAACCTGGGAGGTGGAGGTTGCAGTGAGCAGAGATTGCACCACTGTACTCCACTCCAGCCTGGTGACAGAGCGAGACTCCGTCTCAAAAAAAAAAAAAAAAAAAGGTTCCTGTTTTTAGATAAAACCTTTGCTGTTCTGAAATTCCAGTCACTATTTAAACTTTTACAGCATGAAAGATGAATTAAATAGTATATATGGATTCTTCCTATCAATAGAGAGAACAGAGTTTTTTATTTATAAGTCGTCATAGTCCACAAAATTTCAACTCTTTTTTCACCATTTCCATCATCTCTATCCACTACCTTCAGACCTACAGTTGTACTGTTGCTTTTTGTTTGGTTTTGGTTTAGCCAGAAAAGAATGATGTCTTGGATGATGGCCATTTTCCTTTCTTTCATAACTTCAGGAATAGAGAAGAAAATTCTCTGTCTCTTCCCTGCTTTATGTATCCTCAGCATTGGATGGAAATACCTTCAAAAGTAAACCTAAGGAGATAAATAAAGGAGATTTTTTAAACATTTTCCTTTCTCATCCTATCTGATGTGCTGAAAACTATACCAAATTCTAAAGCTTCCCTTAACCACAACTTAGACTGAACTTTAAGACCAAAAGCCACTGGAATTGAAATTCAGGTCTACACTTTACTGATGACAATGTTCACCAATTAAATTACTCCTGCAGCATATTAGTTTGAAGAGGTTATTTTTAGTATCTCCATCTCTTTGTCTCACCTGGCTTCTTTTCTGTTCTGGGTTAAATAATGGTATGCTCTTCAAAATTCAGATGTTGAAACTTAACACCAATGTGATAGTGTTAAGAGGTGGAGCCTTTAAGAGGCGATTAATTCATGAGGGTAGACCCCTCATGGATGGGTTTAAGGCCCTCATTAAAGGGCTTGAGTGAGTGGGTTGACTCTGTTGCCCTTATGCCATGTGAGGACACAGAGAACCCTCCAGAAGACGCAGACACAAGGTACCATCTTGGAAGCAGAAATCAGGCCCATACCAGACACCAAGCCTGTCAATACTTTCATCTTGGACTCTCAACCTCCAGAACTGTGAGAAATATATTCCTATTGTTTATAAATTTCCCAGTCTGTGATATTTTGTTATAGCAGCCTAACTGGACTAAGATACTCTCTCACATGACTGGCTAAGCCCAAACTCTCTGAGCCTCAGTTTCTCAACTGTAAAATAAAAATGAAGGTAATACCCATTTTATCTCCTTGCATATTAATGAAATAAATAATTTTCATTAGCATAAAAATGAATAATTTATAACAAAATAATTAATGTTCCCCGTAAAAAGTATGCATGAGTATAATGTATTAAAAACCTGCTTGTCCCCCATGCTCTCTCTCAAAATTCCCACTCCTTTGAGGTAGCTTATGTTAGCTGACCTCTATTCTTCTAAACATGTCTGTGATCTAGAAAGAAGCAAGCAAGCCATGGTTGAATCATAACTGAAACGTAAGCAATGGAAAGAACGTAGCATATGAAATCATGGAGTAATATCTCAACATGGTGAAAATGGAAGAATAAAAACAAAAAAACATATAAAGTCAGATCACGGCCAGGGTTAGTGGCTCATGCCTGTAATCCCAGTACTTTGGGAAGCCAAGGCAGGCAGATCACCTAGGTTAGGAGTTTGAGACAAGCCTGACCAACATGGTGAAACCCCGTCTCCAGTAAAACTTCACCGGGTGTGGTGGTGCATGCCTGTAATCCCAGCTACTCAGGAAGCAGACACAAGAGAATCACTTGAAACCAGGAGGCAGAGGTTGCAGTGAGCCAAGACTGCCACTGCACTGCATCCTGGGCGACACAGCAAAACTCAGTCTAAAAAATAAATAAACAAATAAATAAATAAATCACAAATGCACTGTTTTCCACCTTGATTTTTGCTATTGTTTTACTTAGTTTTACTCTTTATAGGATACAATAGTTCTATTTCAATATCTTAGTATCTGAGATAGCTACCTGATACTTCACTGTATGAATGTATCAAATTGTATTTAACCACTCTTGATGGACAATAGAGTAGTTTTGAAGTTGGATAGATATTATCAAAGGCCTGTCATAAAAATGTTCATCTGTACTTTCACTCAAGACCACCATTAGAGCTGGGCACCCAGGGTCCCTGTCCTAACCCCTGCTTCAGAGGGCTCTTTCTCTGGTCCTGTTCCAGCTATGATCCTGACCTGGCCAAGAGTGGGGAAAAAACTCCAGGGCTAATATATCAGTCTGTTCTCATGCTGCTAATAAAGACATGCCCGAGACTGGGTAATTTATAAAGTAAAGAGGTTTAATTGACTCACAGTTCCACATGGCTGGGGAGGCTTCACAATCATGGCAGAAGATGAAGGAAGAGCAAAGGCACATCTTACATGGTGGCAGGTGAGAGGATGTGTGCAAGAGAACTGCCCCTTTATAAAACCATCAGATTTTGTGAGACCTACTCACTATCATGAGAACAGCATGGGAAAGACCCATCCCTGTGCTTCAATTACCTCCCACTGGGTCCCTCCCTAGACTCATGGGAATTATGGGAGCTACAATTCGAGATGAGATTTGGCTGGGGACATAGTCAAACCGTATCAACTAAGGAGATGCCTAGCTAGCGAGAAGCTGCATACTCTATTTTAGATCATTATCTAAGCACCTGGAACTGGAGAATTCCCTGTCTAAACAGCCCTGACCCTGCTTCCAGGTACTGAAAGGACTTCTTAGCTGAGTCTGTTCTTTCTCAGGGTGAATTACAGGTGCACAAACACAGGATTGTGAAGTGGCCAAGGAACGTCATTTGAAAGTGGGTATTAAATGCAGAGACTCAGATTGTTCACACATATGTTGCAAGGTCCCTTCTGGAACAGGATAACACTACAGTGTGACTAGAAAACAGGGTTCCACAGAAACCTGGCAGCTTTGTACTCTTGTCCTGGGCCGGTAAATTTAAGAGCTTATCTGCTTTCATTTACAGGATCCAAGAGATTTGTTTCCTGAAAACTTGCTATCAGTTGGTATTATAATTTCTTCTCATTTTTGACACTCTGAGGGTTTAAAAACTCATGTATTATTTTTATTTTTATTTGCATTTATGTAGTTCATATTTTCACATACTATTTCCATTTTTCCCAATACATTGATTTTTATCTATTTTAAAAAGTAAACTAATAGTCACTGATCTGTTCTCCCTCTATGTAATCTTGTAATTTTGAAAATGTTATATAAATGCAATCGCATAGTAATGGCCTCTTGAAATTGCCTTTTTTCATTTAGCAAAATGCCCTTGAGATCCGTCCAAATTGTTGCATGTAGCAGCAGCTTATTCCCCCTTATGTCTGAGTAGTAGTCCATGGTATGTGTGCACAGTTGTTTTAAACTTTTACTTCTTCAAGGGCATTTTTGTTGTTTCTAGTTTTTTACTATTTCAACCTAATCTGCTATGAAAATTAGTGTACAAGATTTTGTGTGGACTACAGAGGTAGCAAGAGAGAATGCTGTGATGATAGAATGTTCTATATCTTGACACCCCCATGTATGTGTACATGACTATTATTTCTACAAATGATACAAGTGATAAAATGGCATTGAACTATTCACCTACATTACGCCAATGTCAATATCCTGGTTCTGCTAACTACAGTTATGTAAGATGCAATTACTTGCATAAACTATGTGAAGTGTACATGGAACTACTCTGTGCTATCTTTGCAACTTCCAGTGTATCCATAATTTTAAAACAAAGTTTTAAAAATTGATATTTCCTTTATTAATTTATAATTACTATTTTCAAAAGAAAGTTAGTACTTCCGTTATAACTTTCAGGTTGTGTCTTTTTATTTCTACAAGTGATATCTTATCCTCTTCTGAATATTTGTTTTATGTAGTTTAAAGAAACACAGAAAACAGGCCAAAAGGAAAATATCCAACATTGTAATCAAACTCGCTACATTTTCCAAATGAGGCTTCTGGTTTTTGTGTCACATTGACAAAGATTGCTTTATCCAAAGATGACGATTTATTTAAAAATCTTTTAAAATCCTCTTCCTAATATTTTATTTTTGCATTTATATTAATAAATTTGGTCTTTAACTTTTACTTTTTATCTGTAATTGTCAGGTGTTGGTGTCAAATTTTTCTCTGATGTCAAAACTCTTAGCCTTTTCTGTATTCTAGAACACTGAAATAATAGTGTAATATTCTGTTCTTTGAAATTTTTAAAGAAATCCCCTGAGAAACTACTTAAGCCGGGAGTTTTAGGTTTTTGTTTGCTTGTTTTTTCAGTGTATCTCTTTGACCACCCTCTCACCTTCTTCCACATTCGTTCTTTCTCTTCCAGAGTTAACTCTGCCTGGGAAGCAGTCAATTTCATCAAGGTTTTCAAACTAATTCACTACTTTTAAGACATTGCAAAAAAAAGAAAAAAGAAAAATGTGGTCTGTAATATTTTAAAGTTTTTTTGTTACTTTGTAGAGGCTTTTAAAATATGTAAATACATGGTCAAGTTTTATAAATATTCTATTGCTGTCTGAAATTAAAGTGAATTATCTGATTTTAAGCTATATACACATGCATGTACACCATATCCACATAAATATATATATGAGATACACCTCAACAATTGTACAAATCAGATTCTCTAACAGTGGTATATTTATGTTTCTTTATCTTCATTAAAAGTAAATTAACTGATAAAGTCTATGAGGAAAGAATTAAAATTTCCTTACTACAGTTGTGTGTTTTTGTAAATTTCTTCCCTTTCCTGAAGTGTTTTGATGTTTTTTGATACTGTATTTTAATGACAAAAAATTACTTCATCTTCAGTGTAAAATTTAATCCCTATCATTATAAAGCAACATTTACCCTTACTTAATATTTATATGAATTCAGCATGAACAGATGGTTCTTGATACTATAGCTTCCCCATTTCCTAGTGTTGTTAAGCTTTCCGTTACAAGGTAGATGGCAAAATTGGCTCCAGTATTTATTAACTTCTCCTGTAAGAGATGAGTCTGTCCTTATTCCTTGGGACATGCTCTGACCACTGGAATGTTTTAGAGTGGGTTTCTACTCTAGTTGTATCTTTTGCTTTTGGAATCCTATCACCTTTACCTGCGAAGAAGTCTGGACTATTCTCAGGGATGAAAAACATGTGACCCCCACCGCTGTCCTAACTGACAGCCTGCCAACAATCAGATGTGTGAGTGAGGCCATCCTAGCTCATCCAACTGCTGGGGAACATGCAGCTGAAAGCAAGAAGCATGAGGGACCAGAGAGATCAGTCAAGTTATCTAGAACAGAACAACTGAGCCCACACACAGAATCATGAACTAAATAAAGGGTTATTGTTTTACACTGCCAAATTTCAGGTTGATTTGTTTAGCAAAAGCGAATTGATATAGGTTGGTTGAAAGAATTCATAGCTAAGACTTTTTCTTCTTTAGTCTCTAACAGATAGCATATCCTCTAAGTTATTTGTTGTTCAAAAATGAGTCCCTTTTGCCCTTATTCATGGATAAATAGTTTGCAAGCTATTAAATTTTGAATCACAATTTTTAACCTCAGAAATCTACAGGCAAGATCTACTGTCTCTTGACATTGCACATTACTATGGAGAATCTGAGTTCAGTCTGATTTTTCCCTTCTAAATGTAACTGCTTTTTCTGATGGATGACCATAATATTTTTATTTAATCTTGAATATTAATATCTATACAATACTACCCCTCAGGGCTGTTCATGCTACTTTCCCTGGAACATAGTATTCATCTCAGATTTGTAAATTCAGTTCTTTTATATAGAGACAATTTTATTGCTTTTCATATTTAATCCAGTCTCTAATTCAGAGATAAAAATCAGACAAATGTTATAACCCCATTCTCTGGCCATTAGAGTTATTTGCTTTCCTTATCTTGTCTATGTAATTTCCTCATGCATGTTCTTGGTTCCACATTGTCTAGCAGTGAGGGTACAGAACCGAAAGAATTTTAGAGATATATAATTTTTTACCACCTGGACTCCTAACAAAGACGTAGCATGGGCGTAACGTCTGTGCCTCGGTTTTCTCGTCTGTAAAAATGGGGATAATAGTAACACCTAAAATGCAAGTCTTAATTTTACTTTTTATCTATAATTGTCAGGTGTTGGTGTCAAATTTTTCTCTGATGTCAAAACTTTTAGCCTTTTCTGTATTCTAGAACACTGAAATAATAGTGTCATATTATTTCGATGAGCATATATTTCAATGAGCCTGTAACAGTAAGGCATTCAGAAGAGTTCCTGGTGAGTAGTAAGTAAACATTAGCTTTTATTAGCATTTTAAATTATCACTGGCTCATTTTTTCATCATATATACTCTTTTGCTTCTAATATGGCTTTCATTTTTGTAATGGCTTTATTATCTTCAATTTCCTTCCTTAGCTCTCCAGTCTTACTTTTCAATGTCTTCTTTTTTTCTGTTCTCTTTAAACTCTTTTTCAGCTTCTCTAGCATGTGTCCTTTCCCTTTGTTCCCCCGTTAGAGTCCATGTTCTCTTTTATTTCAACATACTTTTTAGAGCCAATTTCTATTTTTCTAATGTAAACTAAGTAGTCTCACGGGCACACTGTAAGCCATTCCAACTGTGGTGATCTGTTCAATCTGCAAAGAGAAATTCCACATAAACAAGGCAAGATCGTCTTTGAAGTGATTTAGCATTTATTTATTTCTTGAAAACTGCACATCTAGTTTCCACTTCCATTCTGTCATCTGTCCTACCTCATCTCTATCAATTCTTTGGGTTAGAACTTACAGTTGCCTAAAGTAATAATCTTATTTTACAGCAGGTACTGCGATATGCTTCACATCACTCTACTTATGATTTTAGCTATAGTGCTAGTGGAGAGTTCTCTTTGAGCTCAGTCTCACATCACACCATCGGCATCCAATCTGAAGTCTAAGCTGTGTGTTACTCTGCTTTCAGTGTCACTGCCTCTTAGGAGCCTGTTCATCTGCCCACAAGTGCTGCTTGGCAGTATGGGGGTGGTCAGGACCCCTGAGGCAATCTTCAGCCAATACAGAGAAAATGCTTTGTCTCTGGAGACTGGAGATAAATGCTTTGTCTCCTGTCCTTCAACTGACCAATTCTGAGAGGCATTCTGTGCACTTCAGAGGTTCCAGTGGAATCACGTGCTTATTACTTACTGTAGCAACTTTAATAACACACCTGAACATGGGCTTTCTCTGCATCCTTGTCTTACCTTTTCTGCTCTCTGGCTCCTACTTCTTGAGTTACCTTCTAAATAATCTCTCTGTGCCAAAATCCTTGTCTCAGGTTCTGCTTTGAAGAAACCCAAACTAGGACATACATACAAGTATCCATACAATCTCTCTTTAAACCCTTTCCCCCACATTGTTCTACAATATGGAACTTAACCTCAAGTGATAACCCCAAATTTTCTGGTAG
Organism: Macaca fascicularis; assembly: GCF_037993035.2. Classification (NCBI taxonomy): domain Eukaryota; kingdom Metazoa; phylum Chordata; class Mammalia; order Primates; family Cercopithecidae; genus Macaca; species Macaca fascicularis. The sequence continues at coordinate 116,758,811 of NC_088381.1, forward strand.
ACTGTTTTGTCACAAGCCTTTCTGATTTATAATATTGCTACTTTGACAATTCAGGATCAAATAAATTCAAATATTCAAATATATACACCCTGCTTAAGATTTAGAGTTATAGATGACCTTGTGTCATACAAATGAAGGGTTTTCTCCTTTTTTTAAAAAAAAAAAGGTAAAAAGTTTTTCTAAAGGGTAAACAATTTACTTTGGAAAGCTTACAAGTCATTAATAATTGAAGCAGAATTAGATGGCCTAAATATTACATAATCCAAGGAGAAGGGAATTTACTCTTTGTTCCTCATTACCTTGAGCTCTGTAATAAGGGAGAAGGGTTGCATGAATAAACAATATCTACAAATAAGAATAAATCACATTATAATAGTATCAAACTTCATTTTTATTATTCTTAAGTTGAAATACAAATAAATACAGTTAGCTGCAAATTTATCTACTTTCCTTTTGAAAATGCATTTATGATTGATATTTGCATGCTTTGTAGTGTGTTGTGAGAGGAAAAAACATGGTGATTTAGGAGAACAAAGCATTCCAAACTGACATTCGGTTTTGAGAATTAGTATCACATGTTGAATACATTTTATTTCCTGCACAGAAAAATTGTCTTAAATATTTTAAAAACATGATTCTATTTGGTTTACCCATTAATACTATAATTTGCTTATATAATATTTATATGCATACAAATTAGGTCACTACAATTCTAAATTACTTACTGACTTGACACTGTCCATAGAACCTGATTATTTATGCAATCATGTTGAAAGCATGAATTAGTAGCATTTTCAAATGTCTTCTGTCTTCTAGACTGTGCTAATCAACAAGAAGGAGAGGTTGAGGCCTTTGGCCACACAATGCTGACAGTCCAGAGAGATTACCAACATGTGAACAGGCAGTGCCAACCCAGAATGAGCTGCACCATAAGAGAAAAACAGAACTTTCCTGTACCCAGGACAGCAGTCTAATCCAGACTTATGGGATAAGAATTGTGTTCTCAAAAGAAATCCTTATCTAGTTGCCTAATAATCGAAATAAAAAGCTTTTCTATTATAAAGTTGGTTCCCTAAAAGAGATCAAAAGAAACTATTTACCTGAAAATGTCTATGTGAGTTAGAGTTAGCTATTTTGCCTTCCTTTGTCTTTAAGTAGGCAAGGCAAAAGAATGCTGTCAATATAAGTCTGTCTTTTAACAGATTTCTTCTGAAAATGATTTATTAGCTGTGATTAGTCCTCTGTAAACATCCTAAAAGAATAAAGTTTTAATACTTGAAATTATTCGGGAGAAGATAACCCAAAAACCTTTATTAAATGAACTTTGATAAAGGCAGAATACTGTTGCTAATCCTAATTAAAACCTTTATAAAATTCCAAAGGACAAACAGAAAATAATGATCTAAGAAAGAGACATTGTGATTCTCTCAATGCATTATTCTATTTCTTTATAAGATAAATGTTTTATGAAGGTAAATCAATATTGGGAAGAAGAGTTTTAACCCACTTAACTGTACTAATACTTAATATTTATTGAACATTAACAATATATAGAAAACTGTTTTAAATTTCAAGTTAGTCATGGTTTCTGGCCAAATATGATCTTTTAAATTCCTAACTGCATTTGGGTTCCAGCCATCATTCTTCACAACCATGCTTCTTTTGTTAGAGATGTAAATGTTAATTGTTATAAAATTGTTAAATTCTTCGCAAGCAACCTTAGACAAAGCAACTAAGGGTTCATGGCCCCTAAACATCAAGCATATCAACAGATAAAACTATTCATATAAAATTATTGAAATACAGAGAAAACTCAAAGTAATCTACTTTTAAAATGTATTGGCAAGGATGCAGGATACAAAATTAATATGCAAAAATTAATTTTACTTCTATATATTAGCAACGAACAATTGGAAATTAAAATTTTATTTAAAAATACCATTTACAATAATCACAAAAACATGGCATAGGCAAAAAAAAAACTGACAAAATATGTGTAAGAAAGATCTAAATACTAACAAATAGGACAGAGAGAATTTAAAAGACTAAAAAATAGATACACCATGTTCGTGAGTCAGAGGACTCAATATTGTTAAGATAACAATTCTCTCAAATTGATCTATATGTTTAATACAATCTCAATCCAAATCTCAGTGGGCTTTTTGGTAGAAATTGACAAACTGATTCTAAAACCTACATGGAACTGCGAAGGACCTAGAATAGTAAAACAACTTGGGAAAGAAGTGCAAAGTTAGAGGACGAACACTACCTGATTTCAAGGATTTTTTTTTTTTTTAATTTATTTATTATTATTATACTTTAAGTTGTAGGGTACATGTGCATAATGTGCAGGTTTGTTACATATGTATACTTGTGCCTTGTTGGTGTGCTGCACCCATCAACTCGTCATTTACATCAGGTATAACTCCCAATGCAATCCCTCCCCCCTCCCCCCTCCCCTCTTCCCATGATAGGCCCCGGTGTGTGATGTTCCCCTTCCTGAGTCCAAGTGATCTCATTGTTCAGTTCCCACCTATGAGTGAGAACATGCAGTGTTTGGTTTTCTGTTCTTGTGATAGTTTGCTAAGAATGATGGTTTCCAGCTGCATCCATGTCCCTACAAAGGACACAAACTCATCCTTTTTTATGGCTGCATAGTATTCCATGGTGTATATGTGCCACATTTTCTTAATCCAATCTGTCACTGATGGACATTTGGGTTGATTCCAAGTCTTTGCTATTGTGAATAGTGCCGCAATAAACATACGTGTGCATGTGTCTTTATAGCAGCATAATTTATATTCCTTTGGGTATATACCCAGTAATGGGATGGCTGGGTCATATGGTACATCTAGTTCTAGATCCTTGAGGAATCGCCATACTGTTTTCCATAATGGTTGAACTAGTTTACAATCCCACCAACAGTGTAAAAGTGTTCCTATTTCTCCACATCCTCTCCAGCACCTGTTGTTTCCTGACTTTTTAATGATCGCCATTCTAACTGGTGTGAGATGGTATCTCATTGTGGTTTTGATTTGCATTTCTCTGATGGCCAGTGATGATGAGCATTTTTTCATGTGTCTGTTGGCTGTATGAATGTCTTCTTTTGAGAAATGTCTGTTCATATCCTTTGCCCACTTTTTGATGAGGTTGTTTGTTTTTTTCTTGTAAATTTGTTTGAGTTCTTTGTAGGTTCTGGATATTAGACCTTTGTCAGATGAGTAGATTGCAAAAATTTTCTCCCATTCTGTAGGTTGCCTGTTCACTCTGATGGTAGTTTCTTTTGCTGTGCAGAAGCTCTTTAGTTTAATGAGATCCCATTTGTCAATTTTGGCTTTTGCTGCTGTTGCTTTTGGTGTTTTAGACATGAAGTCTTTGCCCATGCCTATGTCCTGAATGGTACTACCTAGGTTTTCCTCTAGGATTTTTATGGTATTAGGTCTAACATTTAAGTCTCTACTCCATCTTGAATTAATTTTCGTATAAGGAGTAAGGAAAGGATCCAGTTTCAGCTTTCTACTTACGGCTAGCCAATTTTCCCAGCACCATTTATTAAATAGGGAATCCTTTCCCCATTTCTTGTTTCTCTCAGGTTTGTCAAAGATCAGATGGCTGTAGATGTGTGGTATTATTTCTGAGGACTCTGTTCTGTTCCATTGGTCTATATCTCTGTTTTGGTACCAGTACCATGCTGTTTTGGTTACTGTAGCCTTGTAGTATAGTTTGAAGTCAGGTAGCGTGATGCCTCTAGCTTTGTTCTTTTGACTTAGGATTGTCTTGGAGATGCGGGGTCTTTTTTGGTTCCATATGAACTTTAAAGCAGTTTTTTCCAATTCTGTGAAGAAACTCATTGGTAGCTTGATGGGGATGGCATTGAATCTATAAATTACCTTGGGCAGTATGGCCATTTTCACGATATTGATCCTTCCTATCCATGAGCATGGTATGTTCTTCCATTTGTTTGTGTCCTCTTTCATTTCACTGAGCAGTGGTTTGTAGTTCTCCTTGAAGAGGTCCTTTACATCCCTTGTAAGTTGGATTCCTAGGTATTTTATTCTCTTTGAAGCAATTGTGAATGGAAGTTCATTCCTGATTTGGCTCTCTGTTTGTCTGTTACTGGAGTATAAGAATGCTTGTGATTTTTGCACATTGATTTTGTATCTTGAGACTTTGCTGAAGTTGCTTATCAGCTTAAGGAGATTTTGGGCTGAGACAATGGGGTTTTCTAAATATACAATCATGTCATCTGCAAACAGAACAATTTGACTTCTTCTTTTCCTAACTGAATACCCTTGATTTCTTTCTCTTGCCTAATTGCCCTAGCCAGAACTTCCAACACTATGTTGAATAGGAGTGGTGAGAGAGGGCATCCCTGTCTTGTGCCAGTTTTCAAAGGGAATTTTTCCAGTTTTTGCCCATTCAGTATGATATTGGCTGTGGGTTTGTCATAGATAGCTCTTGTTATTTTGAGGTACGTTCCATCAATACCGAATTTATTGAGCATTTTTAGCATGAAGGGCTGTTGAATTTTGTCAAAAGCCTTTTCTGCATCTATTGAGATAATCATGTGGTTCTTGTCTTTGGTTCTGTTTATATGCTGGATTATATTTATTGAATTGCAAATGTTGAACCAGCCTTGCATCCCAGGGATGAAGCCCACTTGATCATGGTGGATAAGCTTTTTGATGTGTTGCTGAATCCGGTTTGCCAGTACTTTATTGAGGATTTTTGCATCGATGTTAATCAGGGATATTGGTCTAAAATTCTCTTTTTTTGTTGTGTCTCTGCCAGGCTTTGGTATCAGGATGATGTTGGCCTCATAAAATGAGTTAGGGAGGATTCCCTCTTTTTCTATTGATTGGAATAGTTTCAGAAGGAATGGTACCAACTCCTCCTCATACCTCTGGTAGAATTCAGCTGTGAATCCATCTGGTCCTGGACTTTTTTTGTTTGGTAGGCTATTAATTATTGCCTCAATTTCAGAGCCTGCTATTGGTCTATTCAGGGATTCAACTTCTTCCTGGTTTAGTCTTGGAAGAGTGTAAGTGTCCAGGAAATTATCCATTTCTTCTAGATTTTCCAGTTTATATGCGTAGAGGTGTTTATAGTATTCTCTGATGGTAGTTTGTATTTCTGTGCTGTCGGTGGTGATATCCCCTTTATCATTTTTAATTGCGTCGATTTGATTCTTCTCTCTTTTCTTCTTTATTAGTCTTGCTAGTGGTCTGTCAATTTTGTTGATCTTTTCAAAAAACCAAGTCCCGGATTCATTGATTTTTTGGAGGGTTTTTTGTGTTTCTATCTCCTTCAGTTCTGCTCTGATCTTAGTTATTTCTTGCCTTCTGCTAGCTTTCGAATGTGTTTGCTCTTGCTTCTCTAGTTCTTTTAATTGCGATGTTAGAGTGTCAATTTTAGATCTTTCCTGCTTTCTCTTGTGGGCATTTAGTGCTATAAATTTCCCTCTACACACTGCTTTAGATGTTTCCCACAGATTCTGGTATGTTGTATCTTTGTTCTCATTGGTTTCAAAGAACATCTTTATTTCTGCCTTCATTTCGTTATGTACCCAGTAGTCATTCAGGAGCAGGTTGTTCAGTTTCCATGTAGTTGAGCGGTTTTGATTGAGTTTCTTAGTCCTGAGTTCTAGTTTGATTGCACTGTGGTCTGAGAGACAGTTTGTTATAATTTCTGTTCTTGTACATTTGCTGAGGAGTGCTTTACTTCCAATTACGTGGTCGATTTTGGAGTAAGTACGATGTGGTGCTGAGAAGAATGTATATTCTGTTGATTTGGGGTGGAGAGTTCTATAGATGTCTATTAGGTCTGCTTGCTGCAGAGATGAGTTCAATTCCTGGATATCCTTGTTAACTTTCTGTCTCATTGATCTGTCTAATGTTGACAGTGGGGTGTTGAAGTCTCCCATTATTATTGTATGGGAGTCTAAGTCTCTTTGTAAGTCTCTAAGGACTTGCTTGATGAATCTGGGTGCTCCTGTATTGGGTGCATATATATTTAGGATAGTTAGCTCTTCCTGTTGAATTGATCCTTTTACCATTATGTAATGGCCTTCTTTGTCTCTTTTGATCTTTGATGGTTTAAAGTCTGTTTTATCAGAGACTAGTATTACAACCCCCACTTTTTTTTGTTCTCCATTTGCTTGGTAAATCTTCCTCCATCCCTTTATTTTGAGCCTATGTATGTCTCTGCATATGAGATGGGTCTCCTGAATACAGCAGACTGATGGTTCTTGACTCTTTATCCAGTTTGCCAGTCTGTGTCTTTTAATTGGAGCATTTAGTCCATTTACATTTAAGGTTAAGATTGTTATGTGTGAACTTGATCCTGCCATTATGATATTAACTGGTTATTTTGCTCGTTAGTTGATGCAGTTTCTTCCTAGCCTCGATGGTCTTTACATTTTGGCATGTTTTTGCAATGGCTGGTACCGGTTGTTCCTTTCCATGTTTAGTGCTTCCTTCAGGGTCTCTTGTAGGGCAGGCCTGGTGGTGACAAAATCTCTAAGCATTTGCTTATCTGTAAAGGATTTTATTTCTCCTTCACTTATGAAACTTAGTTTGGCTGTATATGAAATTCTGGGTTGAAAATTCTTTTGTTTCAGAATGTTGAATATTGGCCCCCACTCTCTTCTGGCTTGGAGAGTTTCTGCCGAGAGATCTGCTGTTAGTCTGATGGGCTTCCCTTTGTGGGTAACCCGACCTTTCTCTCTGGCTGCCCTTAAGATTTTTTCCTTCATTTCAACTTTGGTGAATCTGGCAATTATGTGTCTTGGAGTTGCTCTTCTCAAGGAGTATCTTTGTGGCGTTCTCTGTATTTCCTGGATTTGAATGTTGGCCTGCCCTACTAGGTTGGGGAAGTTCTCCTGGATGATATCCTGAAGAGTGTTTTCCAACTTGGTTCCATTTTCCCCCTCACTTTCAGGCACCCCAGTCAGACGTAGATTTGGTCTTTTTACATAATCCCATACTTCTTGCAGGCTTTGTTCATTTCTTTTTCTTCTTTTTTCTTTTGGTTTCTCTTCTCGCTTCATTTCATTCATTTGATCCTCAATCGCTGACACTCTTCCTTCCAGTTGATCGAGTCGATTACTGAAGCTTGTGCATTTGTCACATATTTCTCGTGTCATGGTTTTCATCTCTTTCATTCCGTTTATGACCTTCTCTGCATTAGTTACTCTAGCCATCAATTCTTCCACTTTTTTTTCAAGATTTTTAGTTTCTTTGTGCTGGGTACGTAATTCCTCCTTTAGCTCTGAGAAATTTGATGGACTGAAGCCTTCTTCTCTCATCTCGTCAAAGTCATTCTCCGTCCAGCTTTGATCCGTTGCTGGCGATGAGCTGCGCTCCTTTGCCGGTGGAGATGCGCTCTTATTTTTTGAATTTCCAGCTTTTCTGCCCTGCTTTTTCCCCATCTTTGTGGTTTCATCTGCCTCTGGTCTTTGATGATGGTGATGTACTGATGGGGTTTTGGTGTAGGTGTCCTTCCTGTTTGATAGTTTTCCTTCTAACAGTCAGGACCCTCAGCTGTAGGTCTGTTGGAGATTGCTTGAGGTCCACTCCAGACCCTGTTTGCCTGAGTATCAGCAGCAGAGGCTGCAGAAGATAGAATATTTCTGAACAGCGAGTGTACCTGTCTGATTCTTGCTTTGGAAGCTTCCTCTCAGGGGTGTACTCCACTGTGGGGTGTCAGACTGCCCCTAGTGGGGGATGTCTCCCAGTTAGGCTGCTCAGGGGTCAGGGACCCACTTGAGCAGGGAGTCTGTCCCTTCTCAGATCTCAGCCTCCGTGTTGGGAGATCCACTGCTCTCTTCAAAGCTGTCAGACAGAGTCGTTTGCGTCTGCAGAGTTTTCTGCTGCATTTGTTATTGTTTACTGTGCCCTGTCCCCAGAGGTGGAGTCTACAGAGACAGGCAGGTTTCCTTGAGCTGCTGTGAGCTCCACCCAGTTCGAGCTTCCCAGCGGCTTTGTTTACCCAGAGGCTTTGTTTACCTACTTAAGCCTCAGCAATGGCGTGCGCCCCTTCCCCAGCCTCGCTGCTGCCTTGCTGGTAAATCACAGACTGCTGTGCTAGCAATGAGGGAGGCTCCGTGGGCATGGGACCCTCCCGGCCAGGTGTGGGATATGATCTCCTGGTGTGCCTGTTTGCTTAAAGCACAGTATTAGGGTGGGAGTTACCCAATTTTCCAGGTGTTGTGTGTCTCAGTTCCCCTGGCTAGGAAAAGGGATTCCCTTTCCCCTTGCGCTTCCCAGGTGAGGCAATGCCTCACCCTGCTTCAGCTCTCGCTGGTCGGGCTGCAGCAGCTGACCAGCACCGATCGTCCGGCACTCCCCAGTGAGATGAACCCAGTACCTCAGTTGAAAATGCAGAAATCACTGGTCTTCTGTGTCGCTCGCGCTGGGAGTTGGAGACTGGAGCTGTTCCTATTCGGCCATCTTGCTCCGTCCCCCGATTTCAAGCATTCTAATCAACCTGATGTAGTCAAGACAGTGCAGTTTTCTTGTAAAGATAGAAAAATAACAATGAAACTGAAGAGTCCAGAAATACAGCTATATAAACAACTGATTTTCAACAAAGTTGCAAAGACAAATCAGTAGAGAAAAGGCAGTTTATTCAACAAATAGTTGAATAAATTTATATCTCACACCTTATAAAAATACCCTCAAAATGAATTATGTATGAAAATGTAGAGCCAACAATTACTTTTTAAAATCTGTAACAAAATATAGGAGAAACCGCTTTGTTACCTAGTCTTGACCTAAGCAAAGAATTCTTAGATACAACACAAAAAGTGTAAGCCATAAGAGAAAAATTGATAAATTAGACTTCATCAAAATTAAAATATGTTCTCTTTGAAAGACATTATTAAAAGGAAAACACAAGCCACAAGAGAAAATATTTGCAAATCATAACTGATACAGGAATTATATGTTTAACATTTTAAAAATTGTACCCTTTAAATATGTGTAGTTTAATAAAAATATTTGAAACATTTATTGAAATATTTCTGCTTCATTAGGTAAACAATATTCCATAATGTCATCATCTTTTCTAGGATGGACAATTCCCTTTATTTTCCAGAATAAAATGGAAATTATCTTGCAAAATTCATTCTAAGAACCTTTCAGGTAGTCTTCTGGAGTTTGAGAAACTTTTACCAACAGGAATGAAAATGTGTATTGCCTTTTTGTGAGTCTCTTTACAGTCACATTTACCCTTCAATGAGCATTAACTTGGGAAAATACAATAATGACACTCAGTTTTTAAGCAGGTTCCAGACCAGTTTTCTTAATTCATTTTCTTCACTCAATTTTACCCAACATGTCCTCAAGTAAAAATAATTTCCACATATTCAGTCTTTTTCTTATCAATACTATTTTTTAAAGATTATTTTTTCCTAGCCTATTTGGGCAATGAATAGAGAATTTTATTACTAAATGCATAAACTTGCCTTGTGTCAGCAAGGACATTATATGATAGCAAATAAAGCAAAGACTGTATACTTCTAATCCATCACCTTACCTGAACTCCTGCACCAGCAAAGATGAAAAATACATAATTGTACACTGAAAACTCTACTTCAGCTAACCGTGAGAAATAGTAATGTGTCCATTGAGCACCAGTGAATTACGGAGCCAATATAATTGCAAGTAAATCATGAACACATTTGTAAATGTAATAAAATCAAACAACAAATCATGCAATGAAATTGGGAGCCACATTAGGTGAGAATTATTTTTCAGTATACATTTATAGAAAAATTGAAAGAAAAAGTCCCAATGTGAGTGTAAGGTTTATTGACATAAGGGCAAATATATACTAAACCTATTCCAATAATTTGGAGTAGGGGGAGAATAAGGAGGAGAGAGGGAGGGGAAGAGAAAGGAATTTTTCTTTTGGAAATGAATATGATTGGGCCATTTCACATGCTAAACATATCAACTAAACTCTGAATGTATTTACCCAATATGACCTGTAATACATTTGTAACACCAGAATTGGCTCCCAGCCTCTGTATCTAAAAATAAGAATCCAGGAAAAAAAAAAAACAAGAAAGGGAAGTTTGATGAGTTTGATTATCTAAACGTAGTTAAACTTCCATTTAAAATGAAAATAGGCTGGGTGTGGTGGCTCACACCTGTAATCCCAGCACTTTGGGAGGCAGAGACAGGCAGATCACTAGGTCAGGAGATCAAGACCATTCTGGCCAACACGGTGAAACCCCATCTCTACTAAAAATACAAAAATTAGCTGGGCATGCCTGTAATCCCAGCTACTCAGGAGGCTGAGGAAGAAGAATCGCTTGAACCAGGGAGTCAGAGCTTGCAGTTAGCCGAGATCGTGCCACTGCACTCCAGCCTGGTGACAGAGTGAGACTCTGTCTCAAAAATAAAGTAAAATAAAATAAAATAAAATGAAATGAAAATAGCAGTAGACACTATGCCTTCTATCATAAAAAATAAAGATACAACAGACTGGTGTTATGCTTTTAATTTTTTGAAGTGTATGAGGTTTTACTTTCACGCCATATTAGGATTCTGCAGGATGAGTCTTTATTAAATGTATCAAGACACTGTCTAATCTATTTTAGGATTCTGCAGGACCATTCTTTATTAAATGTATCAAGACACTGTCTAATCTTTTCAAGTGGCAAGGCTTTTTCGCACTAGACCAGAGGGTTAATATCATCTCAAAAAAAGTCAAAAAGTCATAATAACTGCCCAAAGCAACAGGTTCAACACTATTTCTATCAAGCTGCCAACACCATTTTTCACAGACCTAGAAAAAACTATTCTAGAAATCATACGAAACTAAGAAAGAGCCCAAATAGCCAAAGCAATCCTAAGCAAAAAGAACACAGCCAGAGGCATCACATCACTTGACCTCAAAGTGTGTAGTAGGACTACAGTAACCAAAACAGCATGGTATTGGTACAAAAACAGACACATAGATCAATGGAACAGAATAAAAAACTCAGAAATAAAGCTGCACACCTACAGCCATCTAATTGTGAAAGCTGACAAAAACAAACAATAGAGAAAGAACTCCCTGTTCAATAAATGGTGCTGGGATAATCGACTAGCCATAGGCAGAAGAATAACACTGGAGTTCTACTTTTTACCATATACAAAACTAACTGAATATAGATTAAAGATTTAAGTATAAGACCTCAGACTATACGATTCTGAGAAGAAAACCTAGGAAACACCATTCTGGAGATCGGTCTTGGGCGAGAATTTATGACTAAGTCCTCAAAAGCAATTGCAGCAAAAAACAAAACTTTACAAGTTACAAATGGGACCTAATTAAACTAAAGAGCTTCTGCACAGCAAAAGAAACTATCCACAGAGTAAACAGACAACTTACAGAATGGGAGAAAATATTCACAAACTACGCATTCAACAAAGGCCTAATATCCAGAATCTGTTAGGAACAAACTATTGAACAAGCAAAAAACAACCCCATTAAGAAATAAGTAAAATACATGAACAGATGCTTCTCAAAAAAGGACATACAAACAGCGAACAAACATGAAAAAATCCTCATCACTAATCATTACAGAAATGCAAATCGAAACCACAATGAGATGCCATCTCACACCAGTTGAAATGGCTATTACTAAAAAGTCAGAAAACAACAGATGCTGGTGAGGCTGCAGAGAAAAGGGAACACTTATAACTATTAGTGGGAATGTAAATTAGTTTAGTCACTGTGGAAAGCAGTTTGGATATTTCTCAAAGAACTTAAAATAGTACTATCATTAGACTGAACAATCCCATTACTGGGTATATATCCAAAAGAAAATAAATCATTCTATCAAAAAGACACCCACATGCTTATGTTCATCGCAGCACTATTTACAATAGCAAAGACACAGAATCAACCTAGGTGCCCATCAACAGTGGATTGTATAAAGAGAATGTGGTATATACATATATATTCATGGAAGACTATGCAGCCATCAAAAAGAATGAAATCATCTTTGCAGCAACATGGATGTTGCTGGAAGCCATTATTCTAAGTGAATTAACACAGGAACAGAAAACTAAATACCACATGTTCTCACTTATAGTGGGACTTAAACAATGAGTGCTCACGGATAAAAAGATGGCAATAATAGATACTGGGGACCACTGGAGGGCAGAGGGAGAAGGGGACAAGGGTTAGGGGACAACTAACTATTGGGTACTATGCTTAGTACCTGAGTAATGGGATCAGTCATACCTGAAATCTCAGTATCACGCAGTATACCCAAGTAATAAACCTACACGTGTGCTCTTGAATCTAAAATAAAAGTTGAAATTTTAAAAAAGAAACACAAAAAGAAAAGCCATAAAAACGCAAGTACAATTTTCATTCAAAGAAATTATTAGAATAAATGAGACATCATTATAAGTACCAGGAGGAATTTTTAAATTAATGGTTTAACATGAAAACATAAATCCCAAACAAAAATGACTCAAAATAATTTAGCAACTTTGTTAATATACAGTAAGTTGATTTGCCCATTTCATAATTTACCATAGTCCACATTGTAAAAATAAATAAGCCCAATGTAATTACAGTCTATAGGATAAGCACAGCTTCTGTTCATTCTTGGCTCATGTCATCTTTACCCACGGAGATGATGATCTCCAAGACACTTCAATCATTCTATTTACCGATGACCACAAAGACACTCTGTATCAAAATGGCATTGAATTGAAATGCTCATTTGTAGACATAACCACAAATAAGCAAGAGCTTTCTAAGTTTTTATTTATGCAAAATAAGAATCATGGTGTCCAGGTAACAACGTGAAATCCAAATTTCTGCATTTGTGTGCTTAGGAACACTATCCAAGAAGAGAATTAGTGTGGGGGGAAAAAGGAAAAACATGTTAACTCATATGAAAGACAAGATGGAATTTAAAACTTAAAAATTGTGAGTAATAAATCCTGTATTTGATCTACACGCTAATATTTCACACTCCTGTTTTAAATTACCTTAAAAATATATAACTGTATGTGACACCAGATTATAAAATATTAGCACCTAAAGGACCTCAGGTAATATTTCTAAATCAAAATATTCTTCAAAGTCCTGTCTTTAACCCCTCCATAGAATCTCTACTGCCTACAAGTCCAGTCCAAATGCCCTTCATCCAAAGCCTTTCACATGTCTGTAGCCGACTCTTAGCAGTATCTCCGTTTCCCTGCTAGCCTATGACTCAACCCTGCGAGAAAGAACACTTGCTCACTGTTCCCCAAATCACAAATTTTTGTGTTTTCTTTGTTCTTCTCCACTTGGTGAGTTCTTTTCTTTCCACTAAGTTGTAACATCACCTCTGCAACAAAGGTGTCCCTGATCCTTGCCTGTAGAGGCAGTTGTTTCTTCTCTGCTTATAGGGTAGTGAAAATAACAGAGAATCTAGAGTTCGGTATTTATTCAAAAGTGTTAGCCTCTACCACTGACCACTGGTTTCTTAGTAGCTTACCAAATCCTCCTAAGCATAGTTTCCTCATTTTTAAAGTACTACATTTCAGTAATTGCCTTATATAACAGGAGGGACAAATATCATAAGGTACATAAAGCACCCAGACCAGAATCTAGCACATAATTGATGACAGTGAATGAGAACTGTCACTATTAGTATTTCAGACAACTCTCTGCAAGATCCCATTGCCATAATTTAATGTATGTCTATCCTCCACACTATGCCATCAGAGGGAGGAATTGATCATATTTAATCCTTTAATTATTAACAACCAGCACCGTGCCTGGCAGAGAGCAGTTACTGACTGAAGAATAAATGAATGGACAAATGGATAAATGTAAATCATACAGCACATTATTTTATAACTGAAGAAACCAAGGCCCAGACAATTTAAATGATTTGGTGTAGGTCACACTTCTAGTTAATGAAAACCGTAATTAAAACACAGGTAGAGAAGATTTAGTTATCAGGCATTTTCTCTTTGTAACCTCATCTCCCCCTCTCAGTGCTATTTGGATATGGCTGTAAATTAGGTGGGTCCGCGTCCCTCCAACGTCTGGGAGCAATGTGACTTGGGCCAAACAGTCAGGGCACCTCACTCCATCTCCAGGTGGAATGATTGGTAAAGGGGTGGATTTGTAGCTCAAGAAAGGCCATGAGAATTCTTTAAAAGTTACTCCTCTCCTGACAGTGATTCTGCTATAAGATCAAAAGTTAGCTGAGATAAAGTGGAGAGGGAAACGGGAAGAGAATAAATGTTGACATCAGTAGAAACTGTCTGTCTGCAGCTGAAGCTCCTTGTGCTTCACTGTTTGCTTAACCTATACAGGCTGGGTTGCTAGTATTTGCAATGTTAAGAATATGAATACATTTTTCCTAATTTCTAGACCCATGTTTTTCCTGTATACCCTGATGTCTGCTAAACCACTACCAAATAGCATAAAACACCCAGACAAGTAAGTAGCAGTACACTAAACCAACTGCTTCATTTCCAATGGCATATCTGATATGTTTAACCTGAATTTCCCCCAGTTATTACTGACCAAAACTTGAATAAAATGGCATTCCTAATACTTGCTACTCACAAATATTATCCCTTTTCATTTATGGAAATCATACCTTTAATTAGTAAATTATAACATTTATCAATTGTCCTTCGTATGTAATGTAAACTTATGAAAGCACTTAACCCTGAGCTATCACCAACTTTGCAATAGTTAAAAACATCTGTTTCAGCAATATCAACATGTTCCCTTCCCTACATCAATTTTCTTGAAAACATTACATTAACATAAAGCAAATTTTCAAATTAGAAATGTAAAAAGGTTCTTCATCAGAGTAATGTTAAACTAGTTTACCGTCTTAAAGACAAATTTTTAAGATCCAAATATAAAACATTTAGATTTATAAATAAATGATAAGTCTTTGACCTAAACATAAAGTTCCACTGACTTGCAACACAGGCAGGAACTTAATAAATGTCTTTTATAAACAAGGCTGTTAGGTATACACAGTCTGTCATTGAGAGTTGAAAATTAAAACACTTATTAAGTCCCCTGAGAGTCCTAATATTTTTATTGTTTTACAAATCCTTGAATTACCTTGTTAAACAATACTATTTCATAAAAATATTCTTTGAGGTTAGATAAAAATATAGAACCCAATATACCAAAAATCAGAACATTTGGGCCAATTTCCTCAGAATTTTCCAAACCTATATTTTTATTAATTATACTTTCAAAAATTAAATGTTGGATCACTATCTGAAAAATCTTAAAATATTTTCAAATTACATATTTGAAAATAATCAAATATGAAAAATATGTAACAGCACACTAATTAAACTCATTCTTTACCTTTCTAAAACTATTTTCTTTTAAATGCCCTATTTCAGAGAGAATACTTCTGGTTCCTCAGTCATTATTCTTAATTTTAATTGAGAACTAGACAATCATGTCCTCTTTAAATAGCTCCACCTTTCCTGAGTTACTCTAAAAACGTGTGGGTGGTAAGGAAATATCTGAAGCATTAGTTGATTTGTTTCTCTTCCCTATAGTTCTTCTATATCCCATCACCCTTATGCAGCACTCATTACCTTAGTAGAGTTGTCACAGCAAAACCAGACATGAAGAGTCAAATAATTGGGTCTCAATTTAATAGGCCAATGCCTAGGTATGAGCCAAATATAACTGAAAGAATACTTGCTTTATTAGTTTGTTTTCCTACTGCTATAAAGAACTGCCTGAGACTGGATAATTTATAAGGGAAAGAGGTTTAATTGGCTCACAGTTCAACATGACTGGGGAGGCCGCAGGAAACTTACAGTCATGGCAGAAAGAGAAAGCCGAGTACTTTCTTCACAAGGCAGTAAGACGGAGAAGTGCTAAGCAGAGGGAGAAGAGCCCCTTATAAAACCATCAGATCTCACGAGAATTCACTCGCTATCAGAACAGCATGAGAAGCCACCCCCATGATTCAATTACCTCCACCTGGTCTCTTTCTTGACAAATGGGAATTGTGAGGATTACAATTCAAGATGAGATTTTAGTGGGGACACAGAGCCTAAGCATATCATTGTTATGCACACACGTTTCTGTTCAATGGATATAAAGTTTTCCTGCAAAGTGCTGAGAAGGGAAGCCACAAAATTTTATGTCGATGTCAATCCCTAAAGGAGGGAATCTATACCCTGTCCCTCTCCTAACTGAAACATCTAGTATATTAGGTTAGAGAAATTTAGAGCTAAAAATGAGAGAACCCCAAAGACGTCTGGAGTTTTGAGAGTGCAGAGAACAGTTTTTTCTCCAAGAAAGCTCTAGGAATTTTTCCATCATTGTAGAAAAATTCTACGTCCAGAATGGTGAGGAACAATGGTTTGGAAATGCCTGCACAAGGATTTAAGGAATTTGCTCCTGAAGACAGCCTCACAGAGAAGGTGCCTGAGGGATCATCCTAAAGAGGGAGGTGGTGAGTACAGCAGCAGATACAAGCATGGGCCAATATAACTGGAAAAGAAAGGAGAATATACAACAGAGACCAGTGTGGAAAGCCTACTGACCAGAGAGAGATGGAGGAGTAGACGATGCAGCAGTGGGTTTGCAACTTGGACTGACTGCCTCTGAGTATCTTGTGTCATCTTCTGAACTCTCTCCCCTCCTGACACCTTAATGCTACGTTAGCCTATTAGAACTTACATGCAACCTCAGAGAAAAGCAAATGTGTTCATTATCCATTGCTGTATAGGAAATTACCATGAATTTAGGGAGCTTAAAATAACACCCATTAGTTCACACTTCTGTGAGTCAGAAGTGACGACATTGAATTCTCTGCTCAACGTGTCAGAAGACTAAAATTAAGGTGCCTTCAAGGCTGACTTCTTGCCTGGAGGCTCAAGAAAAATCTGCTTCCAAGCTCACTGAGTTCATTGGCAGAACTCAGTTTCTTGTGCTATAGGACTGAGGCCCTTTCTCCTGGCTGGCTGTTAGCCAGGAGTTGCTCTCACTCCTAAACACTGCCTACATTATTTGCTGCATAGACCCTTCTATCCTCAACGCAATCTGTGAAAAAAATCTCCCTCACATCAAATCCCTCCCTAGTTTCAAATCTCCATGACTTCTCTATCTCTGACCTTCAGGCTCAGATTTAAAGGGCTCATGTAATTAAGTTAAATTCACCCAGATGGTCTCCCTTTCTTAAAGTAAGCCTTAATTATCTCTTCAAAACCCATTCATAGCAGCACCTAGATGAGTGCTTGATTGATTAACCGGAAGAAGGTGTGTGAACTCCAGAGGCCAGCAATCTTGGGAGCTATTTTAGAATTTGGCCTACCACACAGATGGAAATCTGGAATTGACTTATAAAACCCTAATTGAATGTGTTTATGTTGAGGTATTGTTTATATTCCAAAATTTCTTTCACCCAAATCTGCAGCTATCTATTTTTATTCATTTTATTTATTTTTTATTTTCAGATCATGCCTACGGCTGTTAGATAGTAGCCCAGGACAGCAGGAAATGTCCAAGTACATAAATGTCCAAGTACATATCCTAGTCAGAGGGGAGCTAGGATATTAGTTTTCTCTTTCTGATCAACTTCTTTACTACCTGACTGATGGAACCCAGGTGACACCCAAGCCTCAAGGTCAGAAGCACACTTTGGGAAAATTCAAAGCAGCAGCAGGGTCCTTAACATTCTTCAGAAGCTAAGGAGGGATAAGAAAGACTAGAAGGTGCTTTGAAGAGCACTCTTGAATTCCACTTCCTGTAAGAGTACTCTGATCCTTGTAGACCAAAAAGGTTTCCCTGTGAAATTGCTGCTATGAAATAACCCTCCATCTTGACGGGTGGCTGAGAACCATTTTCCTGAGAATTATGATTCCCCCATGAAACAAAACAGGAAAATGCTGAAGACCTGTCTACACCGAGACTATACGCAGAAACACACATATATAATTAATTTATATGAGAGTAGGTTTTTTAAGCATTAAAGTGCTCAGTTACAAATATAATTTTCCTGTTCTAGGGCTTTTGTTTTTACCTTCTAAAACAGAAATTTTAAATCAGATTTTCAATACTGTCTTTACTAGGCTTTAGTTACGCCCAACTATTACTCATAATTATGCTGGTTCTATCCATGATGCCAAGAGCTCTTTCCATAAACCAAAATAAATAGACAGTCTCCTTTAGGAATAAAGGCAGACTGAATAAGTTGAAGCAAGACACTCTTCGATCAGCATCTGGAACACCAAGCAGCTTCTAAATTTATTCGATTCGTACTTTGTTTTTAAAGAAGACTGAGCTATTTATTTCTATCCTGTGGGCAAACTCAGAATATAATGGACAAAGTGTCAGGGAGAATGAAGAAAAATGATGATATCCCCCAGCAGAGTAAATACACCTTTTGCAAAAATAAAGTTACCCAAGTCACCCTAAGCCCCAAGTGCTCAGCTGCTGTGAGACATAGGACTGAGCTGAAATCATTGGGCAAAGAACTTGGGTAAATGAGGATTTATATTTAGAATAAAGCAGCATCAGTGAAGATTGATAATCTTTCAAGAACAGAGGCTGTAGTTCTCAAATCCCTAGATGTTATTCCAATTTTCCTAAAGGTATTTTGTAACTTTGGATCACATTCCACTGTTGCAAATCTTAGAGACTCCTTATTAATAATATGTGTTTTGAGCTCTAATATAGAGAGACAAATGGCTACCTCAATGTACATATGGAGGAACATTTGGAATTTCTGAACTGCTACTTTCACATCTGCCAGAGAACAGGATTTTATTGGAGAATCAAGCCCTGCATTTAGCAATTTAAGCACAGCCAGTTTTTAAAAAATAACTATTTGATAATAATCATTTAAAAATATGTGAATACTGACTTTCCTAAGTAATACTTACCAGATTCTACCCAAAAGGCCTCCTCATTGTCCCAAAATTTATTTTAGCCATTGCTAACACCAGATCCCTGCTCAACTTTTCTATCAAAAATCCTATATAAACCTGAGTCCAAATGATTCCCCTATTTTCTCAGGTTTTATCTGCACTATTCAAATTGATATGCTCCTGCTTCCTCCACAAAGCCTGTAGCTCTCTCCTGGTAAGTCCTTGCAGTAAATTGAATAATAGTCAACCAAAGATACGAGATTCTAATCCCTAGAACCTGTAAATGTTACCTTATTTGGATAAAGGGTCTTTGCAGATGTAATTAAGTTAAAGATCTTGAGATGAAGTGATTGCCTTGGATTATCCAGGGAGGCCCTAAATGCCATAACAAATGTCTTTTTAAAAGTGAAGCAGACTGGGCACTGTGGCTCACACCTGTAATCCCAGCACTTTGGGAGGCCGAGGCAGGTGGATCACCTGAGGTCAGGAGTTTAAGACCAGCCTGGCCAACATGGCAAAACCCCATCTCTACTAACAATACAAAACATTAGCTGGGCGTGGTGACCAGCACCTGTAGTCCCAGCTACTCAGGAGACTGAGGCAGGAGAATCGCTTGAACCCAGGAGGCGGAGGTTGCCAGCCTAGGCAACAAGAGCGAAACTCTGTCAAAAACAAAACAAAAAAACACACAGAGAAAAAAAGGAGCTAACACAAAACACAGAGAAACAAAAGGAGCTAACACATACACGCACACATGAGAAGGCAACGTGGAAATGGAATCTCCCCTAGAGCCTTCGGACTGAAAGAACCCCTGCCGACTATGATTTCTGACTTCTGGCATCCCGAACTGTGAGGATACATCTCTGTTGTTTTAAGCCAGCGGTTTGCAGCAATTTTGTTATAGCAGCCACAGGAAACTAATATAGTCCACCAAATAAGTTTGTTAATTAACCCACTGCTCCTCACAGAGGGATTGTATAATAATTCAGCATATAGCTAAGCTCAGCCTATCTTGATGAGACACCTGGACTTTTGTAGCTTCATAATTGCACGTGGCTAGACATGTTAAAATTTGATTTTCCCCAGTTGTAAGAAAAATGTAATTCTCTCTTTGCAAGGTTATTCAAGTTCTGTTATTTCTAAGTAAAACAGTTATTTTGTTTATGATTTGTTTAAAGTAAAACATACGTGGGTTCCCATGGGTTCCAGTCCCAGCCCTAATACTTACTAGCTTGTCTGGAATAGGCAATTTTCATTTAACCTCTTTAAGCTTCCATCTTCTCAGATATAAAAGTGTGATACCTTTATGGGATTGCTGAATGAACGAAATAATTCATGTTAAGCACAGTGACTAGTCCATGGCAAATGCTCAGTGAATTGCAGCTGTATTTATTATTGAGATTCCTATACTTTGCTTATTCAACACATATTTCCTAAAGGCCTCTTATAAACTAGGCACTCTTCTAAGAGCTGAGATTACAAATCTAAAGAAATGGACTAAATCTCTATAGTCATGGAATTTACACAATATGATTTCAATCCCTAGTCAGTGCATTTCTTATTTTTAATTCTTAAGATGAGTCATTGATTTCTCTATTTGTTTTCTCTCTTCTTTAAGAAGCCTTTTGGCTATAGAGTACCCTTTGCTTTCAGCTTTCTCTAGATTCCACGTATATGAAGTAGTTTCCTTTTTATTGTTTTTTGCATGGTTCACAGTTTCTTTTTTCAGTTTCCTCATTGCTACAAGGGTTATTTAGGCCTGTGTTTTCTAACTTTAAGTACTTAAAGTATTTCGATCAATTTATCATCAATTATTTCAATTATATTGACTTATTAGTAGAGAATAAGATGGTAAAATTGCACACTTAAAAAAAGGGAAAGGTTTTCTTCGCAGCCAAGTACATTTCATACTAATTTATTACTATTGCATCTTGTTTAAAAATATGTTTTTTGGGGCCAAGCATGGTGATTCATGCCTGTAATCCCAGCACTTTGGGAAGCCAAGGTGGGTGGATCACCTAATGTCAGGAGTTTGACACCAGCCTGGCCAACATGGTGAAAGCCCATCTCTACTAAAAATACAAAAAAGTAGCTGGGCATGGTGGCAGGTGCCTGTAATCCCAGCTACTTGGGAGGTTGAGGCAGGAGAATTGCTTGAGCCTGGGAGGCAGAAGTTGCAATGAGCCCAGATTGCACCACTGCACTCCAACCTGGGCAACAGAGTGAGAATCTGTCTAAAAACACAACAAAATAAATTTTTTTGGTGTTATTCTTTGTTCTTTTTCATCTTGTTTACTGCTCTTAAATTTAATCTTGTCATTAATATTGCCACCCTTGCTTCCACTACTGTGTATCTGTCAGGACTTCTTTATTGTTAATCATTCTTCAACATTTTTGTAGTTGATTTCTTGTAAATAGCATACAGCTAGGTTTTGTTTGAATGCTATATAGCAGCCTGCCTTTTATTGAAAATCATCAATCCCTTCATATTTGCAATATACTTCATTTTATTTCTTCCATCTATTTTATGGTTTTTTTTTTCTTTTTTTCTTTTTTGAGACAGAGTCTTACCCTGTCACCCAGGCTAGAGTGCAGTGGCCTGATCTCGGGTCATTACAACCTCTGCCTCCCGGGTTCATGCAGTTCTCCTTCCTCAGCCTCCCAAGTAGCTGGGATTACAGGCACATGCCATCATGCCGGGCTAATTTTTGTATTTTTAGTAGAGACAGGGTTTTGCCATGTTGGCCAGACTAGTCTCGAACTCCTGACCTCAAGCGACCCACCTGCCTTGGCCTCCCAAAGTGCTGGGAATACATTCGTAAGCCACCGCGCCTGGCCATTAATTCTTTATTTAACATCATTGTTTGCTCTATGTATTTATTTCTTAATGTTTTCATTACTTTTAAAAATGCATTCTTACATTCCTCCCCTGTTTATTTTAAAATTTAATTGTACTTTATGATGCTTATATCACCTTCCATGTTAGTTAAGGTAATACTAGCTGCTTTACAAAACTTCACTTCCGTAGTTTAATATACAATAATTTATTCCTAACTCACATTAACACTCCAATGTCATTTCAGGTAGTAGAGTTCTGCTCTGCTTAATAATTTTGGAACCCATAATGACAGATACTCTGTACGTAACTACACCTTAAACTGGATGTGAACATCAAGCTGGCAGACAGGAAAAGAACATGAAGGATCATGCTTGGCAGTGAGGCGCAGTTTAGTCACATGCAGAAACTGGAAAGTCGACCCTAGCCATGTATTAAGCATGTACTAGCCAAAATGAGACACACATGACTCTCCTTTTACTTAACAAGATATCAGTTATATACACCACTAGGTTTTTGATATTTCTATCATGAAGTTACCAATACCAAGATGTAATGAAAATAAATTTTCAGTACTAGCTGATGTTCAAAAGTACATTCAGGAGAAAAATGAAATGGAAATTGATAAATATGCTAGTTATCTTAACCTGTTTTTATAATATATGTAATTTTATTCTCTGAAAGTAATTTAAAGTCTTATTCCAAATGTTTACGAATTTGGCTCTCCAAAATGCCCATGCCACCTAGAGATTAGTGATTTACTCTAATTAGTTCTGACTGTTTCCTCACACACTGCATATGCCATGAAGCAGAGACAAAGCTAAGAAGGCTTGAACAGCTCCAACGGTAGGGATGAGCATTCATACAGCATTGTCTCATGTCATCCTAAAATGCCTCCAAATATTCCGTTAGAACCTTTCTAAAAAGTGTTTGTAATGAATATATAACAAATTTATTAAGACTGACTTTGCTGGTAGGTATTTATAAATAATATGCATTATCTGGGGAAAGGGAAATTATTGAGGAAGAGAACTAAGAGCTACTGAAAATGTGCAAAACTCCAGAATCACCAAATTTCTTCATGATTCATTTTGCTCCACAGTCCCTGGAAGGAGAAAAGGCCTGGAATTAGTAAACTCACATCATTCAATTTGGTGACCCACCACTGAACAGGACCATAATTCTGTAGCAGCTCAGCTATGGTTAAGGATTAGGCTGAGGATTAGGTTACAAAGGTTAATTAAAGCACCCAAAGAAGGATTCAGAAGACAATTAGAATGCATCACAAAGCATCAGCACTACCTTGTGCTTTATGAGGTATTTTGTACAGCTGGTCTTTGCTAAATGGAGAGCTAGTTTTATGTCACTATAAATTACATTTAATTGCAGTTTTTGTTACATAATTTACTGCATCCTTGTCTTCTTCAAATTTCTAATTTAGCTCTACTTTTCGAAAGCTTGACTTCCTCTGTACTTTTTTTCTTTGGTTTGCACTGTATGTCCATCCTTTTTCCCACTGCAGTCACATATTGTCTAAGCCATGGAGATTTGATCATTTATAGCCCAAGTTCTATGTTCCTCACTAGGAGTCAACTTCAACTTGTATCTGTCTCACTTCTAAATCTAAGTTCATTGATGAGATGGTTGGTCTATCCTGCATTCAGGCATTCCAAAGACTTCTAAAATAAGTCCTCATCCTTAAGAATATGCTATTTTTATAAATACTTTGCGATCTTCCTCAATACAGCTCCCTTTTGTGTAAAATAGAATACCGGGAGGTTTATCTTGAGCCCCACCTATAAAGTTGATTATTAGATGTCCTGGAAGAAACTCATGAGAGTGCTTCATCAGAACTATTTCATGGCATGAATCAAAGCCGCCGTGTCATTGTTAGCTCTAGAAGATATCAAATTTTATCTGAATATTATGCAAGCAAATATTAGTATCTGGTAGTAAACACGTAATATAATAAGCATGTTTTGGTGTTTCAAGCTTTTCTAATAACCTGAATTAGATTAGAATAATATCATATATCTTATACAGGGAACTCCAAACACACAGAATACATTTATGTTACTTCTCTCACCTAAGCGAATCTAAATTAGGTTACAGTTCACATAGGTGTGTGTGTGTATGTGTGTGTGTGTGTAACCTCAATAAAATAATCACACTTACATGTATCTTGAAATCTGAATTATTCACATGAAAGTTTGTTAAACAATCCTTCCAAATCAGTGGAGGTAGGAATCATCACCTTACTCAGCTGCATTTTTTCTGTAGGCTGGGACATGCAAAGATATAATCAAAATAATAGCCTGATCCTATGCATGCACCTACATGCATGCATACATACACACACAGTACCCTTATCTGATCATTTATAAAACAGAGATAATAATAGGAGCTCACAAAGCTATTACTGAGATAAATGTATATTTCAATCTATGCATAATGTCTGACACATGCATTCCCAGTAAAAATTAACTATTATTTTAACAACAGTGATTATTATTGTTCTTTGAACAATGTTTTATTATGGCTTTTGTTATTATAATATAGGATATAGTTTGGGGCATCACGTTGTACCTTGTCTCATTAAGCAAGACGCCTCTATTAGCTATCGTAAACTAAATGTAAAATTGATCTTTCTTTAAAACATTTGATGAACAAATTGAAGGATAGAAATGAATCCCTTTCCCTGAATTACCATCTTTGCTTTGGAAAATATCTTTAATATTGAGAATCTATCCTTTCTAAGGAATAAAATGGACAGAAATGAAATGACATGGCACAAAGATACAGAAAAGAAGAATTAGAAAGTTGCTTAATGAGCACTTTGGTCTTCTTGTCCAAGAACTATGAATTTTTAATATTTGCATATATCAAAGTTTCCAAAAAGAACACTTATAGATGTTTTCATTAATAATGCATCCCATAAAAGCTGCATCAAAATATACTAATCATACAATTATTCCCTTTCTGTTTATTTGACTTGTTTTAGCATTCTTGTAATTGCCACAAACCAACTTCAAATCGTATCATCAAAATTCTATAGACACAGCACAAATCAAAGAATGTATTTGATTCATCCTAAAATTTAATTAGAAAAGTGTATCTGTGACCTTTCTGTTGGAGAGTGTTGAATGCTTTTCTTAACAAATGTCCCCAGGCAAGAAATAATTATCATAAAATGTGAGAAAGGTACACTAAGGTACAGAGCAATGAGGTTATTTATCAGCTAATAGGGTATCTCACTGTTTGATATCATGCAAATTTTTTATCATTATGGAAATTTAATTTGCACCTCTGATTCTTTTGTGCTTTCCTTAAACCCAGTTCAGCCGTTAAGAGTTACCTTTTATCTCAATAATTGTAGCTCTGATTTATTCCTCTTTTTCAGACAGTGAAAATAGTCAAGAAGATATCTGCCATTTAATGATTTGGAGAACACACAGCAGTTCAAGGCTTTCTTAATACTCAAAGGCAATTTAATTGTGCTTTCAATTGTGGTCACAGTAATTCGCAGGCACTTGGCTTGGTACTCAGCGTGGGTGCATTCTGAGAAGTAGTGGCAACTGCTCAGACATTCTAATTCTTCATTCTAATTGTCTGGCCATTCTTTCAGTTTAATAGCACATGCAAATTATCACCTTATTCTTCAGTCAAACCATAAAACTAAGAACCAGCAGATCTGTTAATTGGAGTTTAATTTAGGACCTAGGCCAGATTTCTATTAGAGTAATTCCCTGGATTGGCCTATAATTTCAGGAAAACATTTTGTTTTCGTTCATTTTCTGACTTAAAACCATTGAACAATATTATCTTATGCCTTCCCCTACATCCCTACTAAAAAGATGCAGAGATATCTACATTCTTAAGTTAAAATCATTCTACAACTAAAATGCCAAAACTTGATAACCACATAAAATAATATTGAAAGTTTGGGATAGTATCTTATTAGAAGAAAAACACAGTGAAAAAGATGAGTTTTGGAAAGCCTTGGTGTTGTCAAGCTCAAGGCCACAAGTGGTGGTAACCTCTCAACTGAAGCCCTCAATTAGAGGGCAGCCACAGGCCATCCTAGTCATCACAGCCACCTTTGCCTGACCACTTGGGCTATTGAAAATGCCATTCTGAATTTGGTTTGATCTCACAAATCAAGAATCTCATACATGCTCAAAAGTTGTCATTCTAATCTGGGAGACATAAGTAAAACCAAATGGGTTCAATTCAAAAACTATGTACAAAGTGACTATATGCTAAGTCAGTTTTAAGGGTGGTGGACAATATAAAACTAATAAAAGCATAGCTTGCAGCCCCTAATCTAGTAAGGAGTTTGGCACTTGCAAAAGCTGTGCATAACACAAGGCAAAGAAAGGCAGTAAATTCTATAAGAAGAGAACAAAGTGGAAAGGAAGCCAGAGAAAGAAGGTAATTCTATGAAGGACATGAATACTAGAGACCTTGACATGATTCTGAGTTTAGTCCAATGTAATAGTACAGTCCTCCCAAAGGCATAGCCTTGGTGGTTCTATACAAGTGACAATTGTAAAGTCCACACAAGGTTAAGATGAAAAGGCAGAACTCTTGTTGTTGGTCTTGCCCATATCGTGCTGCATGCCTCAGTGAATTTTTTCATAAATCAATATTCAAACTAATGAAGCAATGGCCTATTAGAAGGTTTATTAGAAACTTAGTTTAACTGGCTTCACTTAGTAATGGTAAATATTTCAGTTATATAATCATTTTATTACTTTCTGCTTATTAACAATATTATATACCATTGAAAATAATCCAGGTATCTGATTATTTGAGGGTGAAATATACATTGGGTTACTAGTTTAAATCTCCTAAATTACGAAGAGGGAGACAGACACTCAAGGAGTTTAAGTGACTCTTCCAATGTCACAAGTAGTTAAAATGGGCAATGCTTGGCCGGGTGCAGTGGCTCACGCCTGCAATCCCAGCACTTTGGGAGACCTAGGTCGGTGGATCACGAGGTCAGGCATTCGAGACCAGCCTGGCCAACATAGTGAAACCCCGTCTCTACTGAAAATACAAAAATTAGCCAGATGTGGTGGTGGGTGCCTGTAATCCTAGCTACTTGGGAGGCTGAGGCAGGATAATTGTTTGAACCCGGAAAGCAAAGGTTTCAGTGAGCCGAGATTGTCCCACTGCACTCCAGTCTGGGTGACAGAGCAAGACTCTGTCCCGAAAAAAAAAAGGGGGGGGGGCTGTACTAAAATTGACTTTTTAATTTGTTTATATATGAATACTTTTATCTTTTGATGATCAATATTTCTGATAATTCACTATCCAGTTAGCAACTATTTAAGAATGTATCTTTATGTACTTGCACAGTTTAGGTTGAGAACACTTTAAATGTTTTAGTTTAGAGCTCTTTTAAAGATTTGTGGTTTTGTTAAAAGGACTTTATTGCATAGCAGCAGTCTATATAGTTCAGTTTACAGAGGCATAAGGACATTAAATAATGATTGTTCACTCCCTTTCAATGCCAAATTGAAAACATTACAGGTACATCCTGAAGGTCTTCAGAGTGTTCCTCTGTGGTATATCTTGGACAAGTTGAAAGAGGTTTATGAAAACCAAAGGACAGGATGGGAAGAGAGTTAAATACAACCAAGTAATTATTGTGGAGCTGGATAAAATAAAAAAGGAACTAAAAATCCAAAGAATATTAGACATAAGGCAGAAGGAATTGCTGCTGGGTTAAACATGAAGATATTATAGACTGTGCATCTCTGGAAGGCAAATAAGAAAATAACAACAACAATAACAATAATAGTTTACAGGTTTTTTTTTTTAACAGAATGGGCATTATGCCAATTGGATCAACTCCAATAGGCAGAATTAGAATTAACTCAATTCAGTAGCTGGAAGATAATTTAATTCCACTAGAAAAAAGAACTTTCTAACAGAGCTTTCAGATAGGAAATGGGAATTGTTGTTTAATAGGTTTAGAGTTTCAGTTTTGGAAGATGAAAAATTTCTGAAGATTGCACAACAATGCAAATATACTTAATACTACTGAAATTTACACTTAAAAATAACTAAGATGATATACTTTTTGCTATGTATATTTATCACAGTTTTTAAAATTTAAATGTAAAGTGCCATCCTGTAAGGTAATGACCACCCATTTTTGTAAATACTCTGGCTAGGAACACAATATAGCATTTTTGTTATGGAGGGAAACTACTACATTAAATAGAAGGTTGAATCAGAGACGTTGGAAAATCCTTTCTAACTTCAGGAGGTTGGAATTTTAGCATCAACTTTCTCTTTTGAAGCTACATTTATTTTATCAAATTCTCAAAGAAGTAAGTAAGTAACCAAAGAAGACTGACAACTACAGATTAACAATTATCCAAAGAGGCAAAAATTCAATTCAATAAAAATATTAAACATACATTGTATCAGTTTCCTAAGACTGCCATAACAAAATACCGCAGAGTGGATGACTTAACAGAAATATATTGTCTCACAGTTCTGGAGGCTAACAAAAAACCCAAGCTGTTGGCCAAGTTATGATCCCTCTGCAACTTGTAGGGATCCTTCCTTGCCTCCTCCTAACTTCTGGTGGTTTTCTGGCAATCTTTGGCATTCCTTGGCTTGTAGCTGCATAACTCCAATCTCTGCCATTATCATCACTGTGTGTTCTCTCCGTGTCTCTATGTTTTCATACAGTCATCTTTTTTATAAGTACAACAGTCATATTTTATTAGGGTCCACCCTACTCCAGTATAATCTTATCTCAACTAATTACATTTGCAAAGAAATAATATAACAGAAAACTTCTTAAACGTGAGAAAGACATAAACATCCAGGTACAAAACGGTCTTAGAACACCTAACAGACTCAACCCAAATAAGACTATTTCAAAGCACATAATAATCAAAAGTCAAGGGCAAAGAGAAGATCCTAAAAAACAGCCAGAGCTAAGAAGCAAATAACATGTGAAAGAACACCTATTCATCTGACAACAGACTTCTCAACAGAAACCATACAGGCCAGGAGGGAGTGGAATGACATTTTCAAAGTGCTCAAAGAACAAATTAGACTCCAAGAATATTTTATCCAGAAAAATTATAATGCAGTGATGCTATTTTCAAATAAGGTCTCATTCTGAGATACTGTGGGTTAGGACCCCAACATATAATTTTTGTGTGTGTAGGGAGATACAATTTAACCCACAAGATAAACTATGCAAGATATTATCCAGACTAAAATGATTACTAGATGATCTTCCTATGATAAATGAAAGTTTTGCCTTATTCTCCACTGAAGCCCTAGTACCTGATCCAAGCTATCAATTAAGAAATATTTATTGAGACCAGGCGTGGTGGCTCACGCTTGTAATCCCAGCATTTTGGGAGGCCAAGGCAGGCAGATCACCTGAGGTCAGGAGTTCAAGACAAGCCTGGCCAACATGGTGAAACCCTGTCTCAACTAAAAATACTAAAATCAGCCAAGCATGGTGGTGCATGCCTGTAATCCCAGCTACTTGCGAGGCTGAGGCAGGAGAATTGCTTGAACCTGGGAGACGGAGGTTGCAGTGAGCTGAGATCACACCATTGCACTCTAGCATGGGCAACAAAAGCGAAACTGCATCTCAAAAAAATAAGAAGAAGAAGAAAAGAAAAAGAAAAGAAAGAAATATTTGTTGAATAAAAGAAAAGTTAAATGTGACTATGAGCTCATGTTGAAATAATAAAGTTAGCATGTCCTTTGGAAACCTAACAGCATAGCCCCAACAAGAAGTTACAGAACTAATTTAGTTTGTAAATCACCAGGATTGCTTGCTTTTTCTTCAGCTGTGAGACCTGGACCTACAACAGATAACAATTTCAGGATCATTAGCATTCTCTTAATACCACTTTCTATGGAAAGATGAGCTGTAATGGATGTTTGGAAAATAGCCCATTTCAGCAGTTAGGAGTTCAGATCACACCACACAGCTCCTCAAGATGTTATTGAGAATTTCAAAGAAAAACAACAGCAAGGCAGTGTGACAGTTATTGTGTAAGTAATCCCAAGTGAGGTCATTGCAAACAAGAGAGATTGAGGAAAGGCTTTCTATGAGTGACTGATTAACATTTTCAAATAAC
Organism: Macaca fascicularis; assembly: GCF_037993035.2. NCBI lineage: Eukaryota > Metazoa > Chordata > Mammalia > Primates > Cercopithecidae > Macaca > Macaca fascicularis. The sequence continues at coordinate 116,788,651 of NC_088381.1, forward strand.
TTGATGTGATTGTGGAAAACAGTGATAGACAAATAAAAATGACATCCAACTATAAAAAAATTATTGGACCAGGTGCGGTGGCTCACGCCTATAATCCCAACACTTTGGGAGACCAAGGGAGGTGGATCACTTGAGGTCAGGAGTTTGAGACCAGCCTGACCAACATAGTGAAACCTCACTTCTACTAAAAATATAAAAATTAGCTGGGCATGGTGGCAGGTGCCTGCTCTCCCAGCTACTCGGGGGGCTGAGGCAGGAGAATTGCTTGAACCCAGGAGGTACAGGTTGCAGTGAGCCAAGATCACGCCACTGCACTCCAGCCTGGGTGACAGAGACAGTCTGCCTCAAAAAAAAAAAAAAAAAAAAAAAAGAAAGAAAGAAAGAAAAGAAGAAAAAAAGAAAATTCTTTAGCCACAGCTCAGAGTAAATGGTAGCAAGATACTAAAATTGCAGCTACCAGAATAAAGCAAACGACAAACGTCAACTGTACATGATGTAGAGGTGACAGTTGTACTTTGTCTTTTTAGCCTCATCCACACACAGAAATACTATTGTCACCATTAGTACTTTATCAAGAAGAGAATAATAACACATTTAGAAAACTATGCCTCAGACATTTCTACAAGTACAAATCTTAAAACATTTTTATTTTCACGTATGCCTAACAAATTGTGGGCATTCACTCAATCTAACAGAGGTTGACAGCCCAGTTTCTCAAAATAAGATTCATGCTTTATGTAAGTTTTATGTATATGCTTGATCCAAGTAAAGTTAAATATGACAGAAGAAAATCATATTTTACCCAACCATCAAAGTGGACTGGAATAAAAGAACCTAAACTGGTACGTCAAGAATAGTCAAGAGAGGCCCGTCATACTAACCTAGCTGCCTTAGCCTGGCACTGAAGATTTTGATTTTCTTCATGTCAGAAGTGAAAGACAGCAGCAGGCTGGTCAGTGCCTCACCCTTGTTATGCGCAGAGCGGAAGAGATTGTCCTAGATGTGTCAGTTTGTAATCACACCTCATGAAAAATACCACACCATCCTCCAGATATCCATCTAGATATATATAGACAGGGTTTTGCTCTGTCCCCCAGGCTGGAGTGCAATGGCTCCATCATGGCTCACTGCATCCTTGAACTCCGGGGCATAAACAATTCCTACTGCTTCAGCCTCCTGAGTAGCTGGGACTGCAGGCAACAGATATTTTGAAGAGTCACTCCATTCTTCATATTTGCAAAATAGGAACCTTGAGATATTTTCCCCCTCCTACATAATATACATTCACCAAACAAGAATATTCTAGACATACATGTATAATACATGCATGATCTTAATGACTTTCAAGCATTTGTCCAGGACATATTCACATTCAAAATGTTTTTATATCCCAAAAGAAATAAATGTCAATTTAGAGTACAAACAGCAATGAGACATCTAAAAGTTAAGCATGTCCTCACATCATTTTCTTCATTATATCAGATCATTAAAGTCTTCGAAATTGTCCATTATAGGGACATTTTAATTTAGTGTTACTTATTAAAAATGGATTAAAATAAAATTATAAGATAGTACTTTGCACAATTAGCCTCAGCACAACATCAAATGCAAATAACAATTACTGACTGATAAATACCTAAAGCAAATACTCAAATCAAAATAAACATAATTATTTTTATTTTGTATTAAAGTATAACTGACATTGACATAAACAAGAACACATACCTAAAAGTGTACCATCAGAAAGATGTTGACATATGGATACATCCTTAAAACTGTCACTACCATCAAAATAATGAACATACCCTTGCCCCTAAAAGTTTCCTCGTGCCCTATTGTTACCTTTCCCTCAAGTTTCTGCCTCGTCTTCCCCAGATAAACATTGTCTTGCTTTTCACTACAGTAGATGAGTTTACAGTTTCTAGAATTTTATATAAATAAAATCACACAATATGTACTCTTTTTTGTTTCAGTCTGGCTTCCTTCCCTCAGTACAATTATTTTCTGTATCATCTATTTTGTTGCATGTAAGAATAGATCATCCCTTTTTTATTCCTGAGCAGTATTCCATGGCATAGATATACTACAAATTATCCATTCCTCTGTGGAATTTTGGATTCTTTCCAGATTTTGGCTGTTACAAATAAAGCTGTGCTGAATATCTACAAGTATTCATATGGACATTTTTTTTTGTGAGGGAAGGTCAATGTCTAGAGTTGAACGATTGAATCATATGTAGGTGTATGCCAGGCTCTTTTCCAAAAAATTGATTGTGCTATTTTACATCCCCACTAGCAGAGTGTGAAAGTCCACTTCCTCTACATTCTCATGAACACTTAGTATGGTCAGTGTTTCTCATCTCAGCCATCCTAATAAATGTTTAATGGTATTTCATTTTGGTTTAAGTTGCATTTATGTAGTGACTAATGATGTTAAGCATCTTTTCATATGCCTATTTCCCATTGTATATCTTATTAGGTAAAGGGGACATTAAAATATTTGTCCATTTTATAGAGGGTTTTTATTTGCTTATTATTAATTATTAAGCTTTGAGCCTTCTTTACATATTCTGGAACAAATCCTTTATCAGGTATATGAATATTTCCAAATATTTTCTCCCAAAATGTGCTTGCTCTTTTAGTCGTTTAACGATGTTGTTCAAAAAGCAGAAGTTTTAATTTTATGAAGTCCAAGCTATAAAATTATTATTTTATGAACCATGATTTTGGTCATGATTTTGACCACATCTAAGAAATGTTTGCCTTACCCACATTGACAACGGTTTATTTCTGTTAATTCTTCCAGAAGTTTCATAGTGTTACATTTAGGTTATTGATTTTTTTTTTTTTTTTTTTTGCATTCAGGTTTGTAGTTTCCTAGCACCATTTGTTGAAAATACTAACTTTTCTGAATCACCCTTGCACCTCTGTCAAAAATCAATTTTTCTCTAGTATTTTCTTTTCTTTAATTTTCTAGAAGAGGCCAAGAATTCACCAGTGAAGTCATCTGGACCTGGAATTATCTTTGTAAAATGGTTTTTAACTACAAACCATTTTTTTTAACAGAACTATTTAGGTCAACTATATCTTTTTAAACAAACTTCAATAGTTTATGTCTTTCATAGGCATATAAGCTATCAAATTATTTACAAAAATTTATTCATAATATTTTCTTATTATCTTTTTAATATGTGTAGAATCTTTAGTTATATTATTCCGTACATGGGCAATTTCTGATTTCTTGCTTTGCTTTCTAATCAATCTGGCCAGAGATTTATCAATTTCATAGATGTTTCCAAAGAAGGAGCTTTTGATTTCATCATACTTTTTATTGTGTTTTTGTTTTCTATCTCACTGATTGCTACTCTGATAGTATTCTGTTTCTTCCACAATAGCAGGAAATTGCTCCTTTTCTTACTAGTTTCTTAAAATGGAAACTGAGGTAACTGATTTGAGAATTTTTTCAAATAAATATGTTTAACACTATAAATTATCCCTAATTACTGTTTATGGTAACTCACAAATTTTGATATATTTGTGTTTAATTCTCACTAAGCTCAAAATACTTTCTAATTTCCTTTTGTATTTATACTTTACTCATGAGTTATTTAGAAGTATATTAGCTTCCAAATATTTAGGAATTTTCCAGTGACCTTTCTGTTACTGATTTCTAATCTAATTCCACTGTGATTTTAAAATATGCTTTGTATGGTTTGATAATATTTTTAAATTTATTAAGACTTATTTTATGGCCCAGAACATGGTCTATCTTGGTAAATGTTTCACATACATATGAAAATGATGTGTATTCTGCTGTTGTAAGTGGCTGTGTTCTAAAAATGTCAATTATGTAGATTTGGTTGTCAGTATTGTTCACCTCTAAATCCTTACTGATGTTTCTCTAGTTGTTCTATCAATTATTGAAAGGATTTGAAATCTCTGAATATAACTGATGATGTGTTTATCTTACCTTTCAGTTCTATCAATTTTTCCTTCATATTTTTGAAACTCTGCTATTAGGTGCCTGATTGTTTAGGATTGTGTATACTCTTGACTAAATAACCCCTTTATTATTATGAAGCTATATCCTTTATTTATGCTAACATTCTTTGCTCTGAAATCTAATCTTTCTGATAATAATATAGCTACTATCTTTTTATTAGTATTAGCATGGTATATATTTTCTTATCCCTTTTTTATTGCATGGATGTTAACATTTTAATGTTCCTCCTTTGAAACTTTTTTGCATATATAATCATATTTTCTTACAAATTGAGTTCCAAATTATGTACCTGCCTTTCATTTAACATACTTAAAGTTTTTAAAACATACACATAGTTTTGTTTCCTATTTTGTTTACTAAATATTGTGTTTGATCTTTATTTTTCTTTTCTTTTTTTTTTTTTTTTTTTTTTTTTGAGACAGAATCTCCCTCTGTCACCCAGGCTGGAGTGCAGTGGCTCCATCTGGGCTCACTGCAGCCTCCGCCTCCCAGCTCCAGTGATTCTCCTGCCTCAGCCTCCTAAGTAACTGGGATTATAGGCACGTGCCACCACACCCAGCTAACTTTTGTATTTTTAGTAGACACGGGGTTTCACCATGTTGGCCAGGCTTGTCTTGAACTCCTGACCTCAGCCTCAGCCCACCTCGGCCTCCCAAAGTGCTGGAATTAGAGGAGTGAGCCACCATGCCCGGCCATACTTTTACTTTTAACCTACTTGTGTTTTTACCTTTAATGTATTTGGATCATCAGCTGAGTTTGTTAAATGCTTTGTAATTCAGAGACTTTGTTTTAAGTTACTTGCGTAAATAAGAGTCAACCTAAAATTTACAAGACAGTACTTTACATATATTATTTAATAGAATGTCACATGCAAATAGCAATTACTGATAACAAATTAAATATCCAGAGTAGTCACATCAAAATAAAAAAATATAATTTTATGTTAGTTTAAAGCAGAACTGATTAACCTAAATGTGTTTAAAATATCTTATTGAATATTGATATTTTTAAAATTATTTGCTAAATTAGATTCATCAGTCTTGTTTAAGAAGAAAGTAAATGGGTAGTCTGATATTTGTGTACAAAAAAAGATACCATAATGTATATTTTGTAACTCTGAACAAGAAGTAGACAAGTGAGGCCGGGCGCGGTGGCTCAAGCCTGTAATCCCAGCACTTTGGGAGGCCGAGACGGGTGGATCACGAGGTCAGGAGATCGAGACCATCCTGGCTAACACAGTGAAACCCCGTCTCTACTAAAAAATACAAAAAACTAGCCGGGTGAGGTGGTGGGCGCCTGTAGTCCCAGCTACTCGGGAGGCTGAGGCAGGAGAATGGCGTAAACCCGGGAGGTGGAGCTTGCAGTGAGCTGAGATCTGGCCACTGCACTCCAGCCTGGGCGACAGAGTAAGACTCCGTCTCAAAAAAAAAAAAAAAAAAAAAAAAAAGAAGTAGACAAGTGAATCTAATATATTTGTGTATGTTATTTTTTCTATCTTTGCCTACAAATATATATAATATGTTTGTCTATAGGTATAAAAAATATATATTATATATGCATATATAATCTGTACATATTATATATGCATATATAATTTATACATATTATATATGCAAATATAATGTTTATATTATATATGTGTATATAATACATATATGAGTATATAATACATATACATATGCACATATATTATATATGTATTATATATAATATATATGTATTATATATGCACATATATAATATATATGTATTATATATACTATATGATTATATATTAAAACATATATAATATATGTATTAATATATTATATTATATATTGTATTAAATATGTACATATATAATGCATACATTACATTATATGTATATACATAATACATATATGTATCATATATGCATTTTATAGATAAAATATTAAGCATGTATCAGTGATTAGCAATGTTAATAGTAGTTTAAATCAGTATCTTCATTTTGAAATCTAATATATATGTCTATTTGATCCAGAAATTTCACTTCTGGGGTTTTGTAATAAGGTAATTACACAGTATATGCACAAATATTTTTCAGTGATGATATTCTTCAAAACAGTATCTTAAGAACTAAATTAAAAATAAATTAAACTTCTAAGAGTAGGTAATTAAAGAAATTGTGCTACATCCATACAGTGGAATACTATGCATCTTGTAAACAAATACTTAATATCATAGGAAAGTATTCACAACATACTATTAACCTAATGCAAATTGTATTACAAACAGCATACACAATGATTTCATTTTCAAAATATATATAGTAGTGAAAGTTCTGAAACACATGAGATTACCCCCAAAAATAAAATAGGTCCATTAAAATGTTAAAAGTTGTCATCTTGGTTTTATTATTTAAGGTGCTTTGTGTATATAAAAGAAACCTTTTCTTTCCAAAGTTTTACACTGAATATGTGATTATTTTATAACTAGATAAAAAGCATCATTCACAATTAAAAAAGGAAATCCAAGACTTCCCATTACATTAATGAAACATTTATTAGGAAATGATATGCATCATAAATTACACATACATGAAAAAAACATGGCCCCTAGCTTCAAAGTACCTAATAGAAATCGACCCTGACAGACTGTGGTTAGGAGAAACAAACATACATTTTAAACAAAGCTAAAATAGTAAAAACTGAAATCAAACTCCCTTTGTGGTTAATTCGCATAAGGCTGCATCCAGCTGCTTTGGAAATATCAAAGACAGTCCACACATTAACTGCTAATTCAAAAAGCAAACCTTGTAACTCTAATTATGCCTTTTAGAATTTTGTAATGTCTTACTAGTATTTGCCAAGTAGTGCGTTAAACATGAATATTGTAATAGCCATCACTCATCATCATTTTTCTCAATGCAATGCATTGAATGTTACAGCCTATATGATCTTAAAGTCTAAAAAGCAAACATTTAAAATGAATTGAATGTACATATATATGCATATGTGTGTATGTGTGTGTGTGTGGTGTGTGTGTGTGTAAAAATGGAGGAAAGGGGAAATGGGACTTTTGATACTTGCTATGGCTAAGGAATTGTGTAAAGCATTTCTGGATTTACAAATATAAATCAGAAAATGACTAAAGATCTAATGAATTTCAAATCTAGAAAAGATAATAAAGTTTTACATAATACAAATTAGAAGTCCCATACTGCAAGCTATAGTACACAGCACTAAGTTAGGAGTCCCCAAAATATAGGTTCAGAAACAAATAGAGAGCTGTAGGTATTCCTGGAAACAAGAAATATTTCTGGCTTGGTTGATCTAGACAGGTTTCCTGGGTGGAGTGTCATCCGAGCTGCAACTGCAATAAACATCTACTCCCTATAAAGCCAACAGAAACCCTATATAACAAAGGAATGATAAATAATATAGATATATTTTTCTATAGAGGAAACACACAGCATCCACTGCCCTACTGCCTTCCATCCAAACAAATAAGAATTTTTCTACACATAACCTTTGTACTCTGACAAAGACTCCCTTCTTGACCAAATCTTAGTTAGGCTCCTCTAAGCCTTCCTTTCTATTACACCTCAATCGTGGCCTCTGTCCTGTCTTTGGTATGCCTAGCCCAGTCTTAGCAAAAATCCTGCCAAGTCAGTTTAGCAAGAATTCCCACACTTTTAGTATATGATCACCCTTGACATCGGATCAAATTCCTTGTTCCCCTACCCTTGACGTCTGCCCTTGTCCTGCCTTCAGCAAAACTCCTAGTAATTCAGTTTAGCAAGAATTCTTATGCTCTTGATGTCTTATCTTATTAATTTCCATCCACTGAGCCCCTCATTCTGCTTATTGGCTAACAATCTTCAGCTGTCTTTGTTGTACTTGAAGTTGAGTTTGATCTCTCCCCTCAATTGCAATATTGCAATAGTCTTCAATAAGTCTTCCTCATCATTTTAAAAAGCATTAGAATAATATTTTTTAACAACTCTGTGGGCCAAGATGATGAATCCAGTCGAAATGGGTACTCCTTGATTTTTCCAATATATGTTAATACTATTTAAAAGTTGTAATTCAACTTTATGTAAATCAAGTTCTATAAATTTGCCAGGAAAACTGTTTAGTTACTCAAGAGGTGTTTATTTAAAACCTATCCGTAAGAACAGTGAAGGGTCTTTAGAGTTTAACAAGTTAGGCTGCCAGTTTTGTGCATGCTGGCAAAAGACCTGAGACTCCTGGGATTAAAACAGAGGACATTTATTACTTAAGGCACAGCAAACAGCATGACCATCAGAATATTTGTAGCAATTCCCTTTTCCTCCCAAGTCTCATGGGGTGATGTGAATAGACTCAGATGAATGTTACAGATGTAGTGAGGAAGTGAGTTGCATAACAAGAAACTCTGAGCTTAAAGAAAATGAATCTTTTATAATGTACAGCAAGTATGCCTCCTCTTTCCTCTGGAGGAAGACAATTTTTCACTATTCAGATATCCTTGTAAAGACGTCTAGGACAAAGATCCATTAGGGCCTCACTCACAAAATGTTTAGAAAAGTCGAGACACCTGTGGAGAATTGTCTCTCAACGCCACTTTGTGCCTACCGTTGTAGGAATCCTGTTAAGTGTGTAAGAAGAAGGTAATTTATCAGTGTGCATTTTCATGCCTGATTTTCGTAAAGCCTGAGATACACTTACACATGACACTGATTTGTGACTTAACCAAAGAATATCAGATAACAGTCCCTTTTAATGTAAATTCTTGACAGTTTGTGAGATGAAGAGAGACAAGAGGAAGCATCTTTCTATTTCTTTCTATCAGCTCCAGTTCTGCTCTTCATCTTAAGTAATGGCAAACTTCTTCAGAACTTTCCCCTCCCTTCACCTACTATGTAAGCAGGATAAAGAAAATATCAACTTCTATGCCAGACATTGTAATGGGTGCTCTTTCTTCCTCTTTCTTTCTCATGAGCCTAACCACTCTTCAGCACCAAACCCTATATTCAGCATAAAAACCTGGATGTCCTGAAGAAGCTTAGATTTAGCAAAAGGAAAAATCATTCCCTCAATTCCACAACACAAAACGTCTAACTCAAGCAGATTTGAATTTTTCAGTAGACATTGAGGAACAACCAAAGTTTAGCCATTCAGAACCTTTCTTTCTGGTTTGCAAACATTCTCACCAATGAGACCCAAACAGTAAACCTGCAAGTAACTTGTCCTCTCTCGTGCTCTCACTCTCATTCCACCTCTCGGTCTCTTCCTCTCTCCCTCTCATTCTCTTTCCTTTATATGGTAATAAATACATCAATGAGATCTCCAGAAATCCATCCGTCTTCATTTTCTCGATATACAGAAGCAAACAACCCCTCAAATACAACTTAAATGTTACATTTTAAATCTGAATGAATTTAGAAAAACAGCCTCATAGATCACAAACTTTATAAACAGGAGAAGGGCTTGATGTGTTAAGGCCTATTGCAAACTTTTGCATTCCATTTCTTTTAGTCTATTTTCCAAGTCTTGGATAAAATATATTTTTCAAAAATTGAATTTAGGTAAGTTTGTCTAACAATACTGAAGTAATTTTTAAAAGGTAGACTGTTATCCAAAGTCTCCACTTAACTTTTTAAATCAAATTGAACTACTTCATTTGTAGCTTTAGCAGTGTTGAGAAATATCTGTATATTTCATAACATATTTTAAAAATTCAAAAGATTATGTAAATGCTTTTCTTTAAATGTATGTTTTTTCCTTTGCCTGCCTTTAGTCATTGTAAAGGGATTATTTCTAGATAACATGTCTGATCTTCTGGATATTATTTCCCTTTTACATTGCTTTCTGGGAATTACAATGAGGTCGGCTGTCAAGTTTACAAGATTTTAGCAATCACATACGCTCTTCATGCTCTTCACTAAAAATAAAAACCTATTTTCTCTGCCCCAAGCATCATAAGTGATGTTTCAAAATAAACTCTAATTACGTAAATTCTGAATCAGTCCAGTGATGTTTTAAAATAAATTCTAATTACATAAATTCTGAATTAGTTCTAAGGTAATAGAGTGAAAGGGTATAGAACACAGTGTCTTTTACAGGAAGCATCAGGAACACAGGGGATGGGAAAGATTTGCCATAGTTTATCCTTCTCAAATGCATAGATTTGCAAATGCTCCTGTCATGTACTACCAGGCTTCAGGTATTTAACAGGAAATTAGGGCCATCCCAAAAATAGAAATACAATTTTCAGGTGGGAGAAAAATCAAGCAGATGTAACAGGTGTCTGATTAAGAAAGATTACAGTTGATCTAAATTGTGAATAGGTTTGAAAATCCTGGGAATCCTTAAAAGTTTGGAGAGGTTGTGGGGCTTAGTGAATAAGAGCCTGAGCTCTGAAATCAGAGAGCAGTGGGCTTGACTTTCAACTCATTCTGCTATTTATTTGGAACACTGGAAATTTACTTAATATTTATTAAACTTATCTTTTCTTGTGCAGAATGGACATGGTAATACCCACTAAATAAGGCTACTGATGGGATTAATTAAAATAATACATAAAATACATATTACAGCATTTCACAAATGTTAGCTACTAAAACCTTGATGAAGACCGTAATGAAACAATGATAATCATGACGAGGTTGTGGTGCAGGCAACCCAAGGCCTTGTCTGCGGAGCACTAAACCAGGAAGGCTGATATTTGGTTTCCAGGTATCCATAAGTCTTTTGGCTCTTTAACCAGAGTTTTATTTTTCACTGACCTTAATCAAAATAGGTTCTATGTGAAAATGAATCCCAAATCAGATGTATTGGGTTTTATTTTTCACATATGTCGCCCGAAAGTAGGGTTCATGTGGTCTATAAATAATTCGATTTCCAGGAATTTCTTCTAAGGAAATAATGAAAGAGATTCACAAAGAATTATGCTCAAGAATATTAACTCAATGATTTTTAATGCTTTAAAACAATGTAAATATACAAAATATGAGATTGTTAATAAATTATAGGGTATATAAATATATGGACACATGTTGAAGTTGTTAAGTGTTATATTCTTGAAAAATAATACAACTTGTCAGGATAAAACTTCTTAAAGAAGGAAAAATACAAAACAATTTGGACAAACTGAGCCACATTTATTAGTACATTTTTAGCCACAAATATACACATGAATATATATATCATTAATAGTGATTTTTGAAAAATATATGGCTTTTGTGGTGAATAGTGATTTTATTTTCTTCTTTATATTTTTAAAAATTCTAAAATGAAAAAGCATTACCTTTGTATAAAAAATTATATTCTAGGTTTGACTATTGTCCTTCTACATATATGAAATAAAATGTTCTGGGACACAAAGAAAAATGTTTTATGAGACCTTTCTAGACTGGAAATGTTTGATTTGGTTAACCTGTTTTCTTGGATAAGTCATTGCTATGCTGGATTGTAAATAAACTAAAATATTTATTTTAAAAATGAAATCACTTCACTTAAAAAACTATAAATTCCTTCTACCAATAAATTTCCTAGTTAGGTTCATAATGATATATCCATAACTCTCTTATAGCCATCAAACCAAGGACATTGCAAGATTCTCATATCTAGTGTAAAAGGGGAAAAGCAATAACAAAACTGGTTTTCTTTTCTTCCTATAGGGGAATTATTATAAGTGTAAACACTAATTGGGGAATGATAATAATAGATACTAGCAAGAGTTTCATTTATTGAATACTTAGCACAGTACATAGCCCTGTTTTAAGATGTTCTGTTTTATTTTCAGACTTTATGTCTTTTATTTTCTTAACTATATAAGCTAGAAATTTATTGTCATTACCATTCAACAGATGAGAACACTAAGGCTCAGAGAGATTAATATATTGTAGGTGACACAGCTAATAAACAGCAGAGTTAGATTTTGGACCGAGGTCTTTCTGACACTAAAATCCATTTTCCATAAACAATATTGTTTCCCTAAACTTTAACTTCTTTACTTCACAATTATCCCTCACCATTCAGAATGTTTCTGGGCAACCAAATTTTAATGTACCCGTTACTTCTCTGTTATAACAATCTATAAGCCTGATCAAGAAATTTGGAAAAAATCATCTTTCTTCTCCTACTGTGTTAGTTTATAAGGGCTGCCATAACAAAGTAGCACGAACTGAATGGCTTAAACAACAGAAATGTATCCTCTCCCAATTCTACAGATTAGAAGTCCAGGATCAAGGTGTTGGCAGGCCCATGCTCTCTCTGAAAGCTCTAGGCAAGGATCTGTTACAGGCCTCTCTCCTAAGCTTCTTGGCTAGGGGTGTGCCTTAGCTCGTGGAACCATAACTCCAGACTTCACACGGTGTTCTTCCTGTGCATGTGTTCCTTTCTATAAGGACACAAGTCATATTGGATAGGGGTCCACTCTACTCAAGTAGGACTTTAACTATTTATATGCGTGACAACCCTATTTCAAAATAAGGTTACATTTTGAGTCATTAGGGATTAGCACTTCAACATTTGAATTTTGAGGAAACACATTTCAACCCATAACACCCACCGTGACTATATTCCACTTCTACTCTGCCAAACATTCTTCAACCCCAGCCACCAGGGTTATTAACTGGGGGACCCTCAAGAGATTCATGAATATAAGTGAATTTCAATTCATTGGCTTTCTTTGTAATTCTATGTTTGAAATTTCATTGATTTTAAAGAGCATTTCAGGAACAAATATTTCTAAGAGGCCTCGGTAGACTGCCAAGGGGATAAATGCCCTTCCTCCCAAAATTAAGAATCGTATTATATCGTGTAACACATAACAAAAAAATTTAACATTTGTATCTCCATAGTTCTCAAAATTAGTTGGCCTAAATATTATCTAGAAAGCTGTACTTAACTCTGATAACTACTTCATGGAGGCAAAATTATTCAGTGTTGTACCTTTTGGGACCTGTTAAGCCTTGTTGTCCAAATTATCAATACCACCATCCTAATCCAAGCAAAATGTTAGCAGTACCCTATAGTGCTTACTTTGATTGTACTTAAAGTGCTGTTTTAAAATAGAGACCATTAGGGATGGGCCATATTTTATAGTTTGTATTTTTCACAGTGCTTAGTGTTAGAACTTAGAGATATTATGTAATAAAATGTTAATGATATTTATTAAATTAATAGATTAATAGATGGATTGATATATGTTTGGAAATGTTCCTTTTTATGCCATCTATAATGTCTACCTGCCCCATGTGTTGGTTTACGCTCTGAAAGTGGGAAGCTGGTTCACCATGCCATGAGATCACTGATTGTCTATACTAAGATTTCTGTACTACAGTTCATAGGTTAGTCTGTCATGTTCAGATGATTTGTTCCACTTCTAATTAAGAAATTTCTCTGATTAGCCTATTAATAGAAATATTTTTATTTAGCCCCATAAAATTAATAACAGAGTAGTTAAGTGTTGAGACTTTGAAGCCAGTCTACCTATGTTCAAATTCCAGATCTAATGTGAATTTGTTACAAATTATATAATCTCCTTGGAATTTAATCTGCTTACTCATGAGTGTGACAATATGCTCACCTCTTTATTTTGAGAATTATTTGACTTAATTAATGAAGCACGCTTAAGTCAGCATCTTATAGCACACAGTAAGACTCTATGATTGACAATTATTTATAATTAAAGAAAATATCTGTAGTGAGAATACATAAATATATGTATGAAAGCAGTCATCAATACCTGAATTAGCTCTCTTTATCCAAATGAGTTACAAAATATTAACACAGTTTGTAAGAGAACAAATGATATATATATATGAAGGAAAGATATTAATACCTCAAAAATTTAAAGTCAAACTTTCTTTTAAATTATTTCTAAGAAGAAACATAGTGATGCTTTTTAGAGTTACTTCCTCATAGAATAATACAATGTTGGATATATCCATTTGCCATGCAAAAATTGGCCTTTCCTAACAACAGTTGCACTGTAACATCGAAAATCATCTGCCTTTCTTGAGGAAAAAAAACTATCTAAAATACATGAAGAATTAATTAAGATCTAGTATTTTTTAAAAAGGTAATTCTTGTGAATTTCCTAATATCAAATATGCTTATAACAATGCAGTAACATTACCAAAGAGTTGTGGTGTGCCCATTCCCAGAGCTTTAAGGACAGGTCTCACAAACATTGCCTGGAGCAGTTAAAGTTCAGACTGCAGAAATACAGACTTGAAAAGTACTAAAAGCTTCTGTGATTAATCAACCCAGAATTACAGATTATAGCTCAAATTTTTATTTTATTTTTTTTTTTTTACTGACCTGACCAACTATTTGTGTAAACACAAGAAAATCTTGACACTGGGGAGTCTTTAATTCGACAGATCATTTCAGCATGCACTCATTAATTGTTTCTTATGCACAAAGCACTCGGCTACACATTGAGTATATACCTATCCTTGAGGAATGTTCAGTCTATAACTAGGAATAGAGCAAAGTAACCAGGGAATCAAAACATGTCAGGACAAATGCCATGATTATGGTAAGCAGAAAGTGCTATAGAAGGACCGAGGATGCAAAACACCTAACCTAGATGTTAGTGGTCTAAGACTACTTTCTGGAAGAAGTCATACTTGAACTGAGGCCACTAGGGCAGCTAGTAGTTAATATAGGGAAGCGCAGGCTGGGAGGTATAGAATGAGAGATTATTCCAGTAGGACATATTTGTTGGCCCAAGTCTCCAGACAAGAGGGTGATAGTTTGAAAAATGTGCAAGGAGTATAGATTGAGGGAAGAAGTATAAAGAGATGAGCCTAGGGAGGTAAGCAGGAAGAGGCAGGTTCATGAAGGGCCTGGTAATCCATGCTACACATTTTTAACTTTATCCTAAGGGTATACATGAAGCCATTGAGGGTTCTTCCTAAAGAAGTACCACACAAGAGTCTAGTCTAGGTCAGATTAGAGCTAGAGAAAGAGCATTTTATCGTTTTTTTCTCAGCTTCTTTACTTCTTTATGTTAAACGACTTGGGAGATAGAGAAAAAGCTGCTGAATATCTTCTTCATAAAGATTTTTATCATCCAAGGGGACCATATAATTTGTCATTCACACATAGTTATGCCAGAATAATAAGTGTAAACTGAAATGTATGGTCACCCTAAATTTAAATCTCTTCACAAATTTAAGTCCTCCTCTAGCCTATTTTTTTCAATCCTATTTAAAATGCAGAAATAAAAACAAGACTTTTGAATAATCAGCAAGAATGTGTTCACTGGTAAGGCTAGAGGATTAGCATGCTCTTCATAATTAATTGTATCCCTTTTGCTTTTCTGTATATAATCCTGTGTTGCTGACTCATTTATAATTTGTATCTTATTGCAATTCCTAAGTATTTTTATGGTATACTTGGGCTTTGAAAGTCTTTACTTATTTTGTAGTTATTCTGCCTAAGAATTTTCCAACCATAATGTATCTTGGTTTCAATAGATCATTTCTCTAACATATAGAGATCACTTTCAATTATTCCCATCTTTGAGCTGTTAGTCACAGAATTATCAGCCATTAGGTCATAAAAGACAGGAACTATACCTCCCTAGATGTAATAAGGTATGTATCTGAGTACTTTCTAGATGAAAGAACCAAATTATGTTATTTTTACTGTTGTTTCTCTCAATTCTATAACATATGTAGATAGTGTTCCCACCACATTACTGAAAAAGAAAATGAAGAATTGGAGGTTGGTCAAAGAACTGAAATTTTTATTCATTCCCAGATTGTGCTTAATTACTTATTATTAGCTACCAAATGAAATTATACTTGGATATGATTTCATTTTTCTTAATAAAAATAGTATTATAACAATATACATACTGTTCAATGCAAAAATAATTTAAAACAAAACGTTTTTAAGTTATCAAAAGTTTCTAAAGACAAAGAATGATTTACTTATGAATTAAAACATTACATTGACATCAAGTTAGAAGTTAGGTTAGCAGAAACGAGCTTTGTTGCAAAAAATATATATTCAGGATACAAACTATAAAAATCACATTGGGAATAAAGCATAATTCTCAAGTTTATTTTTATTTCTAAACACAGAAATATTATTGAAATCATAAATTAAAGGATAGCTGACATATTTGTATTTATTGACCCACAAATAAACTCCCTTAGAGCTTTGTTTCATATTGAATTTCAGGATTCTGGCTAATTAGTGGCATCTCCCTTAAATTTGTTTTAAGACAGATACAGGAGAAACATCCTTTTTCTGGGTTTTAGGAGATACATAAATATCTAGTTATGTATAATTAATTTGGGTTTCTATTTTAAATGTTACTTACATTCAAAGCCACCTCTGTGAGTCTCTGCACTTCCTTAGAAACATCAGTGATTTCCACTTCATTTCACTTCAACCATCTATGTCTATGTCCACACTCTGAAGTCTGGCATCCCTTGATACCAAGATAATAAATGCAAACATTCTTCTAAGTTCCGAGGTCTTCTCCTTCCAGCTGTCTGACCTAGTTACCTATACTTTACTCATCATTCAACCGTATAGAGACCTCTGAGTCTTGATTTGCTGATTGCTTTATCACTTGATAATGATTTAGATAATTCTTTTTTATTTTCTTTCTTTTTCTATGTATGTGTGTGTCTGTCTGTCTGTCTAGGCAAACACATACAGTGGGTAACTCTCTCATAATATTTTATTTATTGCTGTAGACAAAAGCAGTTCCATTGGCACAAGAAATGCCCATCACTTATTCAGCCCAGCATAAGACTCCCAAGGCTGTAGACTGGAGTGTGCACTGCATTTGCAACATAGATGGCAACTCAGTCCCAGGAATCAGTGATGGACTGTCACTAGCCCTAAACCCTAGACTCCTCTCACGTCCAATATGAGATTAAGTCACCCCAAATCAGCATGTCAGCACTATTTTGGAAGCCCAATCTCACATAGTTCCCATTAAAGAAGTACAGCATTGGCCAGCAAGAGGATATTGCACATCAAGCAGCTCTCCTGGGAATGGGCCCAGCCATAGAGCTCCTAATTTCCATTAGGCACAACTCCTTAAGTATCTGGTCAATCTCATGAGTTGGGTAGAGAATTAGATAAACAGGGATGGAGGTCCATCTCACAGTTCTAGAGGATGACAGGACCAAGTCACCAGCAGATTTTGTATCTGGTGAGTGTTCTGGCTCATAAAACAGATGCCTGTTTGTGTGTCCTCACATGGCAGAAAGATCGCACAAGCTCTTGCAGGCCTCCTTTATAATGGCCCTAATTCTATTCATGAGGGCAGAGCCCTTACGACCGAATCACCTTCCAAATACCATCACACTGGAGGTTAGATTTTAACATAAAAGTCTGGGGAGATACAAACATTCATTACATAGAAATCTCTGTGAATGACTAGGTATAGGAAGGTAGATCTCCCAAAGGCCCCACCTCTTAAAATCATCCCTGGGGGTTAAAATTTCCACACCTGAATTTTAGGGGGACACATTCAGACCATAGCTGGTATTCTGTCCAGACAACATTGCCCCAGCCCCAGCTAGTCACCAGAGGGTGTCTTAGAAAATTCCAAGGAAGGCACTCCAAAGTGTAATAACACCCAGAGGCACAGGGTCTTGAGCAGGGACCTCATTTCCCTAAGTAAAAGGGAAGTATAGGCTTTTGCGTTTAAAGAGTAAACACTCCAAGACACAGCATGCAGAAAGCAAGGATTCAAAGGGTCCGAGGCAGAAGCTGTCACACTTCTGACCTAGCCTCAGCAATCCCACAGCATCATTTCTGTCTCATGTTTGCAGATACAGGCAAGTCACTGTGGCCAGACCAGAACCAAGGGAAGCAGAATTAGACTCCACCTCTTGATAGAAGTCAAGGTCTAATTTCAGAATAGCATGTAGGATAGAAGATATTGATGCAGCCAGCTTTGGAAAATACAATCTGCCATAATCACCATAACTGTGATTCTTCTCCATAGTACTTACAGTGTTTTACTATGATTACTTATTTCCTTTTCTATATTCTCCACCAAATTTTCAAGTAATCTAATGAATAACACCAACACTTGTGCCCTTTACACCCCTGGATTCTCTTGATAGAAGTAGTTAATATGGGAAAATAGAAATAAAATGACTGAAAACTATGAAGAGGCACCAATAAACAAGTTATGATTATTGATATGCAATTAATTACATATTTATTAAACTGCAAGAAAATGCATAGTAATAAAAGTTGACTCATAAAAGTCAACTTCTGTGGGAGCTGTGTCAAATTCATTAAATAACAATTCAGTCCTTCGCCACAAAGCTTTTGCTTAATATGCAAAACTCTACTATGCTAGTTCAATACAGCACAATGTGGAGAACACAGAAGATAAAACGTTTGAGTAGAGCAGTATGTATGCCAAAGATGCTATTCCTTCCAAATGCCCATGGACAGAATGAGGAGGCATCCTGAGAGTAAGGAACTTAGTGCTTTAATAACAAAGGTGAAATTAATAGTTTTAATCTGTTTATCTATTCTCATTCCAGTCTGCTCCAACCCACAATGTCTGTAAGTTTTCATCCTCAGAAAAAGTGAAGTACTTTCTAAGTCTGTCATTTTTTTGCTAATCTTCAGTTGCTGAAAATCATTTTAAATCTATTCCTGTCATTTTGGATTTGCATAAGTGTCTTGAAAGAAAAGTCTAAAAAGGCAACGGCTGATTTAGTGTGAATGAACATGCCATAAAACATTTCAAACCTTACATCATTCATGTAAATCTTTCATGATTTAAAATGTTTGAACTTGCCAATAACGAGTATTCTGGTGTCGGGCTGGATGTAATAGCTAAGGCTGAAAAGGCACTTTCATTAAACTCCTCCCTCTTGAGGCACATATAAGTTTGGGAGAGGGTGAAAAAACATCTTCACTTCAGTCTGGAATTTGAAATCTTAGCCTCAACCTTTGACATACCAGTTGAGGAAAGAGGACATTTCTATAGGATTTCATTAAGATACCAAGGGCAAATAATGTCTTCACCAATGAGATGGGGGATGGTTTTGATATTCAAATTCTGTCTACAGTCAAATCAATTTAGTAAAGAATGTGTACTTTGGTCAAGTAACTGATTTAAAAAATTACTTACATACTGGGAATTTGGCTTTACTAAATCAGCCTTATTGTCTTGCAAAGTGAACCCATCATAGACATTCACTTAGGCAGTGAGGTAGAGATTTGACAAATCTCTAGCTGGTTTGTCAACACATGGCACAACAAAAGCACTCTTCACCAAAGTGCCAATTTTTAGCAAACATAAGTCACCTATTAATCTAATTTTCATTCAGACCATACCAAAATCTTTGGAATTTCAATTGTGCTTTTCAAAATCCCAAACTTGTAGTGGCTTTGAGGCATCACTCTGTTACTTTCACATATTCTGACCTCATCTAGTTGTTACTAAAACTTTTAAAAAGATAAATTCCATGCGAGAAAATAACTGAAAAGAACCTTCCCACTCCCAGAAATTTGACAGATAATAAGAAGGAAATAACCTCTAAAAGATATAAGTAAACAATATTCTTAAAGTTGAGGGTGGAGCATAAGAATGTCATTTCCTTTTTTTTTTTTTTTTTTTTTTTAACGCTAGTGACCTGAGACAGCAACACTCCGTGTTTTCAAGAGTTCTTATTGATGAAAGTTGTTCAGTTCCATTTGGCAAAAGGGCCATTAGCTAATGTCTTAGACCTGTCTACAGAGAATGTGGTTAGCCCTTGAGGGCCTGTGCCTAATGAGGCTCATCTTCACCGGTGACAACAGACGAACGTCTCCTACACAGTTTGTATTAGGACTGCAAGGAGAAAACTGCCCAAAACAGCTCTTTAGCTTGACAGCCACAAGGACTCCCATCAGAAGTGTATTGTTTTGAATAGAGCATTCTTTTTCTAATATGTTTCTCAGTATAACTGCCATAACATACACTACAAAGATTCTACATTGAGTGATGACTCATCTTGTGAATGTGGAATAATACTTATCCTCTGCCCCTACCACCAGCCCTGCTGTGGACTGTTACCCTAGAGAGGACTTGAATGTTATTATTAAAAGTCATTTCAATGGTGGGCTGTCATGAAAAAAAAAAAAAAAGTCATGAAACCACACAGTATCTAAGGTGAGCATCCTGAAACATTCACCAATTGTCTAATCCTTTTACTCCATCTCTTATTGATTCCCCCCACATAACTGAATTCTCCATGACCCTTGCCTCAGACCTTCTTCAGAGGATAGTCATGGTTAGGACCCCAAGATACACACTAAGAGCCATCAACGCATAGGTCAATGATTCCTTAGAAAGCAAAAAAGCATTTCAATGCATCTTCCACAATAATACCTTTAGAGTCTCTGATATAGCAGGTGTGGCAGATGCCCCAGCAGTTTTTATTTCAGCAAGTACCAGAGGTGATCCTGATATAGGTGTTTTGCAGGATACACTTAGAAAATACTAATATTTTACAGAAATGGGAAATAATACTCAAGCATAAAAATAGAAGTGGAAAGAGTGAAGGATGAGGGACGGAATTCTATGAGGCAGCACACTCACTTATAAACTAATCTGTGTTTATTAGTTCATCACTGCTTATTGATTAATAGGATTTCACTATTTGAGGCCAAATGTTTGAAACAGAGTCTATTTGGCCAGGCACGGTGGCTCACGCCTGTAATCCCAGCACTTTGGGAGGCTGAGGCGGGTGGATCACGAGGTCAGGAGATTGAGAGCACCCTCGCTGACACGGTGAAACCCCATCTCTACTAAAAATACAAAAAATTAGCCGGGCGTGGTGGCGGGCACCTGTAGTCCCAGCTACTTGGGAGGCTGAGGCAGGAGAATGGCGTGAACCCGGGAGGTGGAGCTTGCAATGAGCCAAGATCGTGCCACTGCACTCCAGCCGGGGTGCCAGAGTGAGACTCCGTCTCAAAAACAAAACAAAAACAAAAACAGAGTCTATTTGGATAAATTATTTTAATTCAAACTAAGTGATGTTAATGAGAAATTTTAGATAATAGTTTATGGAGGATATCTTGGGGAAGATATGTGTTAGCAGGCAGGCTTTCCCCTTTCCTCTCCCAAAACATATCACATAAGTGGCTTCCTACTTTCCCATGCTTAAGAACAGCTGTTTTTGAGGTCTCCAAGACACAGATCTGACTGACATTCACAGTTCTGTGATCTATTAACTCCAAAACTTTCACTGAGTAATCAAGAAAGTTCTCACAATCTTGTTAGACTTTAGTCCTATGGCATTCATTCCCTGAAGAAAGAATAAGATTATACAGATTAATGCACACCAGGCCTAGCAGATTTGAAGCCAGTAACAAGGCTCTCATTGAAGACTTAGTATGACTAAGTAGAGTTATTTGAATTATATGGTATGTAAATTTGTCTTAGGAGACATTTAAACCAGTAATGGAACTGCTTTTTTTTAATTCTTTGGCCATGTGCGTGAATTTTAATTTACTCTTCTAATACCACCACGGAAGAAATGAAGAACAATGCATATTTCCACTAACACTAGAGTCATTAAGTTATTAATTACATATCCGAAGTATGTTTAAATAGTTGCTAGCTTGCATACGGACGGCAAAGATATAATTCTGTCTAAAATATCTCATAGTACTTAATATGATAGTAGAGCATAATTTGTAATTACTCTTAACATATTCCCTTTATAAAACACAGTCCATCATGATTGATTGTTCTTCGATGTTTCAGTTTCAGGAAGAAGATAAAGCTTACACATTCTGAAAAGCACCAGAATCTAACTTTGAACCAGAAAGACTGATATTTTGGCACAAAAATACTGTTAAAATTCATTTTGTTCACCATCTAAAAAGACATGTACGTGGTTATTAAAATTGATTTGGCATGGAAATTTTAAAAATTGTTATCTACTCAAACTCTCTGCAGTGATGTTTACCTACTTACTTTTTTCATTGCTATGAATTATCCCAGTGCTTGTTAATCCCACAGTTTTGAACCACATAATTAGCCTGACCCACTTCCTTTACCCTCTTTAGCTATACTGGAGCATTGAGTCATGCCAATTTTCACCGTTATAGTTCAAAGGTGCTCCCTAAAATTCAAGTGTCGGAAACTCAATCCCAAGGAAGGGGATATTGGGAAATGGGGCCTTTTAGCATGTGTTTGGCCCTCATGAATGGATTAATGCTACTATAAAAAGGGCTTGCAGTAGCAGATTTCTCTTCTTCTGCCATGTAACAATATGATGCTCCTTCCCTCCAGAGGACTCAGGGTTCCAGGTGCCATATGGGAAGCAAGAGACCAGGGCCCTAACTTGCTGGCACCTTGATGCTGGACTTCCAAGCCTCCCGACTGTGAGAAATAAATTTCTCTTATTTATACATTACCCAGTTTGCGGTATCTTGTGACAGCAGGCAAAATGGACTAAGACAATCACCTTCTCAAAAGAAGTGCTGATTCACTAATATTCCTAAAGTCCACATTGTGAACTTAGATTTGAGGTATTGACAATCATGATAAAAATACAAACTCCTGGACTGCATCTAGTACTTGACACATTTCAGAGTCATTCACACAACCAGCAATGATTGAGCAGTGACTTAGTCACTAAGAGATCAGTACTGCACTTAGCATTACAGACATCAAGACAAATGAGACACAAGCCCTCCTCAAGGACATGGTCTACTAAAGATTATTGATACTCTAAGATGAAATAAAGTATTAAAGATGCCATGATGAATGTATATAAGAAACACAGGAACAACAAAGGAAAGAGTAGTGATTCCTACCTGGATGTGAAGAGAACAGCTCCTAAAAATTTACACCAGAGAAAGCAAAATTCTGAATGTTAAAAATAATGAGCAATCTTTCGTCTGGTGAACAAAAAGTATACATCAGTCAGGATTCCAAAAAGAAACAGATGGCATATGTCAAGTAAGTTAGTGAGCAGAGGGTTTATTTACAAAGTTTTTTTTTTTTTTTTTAACTTCTGAGTAATTCGGTTAATTTCTGCATTGGAATGACCACTTGATACATTTTAAGAGCAAACAATAATTAAATAGTTAATAAGACCAGATACTACCAATGTCAAGTGCTTCACTTACAACACCCTTGCAAAGATAGGTACTCATTCATTCAGTAAATACTCAGTGAGCCCCTACCATTTCACAGGCATCGTTTGAGCACTGGAGATAACAGCTGTGAACAAAGCAGTCAAGGTTCCTCCCTTCATGGAAATTTGGTGGCAGGAGGCAGGTGATAAATAAATAAACAAGGTAATTTTGCCTGGTGATAAGTATTATTAAAAATAAATAAATAAAAGGGCACACTTGCTTTCTCAGGTCGCTGCTTGGCCTTCTTTCAAGTGTACTTTCCTTCCTTTCTTTCCTTTCCTCACAGTATTAAAGCTTTTTAAATTAACTTTCACCCCTACTCTGAAACTTGCCTTGGAAAAATTAATAAATACATAAATGTATAAAAGATTTATATAAGTTAAAGTAGCTGAGTAAAGGTATGAGGGGCTATTTGGGGAAAGATCTCTCTCAAGGGAAGACATCTGAGATAAGACCTGAGTGATGGAAAAGAACTTTATTTTAACATTCCGGAGGAGACAAAACTATGGAGACATTGACTAGAGAATCATTGTTAAGGGGAAACGGGAGGGAAGAGTGAATAGGAAGAGCACAGGGGTTTTCTAAAGCAGTGAGACCATGCTGTATGATACAACCATGGTGGATACGTGTCATTATAAATTTGTCTAAACCTGTAGAAAGTACAACAGCAAAAGTGAACCCCACTGTGAACTATGGACTCTGGGTGATAATGACAAGTCAGCGTAGGTTCATCAGTTGTAACAAATGTGTCACTCTGGTGGGGGATGTTGATAACAGGGAGACTATGCATGTGGAGGGGTAGGAGGTATGAGGGAAATCTCTGTACTTTCTGCTCAATTTTGCTGTGAACATAAAACTGCTCAAAATATAAATTCTATTTTAAAATTGTTGAAATATGATCATCTAGCTCACAAGAGAACTCAATTAAATTACCTGTGATTCAAGTTAAAAACATATATTAAAATCCTAAGGTATCACTTATGTTATGAGAATTGCTTCTGGTTAACCTGTTGGAATCTGGAGTCTCTAAAATGCACTCATCTGAATTTCGACATAACGTCTGAATTAGGTGATTACGTTCAGAAAAACTGTGATTGCTACATTTTTAAGCTAAGAATCATGTTGGGGTATGGATTGGAAGAGGATGGATATGGAATGAAAAGATGTGAAAGGTAGGAAATTAGAGGATATTAAGTGATTGAAACTAATCTGAGTAAAAGCAAAAGCAGTTTTAGTTCAGCGTGAACCATTAAGTCAGCACCGAATGTCACTGGTTACAAGAGGAACTTGGGTAATGGAAAATGAAAACAGCTGGATTTATAACTCCCATAAATAAGTTAAACAGCCTACTCAGTGCCAGTGAAGACTTTGACAGTGGTAAATGATGAGGCTTCTACATATAAGCTTGTAGGAAGGAAATGAACAAATTGATAAACCTTTAAAGCTACAGATTAAATACGTTTGAATTATCTTGCTTTTGGTCATTCTTTACTAAGCAACCGGTTTATCCTGATAGTTAAAAATCATAAAGTTTCGTATATTTTTTAAATGTTGTATTGAGTTGAATTTGGTGTTCTATAAAATAAACCTGCAAAAATTTTACTATCAGCTAGCTATACTCAAACAACTGTCTTAAATAAGTAGTTCAGGAACTCAAAAGTTATGGTGGTATAACCATATTATACAACCAAGTTATGGTTGCATAATTACAACCTCGATCTCCTTTTCTTGTAACCTCAGGATCACCCCCTTAATTCAGGCCCTTGTTTCCTGACACGCGGACAATTACAATAACCGCTTAAACTATTTTCTTCAGGCATCCTCTTCCAATTTGTTCTCCACATTGCCGCCTGAGCTATCTTTCTAAAACATCACTCCTTGCTGAAACCCAAATCCTGTAGAATACAATTCAAACTGCTTACTTGGAAATACATGTTTTGATAACCTAGATCCGACCAACATTTTTAGTCTCATCCTTTAAGAGTAGGATAACCACGTAATTTACATTTCGTACCAGAATACTTTTGGTAATAAAAGAAGGAACTATTTATAATTTCTGAGACAACAAGTTTAAACTGGACCATCAAGGCAAGCGAGAAAATATGATTACCTTATCTAAAAGCCAATAGTTTCTTTGATAAATCAGTGGCTTCTCTCCTCTGTGCACCAGAGCACAGAGCAACATTCCTCTGCCTAGCAATTTCACGTCATATTTTGGGTATCCTGTATATTTCCGCCACTACACTCAGAAGTCCAATAATTCAAAGATACATCTTTGCAACCTGGTACCAAGTACAGGACCAGGTACATGAAAGGCTTTCAATAAGTGGTTTTTGATGGTGAATTAATACTGAAGCAGAGGACTGACAGACCTAAATGGAAGAAGAAGTAAATATCCAGGAAATGGGACAAAAGTCAAGTAAAGATCTAATCATGCAGATAAATCTATAAAATTATGTTCACATGGGAGCTGTACATATATGCATATTCATCCAAAGGAAAGAAGTATTATATGTAAAAGATCAACATTATCTGTGTAAACATTTGTCATAGGTTTTGATTTTTATATTTATTCTTTGAGATGAAACAATAACTTTGCATTCTCCTTTTAAATGGCAAGGTACAAAAATCAAAGATAAATTTTTAACATCCTGGTTTAAAAAAGCTTCCCAACATGTTAAATAGTACTTATTATGGCTCCAAAAGCATCTCTTCCCAGTCACTCCAGGACTCTAACATTTCAGATTCTTACTAACAAATGATCCCCCAATTATGCTGCGCAGTTGATTAAGATAGTTCACGCTTTACTCCTTACAAATGTTCCTCTCCTGTGTGATGTTTCCCACACAGGATCATCACAGCTGATTCTGTGTAATCACCACAGCAGAAATAAGTGAACGAAAGATGTAACTCTGATGAAAACAGCTATGCCTCCAAATGGTATCTCATCAGGGATCCCAATGAAAAATGCTCAGAACTTCAAATCTATTTTCTTATTTTGCAAAGGCATATATTTGATTTTTAAAAGCATTTGATTTAGAATGACCTAAAATAATTTAAAACAAAAATGGGAGAATAAATATTCATAGGCAAGCCTTTGTATTAATAGTTTCAATAACTTTAGCAATTTTCATGAGACATATACTCTTTAATGGTAAAATATAAGGTGAGGACCCTCATCTAAACTCCTGCAAACTCTCACACTTAGGAGAGCCCTCATGACTCCAGAAATCTCCAAAGTTTCATCAGCTTCCTCAGACTCAGTTAGACATCACCTGGGAATTAAATGAGTTAACGGATCTTAAACATTTAAAGCACTTCCTGGCATAGTTTATGTTAGTTAATAATATTGCAAGATATTTTATTTAACTCTGAGATTTATTTATCTGTTATATGCAAACTTGTCCTTTTCATTCATTAAGTTCTCTAGATTCTTTCAAGGTTTATTTTCCACCCTGTATTTACTGTAACCCCTAGAAAATGTAACCTCCAATAACCTCATATTATAACTTCTGAGTTGTCTTTACTCCAGTGATCCTCACTTCTGTTTACTCAGTTACTTCCCATAAGGGCCACACCAAAGATTTTGTGATCATCAAAAAATATTCCAATTAAGAAACCACCCAAGGCCCACGCCTTCTATCACAGCAGTTGATCTTTTGATTTTAATTTAATCAAGAAAATCCCATCCCAGCACCACGCAAGATGACCTTCAACCTCAAACCCTCCTTATCTATACCCTTAGTATAAATCCTTGCTTGTTTTAAAAATTAAATGGTGTTCTTCCTGCTCAAGGCCAAATTCTCTCCGCAAATCTTGTCCCTTTCTCCTTCTTTCTTCCCCTCCTTCAGAATTTTGTTCCCTCTGTTATCATTCATTCTTTATATGCAACTTCTTTTCTTCTCTCTCTCTCATGTGTTCTCCCCTCACTTGAGAATAAGTTCAAATATTTTATATCAGGACTACTCTTGAGCTTTTCATCCAGCTCTAGATACTACCTAGATAATTTTTCCATGTCTTATCCAATCTTGTCAAAAATAAATCATCATGTTATGTTTCTAGTTCCTTACCTCCCATTCACTAATTCATTATTGTCTTCACTCAACAAAACTTAACAAGTGCTTCCTGTCTGACAGTTAACTCTAACCCAAACTCTTACTTCATAAATCCACTAATATTTATATTTCAGTTTGTCTTTTTTCTTTTTTTTTAGTTTTTGATAGTGTTAATCACTTCATCAGCCTCCCCTCCCACTATGTCTCTGTGAACATACCCATTTTTATGTTTTATTCTACCTCTTGTCAAGGAAAAATTGTACCAAACAGAATCAAGCCAGCAGGACTATTCAAAACTATTGCCATAGAGGAGAAAGATTAAATTTGACTCTGCTGAAACAGAAAGCAAGAAGATTTTTAAATGGTGGTGAGAACTAATGGAAAAGCACTGGAGGATGTTGTAGGAGTAGCTCAATGTAATCAGGCCATCTGTGTTTGCCCACTAGTATTTATTAAAGTTAGTCTCCTATGCTCCTGCATATATGGGAGACGGGGCGCCATTTCCTTAGATGATATTTCAAAGGGATAATCCACAGACTCTTAAGAAAGACATTCCTGGTGATATCATACATCAGGGCCTGTTGGGGAGTGGGCAGCAAGGGGAGGGAGAGCATTAGGACAAATACCTAATGCATGTGAGACTTAAAACCTAGATGACGGGTTGACGGGTGCAGCAAACCACTATGGCACATGTACACCTATGTAACAAACCTGCACATTCTGCACATCTATCCCAGAGCTTAAAGTATAATAAATAAATTTTTTAGAAAAGAAAGATATTCCTGGATTGTACAAGATTTACTCTCAAAGGGACAGAGGAAGAATGTATAATTGCAAGTTTTCTAAAGTAAATGTTCTAAGAAAAGGGAAGTCAGGGGTCTATAGATATGGTTCTTTAGAAAGAACTTGTCTGAAGCTCAATTCAGCTGAGGTGAATGTTAACGATAATTTGATCGCTGTCTATCACACTTTCCCTTCTTTCTTTGTCCTTCTTCTGTCACATCTTAAAAGCAGGGATCTTTAATAATTATTCTTTCACCTACTACTGCTCATTTTATTCAATACTAATCCTGGGATGCCTTGGCTATCTCATAGTTTCAGTTATCACCTGTGAGATACCCTGCACAGCTTTTCTCATTCATTCATTACCACCCAAATCATAATTTTTCTCTCTTAAATATTTCCCAGATAATTCCCCCATTAATTTCTACTATAATTTGATGCCTTAGTCATTGCAATAGCTTTTTAAATGTGTCCTCCTCCAAGTTTGCCATCACACAGCTGCCAAACATCTAACTAAAAGGTAAATGTAACATGAGACTCCATAACTAAAAGTACTTCAAATTCTCCACAGAGCCCTAAGACAAAGCCCAGGCTCCCTAACATGGACAGCACACAAACCTCCATGACCGGGTCCTAGCCCACCTCTTTGGCCCCATTACTCAAAAGGTTGCCCTGTGAACACCAGATGTCTCTCATCTCCAACCCCTAACTCACTTTCATTTTTTAACCCATTCTATTCTCATTCTCTCAACAAACCAAATACAACTTGTTTGGTATGATCATCTAAATTGTTATTAAGTTCCTGGCTGGGCATGAGGGCTCACTCCTGTAATGCCAGCATTTTGAGAGGCCAAGACAGATGGATCACCTGAGACCAGGAGTTCAAGACCAGCCTGGCCAACAAGGTGAAACCCTGTCTCTACTAAAAATACAAAAAATTAGCCAGGCAAGGTGGCGGGCACCTGTAATCACCGCTACTTGGGAGATGACGAAAGAGAATCACTTGAACCTGAGAGGCAGAGCTTGTAGTGAGTCGAGATTGCGTCATTGCACTCCAGCTTGGGCAACAAGAGCAAAACTGTATCTAAAACAAAAAATTAAATAAATAAATTGTTATTAAGTTACTGATCCTCATTAATTGGGTAAGGTGCCCTCTATAATGCTCTGTAGGTAACACTTTGCATTTATCTATAAGTAACTGAATGTGTTTGTACATTTCCCCTAAATATAAAGTCCTTACGAGGACTCCATCTTTTCCATTTTAAAATGCCCAGCAAAGAATACAATGCTAAGTACATAACAATTATTCATTGAATTCGTCATTAAATTAAATGAGTGAACAAGTGTCAGTCCATACAGGCTAGTATAACAAAATGCCATAGACTGGGTAGCTTATAAACAACAGGAATTTATTTCTCACAGTTCTAGGGCTGAGAAGTCCAAGATCAAGGTTCTAAAAGACTAGAAATCTGGTAAAGGCCTATTTCCTGGTTCACAGATGCCACATTCTTACTGTGTCCTCTCATGATAGAAGACTGAATGAGCTCTCTAGGGTACATTTTATAAGGACACTAATCCCATTGAAGAGGGCTCTGCCTTCATGACCTAAACACCTCCCAAAAGGTCCCCGTCTCCTAATATCATCACTTCAGGGATCCGAATTGCAGCATATCAATTTTGGAGAGACACAAACATTCAGACCATAGCAACAGGTAAATATGTAAATAAAAGGTTGAATGACTTAGGCATCCTTTTATGCTCACAACCAGATCACAAAGAAAGCAAATATGTCCATCCATACAAATACACATATTTATTAGCAAATATAAAATGACCTTCAAATCTGTTCTGTAAGTTTAGTGAAGTCTAAGCTCACTGACTTTTTAAGTGCTTTTACCATGCATTGCACAAAACTTCTCTTGGATGGAGGGGATATGCATAAAAATATTCTAGAGGCAGAATTCAGTTAATCTGATAGAGAACCTCAGGCAATCAGAATCCTCTAAAGTCACGATACCACACAAGACCATTTTAGAAGCAAGCTTCAGGTGCCATTCTGAAAAATGAAAGGGTAAAAGACTCACTACAAATTTTATATCCTATTTAAGAGCGAATGAGATGTCTAAAATATTTTAGCCAATCTAATATTTTTAAACCACTACTTTCACCCCCATAACTCATTAATATCATCCATTATGCTAATTAACAACCCATTAATTCTGCCAGTGAACACCCATTGCTAATGTGCTAATTAGCTAATATTTGGTTCTAGGAATAAAGAAAGCTAAAGAACTTAAAATAGTGCTTCTGGAGTGTGGCCTTGCTAATTAAATGTTAGTTGACCACCTTCAGAGTGTAAATACTGGATTAGGGCAACTGCCTACTACTCAGGTAGAGATTAAAGCTAACGAAAGCACACACATTGTTTATGCTAAAGAATTGTCAAGCAGATTATGGTCACCATAGCACTTACTGTTTTACATGTACATAAACTCTGACTATTAATAATAGAACCCCAAAACTCTTGTTTAGCCTTTCCTTCCACAGAATGAGAAACTATGGTCTTAAGATTTATTTTCCAAATGCTTCCACATGCACTTTGCAAATGTGGTTTCTACAATCAATATTTAAGAGAGAAAAGAAAATGTGTTTGATGTACCTATCCAAATGTTTAGCATTACACCTCAGAGGAAAATGTATCTTCATGTCTTTATTATGTCATCAGCTTATGGCTTGAAGCATAAAGATAAATGTCTTCAAAGTGCTTCTTTTTATTAACAAGATAGAAAATAAATAAGAACTTTCAACAATCCAAGATATAATCCTTTCTTCCTTAATATCCTCACATTAATCTTTACCTCTGCAATGGTGATGAAAACCATGTAGCATTATTATTGTTTAGTCTTGAATAAGACGTATTAGCAAAGTTAATCCAAGGGGAATGCATGCTATCATGCATCTGAAACCTGCAGCATTAATACAGTTCTCGAATCTGTAGGATAAACATATAACTTTTTGGAAGTCAAAACATAATAGATCAGCACACAGCACAGCCTATTTAAATATATTTTGATATATTTCCTGCCGTTTATCTTAGATATAAAGACAAGTCAATTTCATATCTCAGATATGGTTTTCTGTGTTGAATGCTAGATATACTATAGAGGACAAGGAAAGACTCCTAAGTGTTAAATACTAAATCTTTACTCAATTCTTATAAACATAAAGAATGACAAAAAATGGACTCTAAATAACAAAAGAAATATTGTTATATTGAAGTAGTCGTAACTATCCATGACAATATCAGAGTGGACAATTCACACACACACACACACACACACACACATCCCAACACATACTAGATTTTAATTATGTTTCTCTTAAATACCCTGGGTGTTACATAGCATAAATTAATTATTTTATCTCAACTTTGTCTAAATTAAGTCAAGTTTGGATAAAAAAAAACTGAGTTCTGTTTTCATGTTTGCTAAGGTACTCTTTACTGTGTAGAGTTCATTTGCTCTGGAATAAGTTTTTATAATATTCTATATGTTCATCAAACTGATAAATATTTTGTGCTTGTCACTAGTGGAAATGAACATCCTCAGGCGTCAACTAATCTATTCAGATGAAAATCACAATGAAGCAATTATTTCATTTAGGATTTCCTAAGCAAACTTGTGGGAAAAAAAAAAAAAAAAAAAAACCAAAACACCTAGATTTGTTTTACAAACGATTGAACTCCAGCTCTTGACACCACTTCTAGTCTAACTCCACATTGCCATATTTTATAGCTATACATGGGTCACTGATTGATTCTCACAGTGAAATCTTTCCTGGATTTACCTATTTTGAACACAGAACAATATCCAAACCTTCTCATCTTCCATTCCATTGAAAGGTATTACCCTTCTATTATTTTCTCTGTTCCTGCATATCAATTAGAAAAGCAAATAAACTAATTTATACTAGGCTATTAATATAATAACTGAATATGGGATCCCCTAAGAAACATATTTGAATATTAATAAATTCTTTGTTCAACAAATATTCATTGAGTGTCTCCAATGCATGAAGTATTGTTCTATTCTACACCACTGGGGAGGTATTAGTGAAGATGATCAGTGAAGAAAGCAGACAAAGACACCAGCCCTCCTGAAGCACACATTCCACCAAGGAGAGAAAGAGACAACAGACAACAGACACTAGTATATTTGTATATTAGAAAATGGTTAATGCTATGGAATAAAAAGAAGAAGAAGAAAATAGAACAGGGTAAGAAGATCTGTAGTATAGGGAAGTAGAAAGGGTTGCAATCATTGAGAAGGTGACTTATGACCAGAGACTTGAAGGAGGTGAGGAACAAGCCCTTGGGACATCTGGGAAAAGTGCTGAGAGCAGCCACTGCAAAAGCCCTGAGGCAGGAAGCAGGCCTGGGATGCCTGGGGAACAGCAAAGAAGATAGTGTGGCTGAGCTGAGCAGAGTGAGCTAGGTAGAGAGTAGGAAGAAAGATAAGAAAGATAAGAAAAAAGGGGAGTGGAAGAAAAAGTCAAGATTATCTAGGGCCTTGTTAATAAATAACTTATGAACTTAACCTATCATGACAAAAAGCAGTGCAGGACACACCAGATACAACTGCACACTTATTCCTTTATTCATTCAATAAGTTTTGAGTGTCCAGTAAATATCAGTGACCGATATTTATTGTAGAGAAGGCCTCTACAATAAGTTTGCAGTTGGAATCATGAAAATTGCAAGATCTATGTGTGTAGAGGTGAGCGGTCAAAAGACACAGCCCCAGGGAATTGTGAGTTACGCCACAGAGAAGGAAAAGGAACGAAGGCGGTGACTGAGGAGCACCCAGACGCTGGGCGGAGAAAGACCTACTTAAGTCAAATAGAAGGGAAGTTCCAGTATCAAAAAGAAAAAGAAATAGGCCAGGTGTCGTGGCTCACGCCTGTAATCCCAGCACTTTGGGAGGCCGAGGCGGGCGCATCACAAGGTCAGGAGATCGAGACCGTCCTGGCTAACACGGTGAAACCCCGTCTCTACTAAAAATACAAAAATTTAGCCGGGCGTGGTGGCGGGCGCCTGTAGTCCCAGCTACTCCCGAGGCTGAGGCAGGAGAATGGCGTGAACCTGGGAGGTGGAGCTTGCAGTGAGCCGAAGACCGCTCCACTGCACTCCAGCCGCAAGACTTCGTCTCAAAAAAATAAAAAAGAAAAAAGAAGAAGAAGAACAGCAGAACTAGCCACCTACAAATTTGTTTCATTCAAGCTCAAGACCACAAGTCTACGTGGTTACTGGGGTTCTGGCAGTCGCAAAGGCATCTCTACCAAACGAAAACGACCTGCAAGATACATCTTAGCCTCCTCTGATTTGACAAGCATAGAATGTGGCACATTAGAATAACAGAACAGCAGCACCATTTTCATTTCCACTATCCTCAAGCTACTTTGACTCACATCACCTTTTATCCTAACAAAGATCCTGCTACATGGCTATTACCTGTCCCCACTTTATGTAACATTAATGGGAAAATTCTTTTAAATGGCTACAACAGACTCTTTGTTTTAGGCAATCCCTGACATTCATCTCAGGAGTAGATAAAGTTTAAGAAAGCTCAGTAAGGGGTAATTTTTGGTATTCATCAGAGGTAGCCATCAGAGCCTCATCTAAGATGGAAGCTAAGACAAAGAAGAGCCCCTGGAAACGTCAGCAGAGCAGAGCCTAAGGAGAAGACACCAGTGAAGAAACCCTCGTGACCAAATAGCCAAAGGTCCCTAACAACTGTGATGTCTAATATTCAATTTTAGGCAATTTTGTTAAAATTACAGTAATCCTTCTCCCTCCTACTTCTATTATGCTCCAGAAATGAAAAGAGTAACAACCATTTATAGGGCAAAGCTAGGGGACAGTAAAGTTGACAAGGTGAAACAGCGATGGGGTTTCAAGAACAGAGCAGAAGACAGAACTTTCAAGTGTGTCTGTTTTTCTTCTGCCCCACTGTCATCATCCTGGTTTAAGCAATTGTCACAGTAAGTGTGACAGAGCCGCAAAATTGTTCCTACTTCTCTTCTTTGTAGAAAATAATCCAGCGTGGATGTGGTGAAAGAGGAATGCTTATACACTGCTGATGGGAATGTAAATTCATACAACCTCTGTGAAAAATAGTATGGCGATTCCTTTAATTCCGCCCTAACTAATCTGCTTCTCCTCATGATTCCTAACTGTGCAGTACATCAACAAAAAACAAATGAACAAAAACACTAAATGTCCACTCTGATAAACTCAATCTGACATGCTACCCAAATATTCCCCTTTAGATCATACTAAGGCTTTTTAGTCAAAACTGTTTCATTTCCTGTTTTTGTCCCCATCTCCTGATCAATTTTAAGATGGCTTCATGGCATAGCCCATGGGGATAGGTATGGTCTATGTGATCTAGAGGTGAGGAGATATGGGGTGGTATTATGGCTCTCTGGGTGTCTGAGGTGATGGCTCTTGCTTCATGGATTGCTACTTGGCCTGCTGGTCTTCACAGCTAAATTCAGTAACTGTAGATCTTATAACCCAATTCCTCTGATCTAGGTCAGGATCCTCTAGTGTCACCTGATTTTCTTCAATTCCTTTACCCCCACAGGTCCCTCTGAACTTTTGCTATATTAAGCTAGCTTCTATTCTGCATTTTCCTCCCTACATGCCCCTTAGTGTTCATGACAGAAGGGACCCCATGACAGACAGTCCAGCATTCAATCCAGTATCCAAACCATACATGACCCTAAAGGATGAAGGAAAGGAATTTAGAAATCTCTCCTCATCTCTCTCTCTCTCTCTCTCTCTCTCTCTCCTTCTCATGTTTAAATTTACACCAATTACCATCCTGCAAAATTCTTTTTGACTGTCAACACTAACAAGTAATCCTCTTATTCTCCTTTCATTCCTGTGTCATCATCTTAATTTTGGGGGCAGATAGGTATGCTTCAGGCAGACTGCAGGGTTAATGTATACACACAAAAAAGAAAAATTTAAAAATGATTTTAGATATTACTTATTTTATTCCATGAGATCAGTCAATAAATATTTGTTGTATGAAAGAAATACATAAATTTTTACATTAAAACAAAGTGAAATACAGAAAATAGCAACAAACCTACCAGACCTAACTAACCACACAGCTGGTGATAAAACTCTGGAAAAAGATAAGTTCCTGCAAGTCTTTCTTCACCTTCCTACAGTTTTGTCTTACAGAAAGAAAAACAGTGTCTGTAAATATAATTTCAACAAGAAAAAATTTATGCTTTATTAGTTCATGGTGGCAGTTTATGGTGAAAGTTGAAGTTTATAATCCAAGACTTTGGCTTAAAACAAAGCAAACACAAAGATGCTTATTTTGTTCTGCTTTTCTTCAAGGAGAAAAATAATCTTGAATAGATTTAAAAAATCCTACAGAAACATATTGAAAACTTACCTGTTTCAAATGAAAACAATTTCTAAAGCTTAGAAAAGTTCTATTTCACAATATGAAAAGACATCATAGCTGTAATTGAGACCTATTGCCTATAATTTTGAGAAATTTTAACTAATGAGAAAGGGAAGGCATTGAGAACAAGACTGTATTGGAGCTACTCCATTTCTGTTTCATGGAAATACGTGAAAATATTCTTCAAAGAAAATGAAGCAAAGGCCCAAATTTGGGAAAACAGACAAAGTAAGATTTAGCTGTAGTGCTGGTGCATGTGAGGAGGCAGTTAAAGAGAAGCCTGGAAAAGACTGAAATCAGATCCTGGGGAACCAGAAATAACAGACTAAGTAATTTATTCACCGTGTTTTATTTAGCCTTTCATCCTAGGGACACAGCTCAGAGCATATATATTCTCCTTATCATTATTTATTTTATCAAAGAAATACTCCCTACTGTAAGCACACTTTGGGGGATTCTATGCCTATGTGTAGTGAGCCATGATCCCTTGGGTTGTTTCAAGCATGTGTATGTGTTTTATCAATATTATAACAAGAGACTAAGTCAAGGGAACTAGAAGCAAGTGGGCATGCCCTAGGAAGAAATCGAGGGGAGATACAGTTTTCCCATCAATTTCAAAGGTGAATTATACAAGCCTTGTCATAAAACCAAAAAAAAAAATGAATTTCCAAGGATGGAAAATAATGAGATGGCTGAAAAAGCAAAAGGCCTGGAGACAGAGCAGATTTGTTAGTCTAATGAGAAATACGAAAAAAAATTATAGAAAAAAGAGCTACATTTTACATTACCTACTTCCGCTTACTACAAAGTACCCAAGCACAGAAAGTTTGACTTAACACCTACGAAAAGAAATTATGATTTCCAAAGACTGACAGATTTTCCTGCTATGGCCAGCCATGCCAGGGTTCTTTCCTTCCTTTATGTGACTCATGATGCTTTCCAAGGTTTTTCCAAAGAAAGAAATCAGAATGTGTCTATTTAACAATACTATCTTTTCCATTTCCTTCCAAATTTTACGATCGTAAGTGGAAATAGATTTCTCCATAGTTTATGTCTCTTTCTCCAAAAAGAGTAGAAATTTATACTCAGTAACCACCTCTGCCTTTTTCCCCTTCAAGGGGCAGAAGTGATGACTCAAGTATAAGAGTGAGAACAATGGTAAAATGAAAGTTTAAATTTATACAGAAAAAGAAATTTTACTTTCAGATTTTCTTTATAAAAAGTGTTGACAATATCCTTTAGAAAACATATTATGAATAAATACTTTGCTGCTCAAACCCATTGGATATTGCACTGGGCATACTCCAGCATTTAATGAATATTTATTGAATGACTGGTAGAAGGAAGAACAAGTGGTAAGAAGAACAAGTGGTAAGAAGAACAAGTAGGTAAGAACTAAACACTGCAGCAGTTAGTATTTTCAACAGAGGCTAATGATTAGGAAAATATTTACGATCTATAATAAAAGATGAACATACAATAAAGATAATTTGCTTCATAGTATTCATAACCAAATTAATAGTATTTTTTAACTTCTGATTCCAATTGTGATGATAGAAACGGGATGGGATTTGTAACTACAAAACT
The DNA here is from genome assembly GCF_037993035.2 of Macaca fascicularis. Lineage (NCBI taxonomy): Eukaryota > Metazoa > Chordata > Mammalia > Primates > Cercopithecidae > Macaca > Macaca fascicularis. The sequence goes on from NC_088381.1 coordinate 116,825,653, forward strand.
GAACAGGCAGTACAAGACTGTGATCCCTAAGTAAAGGGAAAAAGCAACATATGCCCTAGAATTGCACCAGTCTGCTGCTTGGAGTCAGTTTCTAGGCTTCAGTCCAAGGAAAGGGAACCCAATCAGAGTCCAAAGTTTCATTAAGTTGAAAAAAACAGAGACTGGAGTTTGTGGATGCGAAGGCAGCTAGAATTTGCCATCTGAAACACCAGACAGGGCCAGGCACAGTAGCTCACTCCTACAATCCCAGCACTTTGGGAGGGTGGATCACTGGAGGCCAGGAGTTCGAGACCAACCTGGTCAACATAGCAAAACCCCATCTCTACTAAAAATGCCAAAAAATTAGTCAGGTGTGGTGGTGCATGCCTGTATTCCCAGCTACTTGGGAGGCTGAGATAGAATTGCTTGAGCCTAGGAGGCAGAGGTTGCAGTAAGCTGAGACTGTGCTACTGCACTCTTGCCTGGGCAACAGAGCGAGACTCTGTCTCAAAAAAAAAAAAAAAATTAATGAAAAATTTTAAAAAATAATAAAACACCAGGCAGACATGAACTGCACAGAGAGAGCTCTGGATACTTAAATACGGATCTGCTCATGTAAAAGGGAAAACTACCCAAAACCACCACTGAAAAGTAGTAAGCAGAGTTTACACTGGGCTTAAAATCATTCATATTCTGACCAGACAATGTGGAAACACCTCCTAATATGAAGGACATTGGCTAAAATTCTGAGAAAGATATCTCCTTAATAATAGGGCTAAATTATGCCTATATTAGAGTCTGCTCTGGACTCACCCTAAGTTTAAAATAAAGCTTCAGATGATCTAACCTATTTTAAATAATGTAACATGTTAGAATAAAGCACGACACAGTTTAAAGAATACAACCAAAGCCAAGTGCAGTGGCTCACACCTATCATTGCAGCCTTTTGGGAAGCCACAGCGGGGCAGATCACTTGAGCCCAGGAGTCTGAGACCAACCTGGGCAACATGGCAAAAGTCTTGTCTCTACAAAAATACAAAAAAATTCCCTGGGCATGCTGATGTGCACCTGTAACCCCAGCTACTAGGGAGGATGGGATGGAAGGATCGCCCGAGCCTGGCAAGGGTGAGGTTGCAGTGAGCCATGATCATACCACTGCACTCCAGCCTGGGTGACAAAGTGAGACACTGTCTCAAAACAAACAAAAAACAACAACAACAACAAAAAACAACTGAACACAGCAACCAAGAACTTACAATCCACAATGACCATCAGACCATCGTCTAATAAACATTACTAGGTACACAGAAAAAAAAGGAACATATGACTAATTACTAAGTATCAATCCATAGAATCAAACACAGAAATAACAGACCATAGAATTAGCATTAACGTACATTTAAAGGGCTACCATAAATATTTGTCATAGGTTCAAGAAGTTAGAGAAAAACCTAAACATAATGAGGAAAGAAATGGATAACATATGAAATGCACAGTGAACTGGGAGAAACACAGAGAAAATATACTAAGGGAAAAGTGACAGCATCAGTGATTTGTAGGATAATAGCAGGTAGACTAACATACTTGTAATTAGAGGTCCAGAGGCGAAGAGAGAAAGAAGAGAATACAGAAAAAAAAAAAAAAAAACAGCTAAAGAAATGATGTTTGAAAAAAAACCCAAATCTGGTTTTATACAAGTGAAACCTCAGATCTAAGAATCTCAACAAACCTGAAGTAAAAGAAAGGCAAAGAAAACTCACAAGGCCATATCATAAGAAAGTTGCCGCATACTAGAAGTAAAAGCAAAATCTTAAAAACAGCCTAAGGAAAAACGATATGATGACAGACTAAATGATTAATCACATGCTCTATGGCAGAAGGGCAGGGAGGTGGAGCATGATGTGTAGTGTTTGCTAATTCCTGTGGTGTCGCTACTTCAACCTTGTTTATCTACAACTGATGCCCTTGAATACTGAGTCTGGGGCTGAGGCACACAGTCAGCTCTCACAAGGTGGTAACAAGTTAAACACAGCACACCACTGCACACAGAAAGAACAAATCTAAGAACGGCAGCAGACTTCTTGTCAGAAGCCATGCAAGCAATAAGACAAAGGCACAGTTAGTTCAAAGCAGTGAAGGAAAAAAAATTAACTTGGAATCACCTATTAAGCAAGAACATCTTTCAAAAATAAAGGCACACTAAAAATTCCTTTACTTAAACAAAAGCTTAACTTAAAGAAAACTGACCACCAGCAGGCTAAAAAATACTACAATAAATATTAAAATAATCTCTTAGGCAAATCAAAACCACAATGAGATACCATCTCATGCCAGTTAGAATGTCAATCTTTAAAAAGTCAGAAAGCAATAGATGCTGGAGAGGATGTGGAGAAATAGGAATGCTTTTACACTGTTGATCGTAGTGTAAATTAGTTCAACCATTGTGGAAGACAGTGTGGCAATTCCTCAAGGAGCTAGAACTCGAAATACCATTTGACCCAGCAATCCCATTACTGCGTATATACCCAAAGGATTATAAATCATTCTACTATAAAGACACATGCACACATATGTTTACTGCAGCACTGTTCACAGTAGCAAAGACTTGGAACCAACCCAAATGCACATCAATGATAGACTGGATAAAGAAAATGTGGCACATACACACCATGGAATACTATGCAGCCATAAAAAAGGATGAGTTCATGTTCTTTGCAGGGACATAGATGAAACTGGAAATTGTCATTCTCAGCACAGTAACACAAGAAGAGAAAACCATACACTGCATGTTGTCACTGCTAAGTGGGAGTTGAACAATGAGATCACATCAACACAGGGAGAGGAACATCACACACTGGGGCCTGTTGGGGGGTAGGGAGCTGGGGGAGGGATAGCATTAGAAGAAATACATAATGTAAATGATGAGTTGATGGGTGCAGCAAACCAACATGGCACATGTATACCTATGTAACAAACCTGCACATTGTGCACATGTACCCTGGAACTTTAAGTATAACAATAAAATAAAATAAAATGATTTCTTAAGGCAGAAGGAAAATAATATCAGATGAAAATTTGAGTAGACACACAGGAATGAAGAGTGACAGAAGTGATAATCCTCTCAATAAGCACAAATATGTATTCCTCATTTTCAAACTTTGTAAATGATAATTATTAAGAGCAGAAATAATAATATATGTGTACATTTATTACATATGTAGGAATAAAATACATGCCAACCACAGCACAAAGAATAGGAAAGGAAATGGAAGTGTATGTTTTAAGGTTCAACATGCTAAGTAAAATGATATAATTTTTTTGAAGGTGGACAGTAATAAGGTAAAGATGTATATTGTAAAACCAGAATAGATATTAAAATAAAACAAGGAAGTATAGATTTTAAGTCAAAAGTAGAGATAAAAATGGAATAATAAAAAATTAATCCAGAAAAGTCAGAGAAAAGAGAAAAGTATAAAAAAGGTTGGGACAAATGAAAAAATAAATAAAAGGTTGGTACAAATGAAGAAACAAATAGTAAGATAATATATTAAACTCACATTGATGGATATTACAGTAAATGTAAATGATCCACACACTCCAATTAAAAGGAAAAGATTGAAAGATTTGGTTAAAAATAGTACCCTAATATATGATATTAATAGGAAATCCACTTTAAACATAAAGATAAAATAAGGTAGAAGACCAAAAAGGAATATGCCACAAAAACAGGAATCAAAAACTAGGCCTGAATTAGCTATGTTAATATCATATAGCTAAATTTCAGAGCAAAAATAATACCTAGGATAAAAATAATCTTTTCATAATGATAAATAGGTCAATTCATCAAGAGGCCATAACAATCCTCAATGTATAAGCTCCTCAACAGAGATCTGAAATACATGAGCCAAAAAATGAAAAAAGGTGAAAAAATATACCTTCACAACTGTGACGGTTAATACTGAGTGTCAACTTGATTGGATTGAAGGATGTGAAGCATTGCTCCTGGCTGTATCTGTGAGAATGTTGCCAAAGGAGATTAGCATTTGAGTCAGTGGACTGGGAGAGGTAGCCCCACCCACAATCCAAGTTGGCACATCTAATCAACTGCCAGCATGGCCAGAATAAAAAGTAGGCAGAAGAACGTGGAGCGATTAGATAAGCCTAGCCTCCCAGCCTACATCTTTCTCCCATGTTGGATGCTTCCTGCCCTCAAATATAAGCTTTAGGACTCAGACTGGCTTCCTTGCTCCTCAGCCTGCAGACAACCTATTGTGCAACCTTATGATCATGTAAGTTAATACTCCTTAATATACTCCCCTTTATATATACATCTATCCTATTAGTTCTGTCCCTCTAGAGAACCCTGACTAATACAACAACTACAGTGGGATATTTCAATATCCTTTCTCAGTAACAGACAGAACAAAAACCAGACTCAGTAAAGATATAAAAAGATTTAAACACAATGAAGGAAGTTGTCTAATTGAAAGTCATAGAACATTACTGCAAAGCCAGACTACACATTCTTTCTTAAATTTATTTACCAAGATAAATGACATTTAAGATAGATTTATTCATTTATAAAACAAGTCTCAATAAAATTGATACAACTGAAATCAGGCCAGTAAGCTATCAGACAACAAGGTAATTAAAGTAGAAATAAGTAATGGAAGGGTATCTGGAAAATCCTCAACTGTTTGAAAATTATACAGCATGCTTCTAAATAGTCAAGGGTGAAAGAAGACACCTTGAAGCAAATTGGAAAAGACACCGATCTAATGAAAATGAATATAGAATGTTCAAGAATTGAGGAATTCAACTAGAGTGATGCTTGGAAGAACATTTATAGCATTAAAAACTTATGTTAGAAAAGGAAAGAGATTTCAAATAAATTATCTAAGCTTTCACCTTAGATCATGCAAAATCAATGGCAAAAAGAAATGATAAATAACTTTTTGAAGAGCAAAAGCTAATGAAATTAACAGGGAAAATAGAGAAAAATCAATAGAACCAAAAGGTGGTTTTTGAGATGTCAAGAAAATGAAAAAATATCTAACCAGACTGATGAGAAAAAAATAAGGAAAAAGCCACCAATTACCAACATTAGGGATGTCACTATGGGCATCACTATGAATCAAACATTTAAAGACTAAGAGAAAATTATGAACAATTGCCTATAAATTTGACAACCTAGATAAAATAGACAAGTTTCTTAAAACTTTGAGATTTAAGTCAATAAATGTAATTCACTACATAGACATAATTAAAAATGAAATTACAAAAATAACAAGAAATACATAACTTGAATAGCAGTATATCTAGGAAAGAAATCAAATCCATCATAAAAATCTTTTCCACAAAGAAACTTCCAGGTGTAGACAGTTTTAGAGGTAAGTTCTATTAAACACTTAAAAAAGAAATAATACCAATTCCACAGAAACTCTTTTGGGAAATAAAATAAGAGGTATCTCTATCTAATCTATTTAATAGGGGCAACATTGAGATAAATCCTGCTGCCCAAACCAGACAGTATTGCAAGGAAAAAAATAACAACTATAGACCAATATTCCTCATGAACATAGACACAAAAATTCTGTAAAATTTTTTACAAATTGAATCCAGTGATATTTTTAAAGTGTAATATCTCATGGCCCAGTGTGTTTTATTCTGAGAATGCAAAGTTTATTAAAAACATAAAAGCCAATCAATGTATCTCACCATTTTAAAAGACCTAAAAAGAAACCATACAAACCTCTCAATAAATGCAGAAAAGATTTTGACAAAATTCAGCATCCATTCATGATATTTAAAAAATTCTCATCACATAGGAATAAAAAGTGAAATATTTAACCTCCTATAGGAAACCTGTTTAAAAAAAATCCTACTGCTAATATTATATCTAATGATGAAATACAGAATGCTTTCCCTTGAATATCAGGAACAAGGCAAAAATACATACTGGAGGTCTAAGCTTCTTTTTATTTGTGCATGGCATGATTACCTGTGTATAAAATCCTTGGGAATCTATAAAATAGCAACTAATTGTAATAGAATTAATAAGTAGATTTACCAAATTTGTAAGAAACAATGTCAATAAGGGACGATCAATAGTAACTCTCTACACATATAGTGAACAACTAGAAATTGAATTAAGATAACAATAGTTTCAGAATAGCTTAAAACATGACAGAGATAAGTTTCATGTTTGTAAATCCTATACACTGAAACCTACAAAACATTACTGAGAGAAATAAAAGAAGCAAGTCAATAAATGTGATTCACCACATAAGCAGAATTAAAAACAAAAACTGTATGACCATCTTAATAGATGCAGGAAAAGCATTTGATAAAATTAAACATCCCTTTATGATTAAAACAAAATGAACAAACTAGAGGCTGGAGACATAAAAGGAACATATCTCAAACTAATAAAAACTATATATGACAAACCCACAGCTAACATCATACTGAATGGAGAAAAGTTGAAAGCATTCCCCCTAAGATCTGGAACAAGACAAGGATGCTCACTTTCACCACTTCTATTCAACATCGTGCTGGAAATCTTGGAACAATCAGACAAGAGAAAGAAATAAATGTCATCCAAATTGGAAAAGAGGAAGTCAAACTATTTGTTTGCCAATAATATAATCTTATATCTACAAAACTCTGAAGATTCCTCCAAAAGATCCTAGGTTTAATAAATAAATTCAATAAAGTCTCAGGTTACAAAATCATTATGTATGAATCAGTAGTACTGCTATGTACCAATAAGAACCAACCTAAGAACAAAATCAAGAATGCTACCCATTTACAATAGCTGCAAAAAAGTAAAATATCTGGGAAAATACTTAACCAAGGACATGAAAGATCACTGCAAGGAGAACTACAAAACACTGATGAAAGAAATTGTAAATGACACAAACAAACGGAAACACATGCCATGCTCATAGATAGGAAGAACCAATGTCATAAAAATGACCATACTGCCCAAAGCAATCTACAGATTCAGTGCAATTCCTGACAAAACACTAATGTCATTTTTTACAGTATTAGAAAAAACAAACACAACAAATAGACAAGTACAACAAGTTGATCTTTGACAAAGCAGACAAAAACATACTCTGAAGAAAGGACACATATTCAATAAATGATGCTGAGAAATAAATGGATACAAGAATAAGCCTGAATCCCTTTCTCTCATCATGTACAAAAATTAACTCAAAATGGATTAAATCTAATACCTCAAACCATAAAAATTATAGAAGATAACCTGGAAAAGCTCTTCTGACATTGGCCTAGGCAAAGAATTTATGACTAAGACCCCAAAAGCAAACGTAACAATAACAAAAATAATTAAATGGGACCTACTTGAACTAAAAAGCTTTTGCACAGCAAAATAAATAATCAACAGAGTAAAAAGACAACCCACAGAATTGGAGAAAATATTTGCAAACCATACATCCAGCAAAGGACTAATATCCAGAATCTGCAAGGAACTCAAACAAATCAACAAGAAAGAAACAAATAATCCCATTAAAAAGTGGGCGAAGGACATGAACAGACACTTCTCAAAAGAAGATCTACAAATGGCCAATAAACATATGAAAAAGATTCAACATCCCTAATCATCAGGGAAATGCAAATTAAAACCACAATTATGTACCACCTTACTCCTGCAAGAATGGTCATTATTAAAAAGTCACAAAACAGGCATTGGCACGATGCAGTGAAAAGGGAATGCTTATATACTGCTGGTGGGAATGTAAATTAGTACAACTTCTATGGAAAACATTATGGAGATTTCTCAAATAACTAAAAGTAGATCTACCATTCAACCCAGCAATCATTCTGCTGGATACCTACCCCCCGAAAAAGGACGGCATTATATCCAAAAGACACCTGCACACATACGTTTATCACAGCACAATTCACAATTATAAAGATACGGAATCAACCTTAAGTGCTCCTCAACTGATGAGTGGATAAAGAAAATGTGGGATATAAATATACATATATATATATATATATGCATGTGCATATATGTGTAATGTACCATGGAGTACTGATTAGCCATAAAAATGAAATAACATCTTTTTCGGTGACTTGGATGGAACTAAAGGCCATTATCCTAAGTGAAGGAACTCAGGAATGGAAAATCAGATACCATGCATTCTTTTTTTTTTTTCTTTTTTTTTTTTTTATGAGAGGGAGTCTTGCTCTGTCGCCCAGGCTGGAGTGCAGTGGCCGGATCTCAGCTCACTGCAAGCTCCGCCTCCCGGATTCACACCATTCTCCTGCCTCAGCCTCCCGAGTAGCTGGGACTACAGGCGCCTGCCACCTCACCCCGCTAGTTTTTTGTATTTTTTAGTAGAGACGGGGTTTCACCGAGTTAGCCAGGATGGTCTCGATCTCCTGACCTCGTGATCCGCCCGTCTCGGCCTCCCAAAGTGCTGGGATTACAGGCTTGAGCCACCGCGCCCGGCCCCATGCATTCTTATTTATAATTAGAAGCTAAGCTCTGAGTACTCAAAGGCATACGGCATGGTATAATGGACACTGGAGACTCAGAAGAGGGGAGGAAGGGATGGAGGTGAGAGATAAAAAGTTGTCTATTGAGTACAATGTGCACTATTGATGTGACAGGTATACTAAAAGTCCAGACTTTACTACTATGCAATTCATTTATGTAACCAAAACCACCCGTACCCTTAAAGCTATGAAAATAAAATAATAATAAACAAATAACTAAATAAATGGAGATACCACATTTATGGCTGCGAAGACATATTTAAAATGTCAATTCTCTCTAATGTGACATATGTTCTATATAATCTCAATCAAAATCCCAGAAAGTTATCTTGAAGAAATCACTAAGCTGATTCTAAAATACATATAGAAATACAAAGAATATAGAATAACTAAACAGATTTAAAAAGGGAACAAAATTAAAATACTTTTATTAGTTGATTCCAAGGCTTACTATAAAGCAAGAATGATGAAAACACTATGGTATCAGTGTAAGAACGGACATGCAGGTCAATGATACAGAGTAGGAAATTCAGAGATTCATACACGAATGGTCAAATGATTTTTCCACAAAGGTGCCAAAGTAATTCAATGGGGAAAGTGTAACCTCTACTAAAAATTATACTGGAACAACTGAATATTCATATTTTAAAAATAGACATCAACCTTTATTTACCTCACATAAAAAAGATCTAATGTGGTTCATAGATCTAAGCATAAAGTGGCAATTATAGAAAATACTTTGAAGAAATTCTAATTTGAAATTAGAAAAAAAAATTAAGAGAAATTCTTTGTAATTTTGAATTAAGCAAATTTTTTAACTGGGATATAAAAGGCATGAATTATCAAAGAGAAAGTTGATATATTGGACTGTGAAAATTTTAAATGCTTGCTATTCAAAAGACACTTTGGAAACTAAACAAAAAAAAAAAAAAACAAGTAAAGCCTATAGGAATGTATTTGTAAAATAAATATTAAAGTATTTGTAACCAGAATAAAACTAAACCATTTGAATATATAAAATTATGTCATAATGATATATATATATATATGATATACAAATCTTTGTATACAAAGATATACAAATGGTCAAGAAACCTAGGAAGAGAAACTCAACACCTACAGTTACTAGGGAAATATAAATTAAAACACAATTCAATACCACTAAACACTCACTAGAATGATTAAAATTTTAAAGACTGGTGATAACCAAGTACTGGTAAGCATATGAAGCAACTGTCATGTGTACGTATTTCTGATGGGAATGCAAAATGGTACAGCCTCTTTGGGAAGCAGTTTATCATTATTATATAACTTCAAACATTCACTTATATACAACTTACCAATCTTACTACTACATATTTACCCAGTAGGAAGGAAAATATTTATCCATACAAGACTTGTACCTGAATATTTTTTTAAAGTTTTATTTCTATTAGCCAAAACACTGGAAACTATCCGAACGCACACTGCTTGATGACTAGTTAAATTGGATTACATCCATACACGGAATACTATTCAGTAATGAAACGGAATTACTGATACATGCAACCTGTATAAATCTTTTAAAACATTATGCCAAGTAAAAGTAGCCAGACTCAAATAACTCTGCTCTTTTTTATGGCCTACAAACTGAATTTGAAAAAAGGCAAAACTATAATTACAGAAAACAAATTGGGGGTTGCCATAAGCAGGAAGTGGGGTTGCAGATTGACTACAAAAGTACAATGAAGTGACAGAAATGTTCTGCGTTATTTCGGTAGTTAGAAAACTGTATATTTCTGTCAAAACTCATTAAAATTACTTCATTGTATTATATTTAAATTATACTTCAATAAAGCTTATTATTTAAAAAATAACTTTAGTTCTTATGTGTATTGATAGATCTGTTGTGTCTCCCTAAAAATACATAAAACCAAGCTGTAGCCCGACCACCCTGGGCACATATACTCAGGATGCCCTGGGGCTGTGTTATGGGCCATTGGTCACTCATATTTGGCTCAGAATAATCTCTTCAAGTATTTTAGATTTTGACTCTTTTTGTTGATAATATACACATAAAATTTACCATTTAACCATTTTCAGTGGTATTAAGTATATTACAATGTTGTACAACCATCTTTACAACCTATTTCTAGAGCTTTTTCAACCTCCCAAATGCAAAATCTATAACCATTAAACTATAGCTCCCCATTTCCTCTTCCCTCAATATGATCCCATTCTTGTCATAAAAGTCTGGAAGCATACACATCAATTGTCTCAAATGTTCATCTTACCTGAACATTTACTAAATATTTGCTTGACACCTATTTTGTTCCTCCCAAAAAACAATGGATGACTAGATTAAAAGCAATTTTAAAAACTATTTTGAACTTTATAAAACAAATGATTTATTATATGTATAGCACTTAGAAATAGTACCTGGCACATAGTAAGCTCTACGTTGGTGTTAGTTATTACCTTCTTTTTTGTGTTAATCTTTATTTTCTATTTTTCCAAGAGTGAATTATTCTTATGAACAGAACAGAATAAAGTTTACTTGAAATTTTTTTTCTTTTTTTTTTTTTTTTTTTTTTGAGACTGAGTCTCACTCTGTTGCCCAGGCTGGAGTGTAGTGGTGCAATCTTGGCTCACTGCAACCTCTGCCTCCCAGGTTCAAGCGATTCTCCTGCCTCAGCCTCCTGAGTAGCTGGAACTACAGGCATGCGCCACCCCACCTGGCTAAGTAAAAGTATTTGTATTTTTAGTAGAGACGGGGTTTCACCATGTTAGCCAGGATAGTCTTGATCTCCTGACCTCGTGATCCACCCGCTCACCCTCCCAAAGTGCTGGGATTACAGGTGTGAGCCACCATGCCCAGCCAAAATTTTTAATAACTGGAAAACTACAAAACTAATAAAAAAATTGCTATCCAAATCATATAATTTTTTGATATAAAACAAAAATATATAAAGAGATATGAACACACATATAAGCAGCCGTATGAATAGAGCTGTCCCAAAATGTGACACTGAAAGGGCCTACCCAGGGGATCAGAGCACACACCAAACCAAGGAAGAAAGCTCCAACATGCTGGGTGCAGGTTGCACAGCTTTCAAATCTGTTTCTGAATAGTCAGATTTCCATAGTCTCTCTCTACACTCTACCCATTATGTTTCTGCGTCATCCCTGGCCTGATTTCTTTTAGCTGTGACTCATTTCATTTCAATCCTGGGGACTGGGCTAATTTGCTCAGCTATATAAAGGAATGGAATGGCACAAATCCTGATTAGGAACTTCTGAAAATGCAGGATTTCCTCTGCATAGAACAGTAGGGTTTAGTTCTGCCAGGAAGATAGGCCTGTATCTTCCCTTTCTTTTGTTCTCCAAGCATTTTCTATCTCAATACCCTTAGAGTACTATGTGTATTACTCTCATTTATTGCTCCTCTGAATGTGAGGTTTTGATAGTCAGTGGGGCAAAGCTTACATCCTCAGTAGATTCCTCTTCAATACGTGTAAATGACTCTAACTCTTTCCATGCAAGGATATTGAGTATGGCTATTTGGATCATCTGTGCCAGCTAAATTACACAGTCTCAGCCTTATCACTACTTTTCAAGGCTACTCAGAAAGTCACTAAATTATGTGTTCTGCTTACCAGAGGAAAAGGATATGTCATCGGGGTCTGTTGCTTTAACACTCTGGGGGCCTAATGTCTTCTTCAGTTCTTTCTAGTGACTAATCCAGACCACATTTGCATTAATAGCCTTAACCCCAGTCACAGGTTTAATTTGTTTAAAACTGTATTTAGGCCTTTGGGAGCCTCTATAATGAATTTCATTAAACAGAAAGATTATATAATGTACTCTTTTATGATTAATTAACTCTCTATAAAGATGGTAATTATAATTAAACTCATAATTTGACTCGTGTGTCATTATCATAATAATTGATCAAGTCATTTTATCCTGTAAGCATTCAAAAACTGCAATGCATGTGAAACAGAAACAATTCTAAATCATCAAAAAAACGCAGTTTTCACATATATTTCACACACTCTACAGCCTTTTTCCAGTCTTTTCAGTTAATGGCCTCTTTCCTTACTATAACAATTTTCTTCCCCCAGAACACTTTTTATTACCCAAAAGATGACAATAAATTTATCTATAACATTCATATTTCATATCAGAATGACTGTTTGGCATATCTGATGTTTCTGTTTTTAAAATGCAGGATATGCTACTGCCCTCAGGATATTCAATATGTGGCCTTTGGCTACACTATTAAACAAATGGACAGCATTAATCAGAGACTCCATGCAACACGTTTTCAGAGGTATGACCTGGGTAACCTTTGAAGGCACTGGCACTAGATACTGTAGAATAGTCTTATTTCAAAAATGAGAAGGAAGACTCTTCCGGTTCTGACTGCTCACAGCAGCCCAGAAAACCCACACAAATACCCACCGGGAATTATAATTAACCTTAACGAACTGCCGCATTCCAGGCTTTCAAAGGTCTTATCCTGAAACATCACTGCTCTTCATAGTGCACCCCTGTATCTGGAGGCGTATACAATAGCAGCTGTGAGGAAATGCTGCAGGCAAAACAAACAGCAGCATCATTACGGCTATTTTTAGCCTGTAGGATGGAATCAGCTCAGGGCTGCTGGCTCGGCTCACACACCCACCGACTGAGGCATCAGCGTTCCACAGCACACCGGAGCAGGACCATTTCAGTAACGACTCAGAAGACTTCAGGACAATTCTGACTGAGCACAGACTTCACCCTGAAATTGCTATATGCAGGTAAAAGTCTCAAGGAAACAGTGGAAGACCCAATGTGAATTTTACGGTTCTCTCATCCAAAACCATCTCCTTGAGAGAAGGGCAGTGGAGTGAATATACATATTGACCTTTTGGCTTATGTAATTTGTCTTTATTAACTATTTCTATTCCTTTATATATACATATATAGTATATATAATATATAATAGATACATATATTAAATATATACATTATATATATATACACACACACACACAAATATTCTTTTCTGTAAGTCATCTTGAGAACTTATTTGAAAAGAAGGGAGATACAAATAAATATTAAGACCCCCAGCATGAATTACATTTTAATTACCTCGGCCAAACTAAGATCAAGCCGCTTAGTTTAACCCACTCATTTCTATAGAGGTAGAAACAGGACCTTGGTTTCCATGTCTATAAAATGAATGGGTTAAACTAAGTGGCGTTCTAACCCAGAGCATGCTCCCTGTCTGATTGTCCCCTGCCACCTGCCTCTGGCTTCCTGCCACTTCTGGAACACACTCTATGCTTCAGCCACAGATCTCTATACCTTGACACATGCTGTTCCTCTACCTGGGATAAGCCTCATCCATTTTTTTTTTCAGTTTCATAATCCTACTTATCTTTCAAAACTCTGCTCAAGCATTGCTTTCTATAAGAAGCCTTTCATGCTTACCTGTACCAAACATTTATTCTCACTCTGCTGCAAGCCATGATTATAAATAACTTTCAAGTAAAAAACCATCTTTCATTCATCTTTGCAACTCCAACACCTAGTACAACACCTGCCAATAGGACCTAAAAATATTGTGTATTGAACGATTAAATGAATGTCTTTTCCAGCTCTGACATCTACTTAGATTGAGATAAGCCAGTCAGATAACCAGCATAGCCCTCACACATTACCCAAAGGGCAGCTGCCTCTGATGGAGGTGGGAAAGCTTAGGAAACTACAGAGGAAGATCAAACTGACTCTATAGGATAGGCCTGGCTGGGATGAGCACCAGTAAAAAAAAGAAAAGAACAAAAAGGAAGTTTCCATTACTAATTTCGCTTATTACTAACCTGGGAATTTGTACAGTAAGTTAATTAAAGGTGATCAAGCTTGGACTTTTGGATAAACAAATAGAATAACCTGACATCAGTCAAGATCTCCAATATGTGTCATATACACTCAAGAAGCAGCAGGAGAGGCATCAAATCTTAAAGAGATACCCTTAAAATACCTAGATTACAGGTCCCATTGGTTATACGGTTCCTCAGAGTTCTCAATGGGGCATTACTTACTGCCCCACCCCAGAGGTATTTTGAAAATTTGTGGAGCTTTGTTTCTTTGTCTGCTACTATAACTGTGCCTATGCATTTATATATTGAACTGTATATTATTTTACTAAAATTAGTTTCCTATTACATTTCCCTAAAATTACACTTTCATTTCTATTTAAAAATTGAGTGTTCATATGATTTATTATCTATAATTTTGTTTCATGAAAAGAAAGGAATTCTTATATCATATTTGCTATAGAAAAACTCAGTCTCACCTCCAGGGATCACAGAAAACAGACCAAGAAAATGAGGAATGGGTCATGGCTCCCTCCACTTGGCTTTTTCCAGTCTTCATTGTCACACACTCTTCAGCTACCAGAAGCCATGGCCCCTGGAGGCCCCACCTAGACTTCTCAGACTAGGATGTCTTGCTTCGAGATTTGAAGCAGATACCAATGCCTTTAATGATGTCAGATCTGCTGCCTTTGAAGGAACAGAATGCTTTATCCCACTGTGGAAATCAAGGAAGTCAGAGGATACACTTAAATTTGTCCTTGAAACAAGAGTAGGAGGATTGAGGTTTTTTTCCCTCTTTTTTTTTTTTTTTTTTTTTTGCTCCTTCCTTTCTTTTTTTAATAGGTGCAAGAACTGGATCAATCATAATCCTTTGTTCATAACACACCATTATCACTGACTCACACCAAAGGATTCAAAGTCCCTTAAACAAGATGAATTACAGCAGAATAGAATCCTAGCTTAAGGTTAGATTACAAAGTCAGTGTACACAGCCCAAATCACCTAAATCTAACTAGAAGTTTCCTTATATCAAGCATAAAGTACAGTGTACATGATTTTGATCAAGAACCCTGGATAATAGTTATTATGCATGTCAAAGTTTGAGAATCAATTACCTAGAATAATGGAAGAAATAAAAATCATCTAACCAGGCTTCTGATCATTTCAACTTTTCTGCTGCTGTGACAAATGTCAATATTTGGCAGTTAAGATGAGATTGGTAGAGAATTCCAAAATGATCTTATTCCTTTAAGATTTGTTTTATTCTGTTGGTTTTTCTTTTAGGATCTCTCAAGTTTTCTTTGTTTCTATTTTTTTAATTTTAGAATAGTTTTAGATTTAGAGAAAAGTTGTGATTGTTGATATGGTTTGGCTGTGTCCCCACCTAAATCTCATCTTGAATTGTAATGCTTATAATCCCCAAGTATCAAGGGAGGGACCAGTAATCCCCACGTGCCACGTGTTGAGGGAGGGAGGTGATTGGATTATGGGGGTGGTTATCCCCATGCTGTTCTTGTAATAGTGAATGAGTTCTCACAAGATCTGATGATTTTTTAAGTGTTTGGCAAGTTCCTCCTTGGGTCACTCTTCTCTTTCCTGCCCCCATATGAAAAAGGTCCTTGCTTCCCCTTCACCTTCTGCTATGATTGTAAGTTTCCATTGTAAGTTTCCTGAGGCCTCCCCAGCCATGTGGAACTGTGATTCAGTTAAAGCTCTTTTCTTTATAAATTATCCAGTCTCAGGCAGTTCTTTATAGCAGTGTGAAAATGGACTAATACAATTGTATAGAGTTCCCATGTACCTCACATCCAGTTTTTTTTCATTGTAAACATTTTTATTAGTATGATACATTTGTAACAATTTATGAAGTAATATTGATACATCAGTATTTACTTAAGTTTTTAATTTATGCATATTTTCTCAATTTTTACCAACTATCCTTGTTCTGTTCCAGGAGCTCATGCAGGATCCCACATTACATTTAACTATTATGTCTCCTTAGGCTCTTTGTGACTGTAACAGTTTCTTAGAATTTCCTTGTTTCCAATGACCTTGCCAGTTTTGAGTAGTACTGTTCAGGTATTTAGTAGAATGTCCTTTAATTGGTATTATCTGATGTTTTATCATAATTAGATCAGAATTATGGGCTTTTAGAAAGAAAATTACAGAGGCAGAGTGCCAGTCTCACCACATCATATCAAGCATGCATACTGTAAACTTGACTTATCACTGCTGATGTTAACCTGGCATTCCCACCAGCAATGAATGAGAGATACTGTTGCTCTGCATCTTTGTCAACTAGCAATTAATATTGTAAGCTTTTTGGATTTCAAACATTCTAATACATGTGTAATGGTATTTCATTGTTCTTTTAACATATATATCAGGTTGAGCACCCTTTTCATGCTTATTTTCCATCTGAATGTGTTCTTTGGTGAGGCGTTGCTCAGGTTTTTGGCCAACTTTTTGAGTTTTTTGTTTCCTTATTGTTGACTTTTAGAAGGTTTTTTTAAGTATATTTTGGGGATACAAGTCTTTGATCAAATATTTGATTTGATTTTCTCCCAGTCAGTGAGCTGTATTTTTACTCTTTTGACAGTATCTTTCACAGAGCAAAGTCTTAATTTTAATGTCTAACTTATCAATTTTTCTTTCATAGGTCAAGCTTCTGATATTATATTAAAGAATTCATCTCCAAACCCAAGATCACATAGATTTTCTCCTATATTTTCTTCTGTAAGTTTTATCATTTTGCATTTTGCATTTAGGTCTATGATCCATTTTGAGTTCAATTTTGTGTGTAAGGTTCGTGGCTTGGCTTCAAATTGTTCCATATTCTGTGCTGTTTTATGTGTATGTGTTGGAATACAAGGGTGAGGTGGTGGGGAGGGCAGTGGTGCAAGACCAGGGTCTGAATTAGATGAATAAATGATGTGATCCTATTGTGTTCACTATGAGGACATTTCATTTTTTTTTTTTCACAGTTCCTCCAGGGAAGCAGTGAAGTAGTGTAAACAAATTTTCCAAGGACTACTTTGGTGTCCTCATTTTCCTCTGAGAAAAATGCCTGCCTGAACTTTATGAGTATCTTTTGGAGGTCAAAAGAGATTATAAAAAATTAAGGCACTTTGAGAAATTCAAAGGCCAGTACAAATGTAATTTAACAAATGCCACTTTATAATGAACAATCTTCCTTCAGGCTCCCTTCTTACACCATGCCTGGGAGGAAGAATCATTCCCTTACTTATGGGAGAACTTTACATGGTATAAACATTCATTCTAGAGAGCATTACCCCATCAAGCCACAGGCTGATGCTCTAACTGGTGTTCCCTGCAAAGCAATTTGATAAGATTAAGTATCCCCACCCTCAATGTGTTTCTCCCTCCCCCACTTTCCTTTTCTGAAAAGGACCGCGTAAAACCACATGGAAATGATACATTTGCACGCTATTCAGAAAACATCTCGGCTGTCTGGGCTTGGCAGTGGATAAGCCCCTATTTTGAGCTTTCTCCAACTCACCATGCTCTGCCTAGAGGAGGCAGAAATCATCCTTTGCCTCCACCTCCACATTGTAAGTTGAATGTCAGCCACAATCCCTGGCCACAGAGCCGTCTACAAAGTAGATATCAGCCCTACATCATCCAAATCATCTGCCAAGTCATATCCCAGGGGGTCGGTGGCATGGAGTCGCATTCATCCTGGAGACGAGTTTGGCAATGGCAAACTCGTCACTAAATGAAAAGCTAGCCAATTCTTGAGCTTTTGTCTTCTTTCTGAGTTTCCGTAAGTCCAAAATTCCCTTTCAATAAAAAGAGGAAAGTTGGATTCTTGGCCCACATGTATCCTCAACACATTGCCAAATCATTCTAGCTTTGAAATGAATTACCTAATGCTTACAAAATATGAAATCTTTCTGAACCTTCTCAAATCAAACTGGAAAGAAAAATACTTCAGATTGAAGATTTCAAATGTGAGATCTGAATAATGACTCAGTTCCTTCCTTCCATAAACAAACTGCTAGTTTTCAAGTATAAAATATTCCCTAATAAGCAAAAGCAATGACTGTTTTCTGGAAAAGAAAATACAGATGAGTAATGATACATTCAATATTGGTATTTCCATTAACCTGAAATCCCATTAAAGACATTTGTAATTAATTACAAATATATTTTGAACACAGAAGATTTAACAAGAATACCATGTGCACATTACATTCTAATTCCATTGATCTAGGTCTTTCTATCTCTGGAAACAACGTATGTAATGAATACCTAACCTTTGTTATGTGAAATGAGGGACTAAATGAAGCTCACATTTAAATGTAACTGAAGATGTGTCAAGTGAGTTGTAAGTGAATAAAGCATGTCAGAATCATTATTTTCTAAAGGTGACAGACACTGAAGCTGTATTTCCAGGTATGTGGAGAAGCTATTAAAATTCTTGCAAGGTCTATCAGGTTCAGAGAATGACACTGGAAATTTATTACAGTTGCCAAATTCAGTTGTATTCTGAAGCGTGTTAATGTTTCCCACTGCAGACTCCTATAAAATATATTTCAAGATCTTTACAGGGAAAAAATGTGTTTATGAAAATCACAGGGCCTCCAGAGAGGAAATAGAATAAGAGAGAGAGAGAGAGAGAGAGAGAGTGTGTGTGTATGGTGTGTGGAGTGTGTATATGAATTGCTGTATTATCAGATGAGATAAACTATAGACTCTAATATAGCCCTATCTATGTTCTTTACCTTCCAAAGGATCATATACCCAGTGTGTTCAACAAAGCTTCAACGAACTACTCTAGTATTAGTCTTTCTTATTTTTATCTATGCTACTTCCATGGCCTTGTTTGCTCCCAGGGTAACCAGACAGCCAAACAAGCTTCTGTTTATTTGACTGTTTTCCAAATACCCTTCAAACATACAAACTCTCCACTATAAAACCTATGTGAACAGAAAGGAATCATGGATAAATAGATCTTTCAGTTTCTCTCTGTAATTCCTTTCACTCTTTCCCACTGTCTTTTGTCTGATCGTTGGTTTATTTGGTTGATTTGGGGGCTGAATGGCTGTTTGCTTGCTTACAGCAGGTCGAGACACTTGTTTTATTTATTTTAATTTAAGGTGTTATACTTTAAACTGTGTTTAACGTCATTAGCTCTGTCCAAGGATGATATAAGTTAAGAAATATTCCTCCCAGTGGCACACTTGTCTCCATATAGATGTAGGTAACTGATTCTGCACTAACCTAGCAGAACTATTCTAGGAAGAATATATAGAAATTGCATTTACTTTGTTAAAGACTTTCATCACAGAGGGGGAACTCTGATGGGAAAGACTCAAAGGGCCAATGTGCTTGTGAAGTACAAGGGATCAAGCAATGCACTATAAGACTAGGGCTGTAGTATGTTATCACACCCCAGTGAAAAGTAAAACTCCTGTGCCGTAGCTGTTTTGCAACAACTCATTGATTATTGGGAAAACTGATTTCACCTGTTATCTGGCGGTATGTAATTAACATAAATAAGAATGTGTTACCCTGTGGTTGGATCACAGAACATCAGAAAGGTCCATCCGATATCAAGAAGAAAACAAAAAGAGGAAATTACAGTTCAATTCTTAATCCCAGTCTTGCAGGATACTTAAATCATTGTCTATGATCCATTCATGCAGATTAACTGGCAGTCACACCACACTACAGAGAGGTAACTAGTAAACAGCTTTAGATCCAAGTCAGCAGTATGGGCAAAGGACCACCTCTGAACTGCTCTGTTATGCTCCTGTCATATCATGCCCCTGGCTTGGAGGAATCTTAGGTAAATGTGTAGACTCATGTGCTTCTCAGGGGTATCAAAGGTTTTTTTCATCACTACTAGTGACTAAGATTACTAATCACCCTACAACAAGATAAAAGAGTAAACACAAAGCCTGTCATACATGCCTGAATTTTTTCCAAGCCACCATTTTTCACCAGGTCTCACTAACCAGGAGATCCCCCTTTAGGTTCAGACCCCTCCTCCTGCCCATCTTCCTAACATTTAAATCTTCTTTTTCACCAAACTTTAACCCACTCTCCACCATCAAGGCCACATTCTTCTCTAAGGCTTGAAGAAACAGTGTGGAACACGCAAGAAATAATAAAAATCACATAATCAAATATATATATATTTCTCCATTAATGCAAGAATATGTCACTGAGAACAAATAGACCACCTAGAAAGTACAGAATAAGAATATACCCCCCACAAGAAGCAGAGAAAGCTAGAATGGGAAAAGATGAACAGTTTTCTTGAACCCTTACAGTTTTATTTTTTAGTCTGCTGGGCAATTTACAACCTGGAAGTTAGTAATAATTGGTGGCAATTTGCTGGTGACAGTCATGTGAATGTGCTTGCATCTGAGTGGCTGGAGGCCCCGCACACTGCCTTATCTTGTTTATGTGCCAGGTCTGTGACCTGTGTCAAAAACACACCAACATATCCATCGATCATTTACCTCAGGGGGTTTTTCATATATGCCTACAACAGTATCACTTCTGTTGCCCTCTTTTTTTTGTAGCCTCACTCAAATACTTTTTAGTGTGCTACCTACAATATGGGATATGGGTCTTCAAAGAAAGAAACCCATCCAGAAAGAAAGCGTACACCTGCTGTTTGAAGCTGATGGTGTATTGTTGGTAGATGACAAAAAGAAACTGAACTCCTCAACTCCTATTTTGCTTTTGTCCTCACAGTCAAGGGAAAAGATATTTAGACAAAAATGAGTAGAACAAACATTGGTTACCTGGCAATTGAAGCTCTTGATGAGAAAAGGGGTTGTAAGGGAGTGCCTGTAGTCTACAAATAAGTTCAGATCTCTTGACCTGAGAATTACATTTCAGGTTACTGAGCAAACTTTCACTTGAGTTTGACAAACTACTGTAGATAATATTTAGAGGAGAAAAAGTGAAAGTTGCTGGAATACTGTAGATAATGTGACTTTTGTTTTCAAAAGTGGTAAGGTGTACTTAGTACAAAATTAAATTCCAGGCAGGACCCAAATATGAAAAGAAAGTACATGAGCACCACTAATGCAGAGGTTGGTAAATTTTCATGAATGATTAAAAACAATCCCTTTCAGAAATGTGATTCAATAACACAAACCTTGGCCCCCATATATGGGACAAATAACTAAAATACAGGATGAGTATCCTCCCAAAATATGTACATGCACACAAACTAAATTTTACATACAGTCTCAGGAAGTTCATTACCCCCCTTAATTTCATTCATGACTTGACTAATGAGCTCATTTAAAAAAATCATATCCAATTAAAATAGTTTCTGCCTTAGCAAGGTTTCTAACAGATAAATCTATAAATAGGGTCAATAATGCATATATTAATTTAGACAACACATTTTGATAAACTCATATTCCTGTGAACAGGATGATAAAGAAGTGGGTTGACTATTCAAATTAGTTTGTTATCCCTTTAACAAATATTTACTAAGTACATTTTATGTGTCATTTACTATAGGCACTAGGGATAAGGTGAAGCCCAAAATAGACAAAATCCCAACATTTGAATACCTTGTAGCCTACTGGATAATTCAGACAGCAGACAAAAAATAATTTCAGATAGTGATAAGTGGTATGGTATGAACAAAGTAAGCAACATAATATGATAAACGGTGAGGTATATGGGCAAAATATGTGGGCTATTTTGGTAGTCTAGATCAGTCTTTCTGATGTGTTCATACTTGATCTGAGACTTAAACCCTGTGAGGGTTTAAATGAGGAACGAGGGAAAGAATATCCTAGAGAGAAAGACAAGAAGGTGGGAAGATCTGAAATAGAACAAACTTGGCTTATTCAAGGAAGAGAAAGGCCAAGGAAAATGGGAGATATAAGGTCAAAGGCCAAGGGAGGCCTTTAAATCATGGTAAGAACTTTGGATTTCATGCTAAATGAGATGGGAAGGTATTTGAGGATTTGAAACAGGACAGTAACATAATCTGGCATGCATGGGTTGCAATGTGGCAAATAGATTATGCTAGGTGTTAAGAGCAGGGCTAGAGAGGGAGGAGTTGTTGCAGCCTGGAGTAGGACAGTGGTCATGGAGATGGAGAGAAGTGAATCTATTCACAATATGTTTTGAAGGATTTGCTGGCAGATTGGATATGGGAAATAAAAGAAAAGAAGCAACTTAAGATAACTCCTAGGTTGTTTTCTTGAGCAGCTAAGTGGGATAGGAAACCTATTTACAGATTTAGGAAAGACTGGGAAACAAACAAGTTGACTGGGAGGTGGAGAGGGAAGAAAACTAGAGTTAAATTAAATGATTCTTATTAAGGATAGTACCACCTCATTAGAAAGCTTTAAGTAATATGGTAAGTGACTATATCCTTGACCTTGTCTTGCTCAATTTTTATTAATAGCATGGCTTAGAGAAAAAGAACTTGTCAAATCTATAAATAAAGAAATTTAAGACCGTATTTAGGTTGAAAGTATGCGCCAAATACAATAAAAATTAAATTTAAAAGGAAAAGTGTAAAGTCCTTCTCTTGGGTCCAAAACCTATATATTTAAATATAGGTTGGGAGAGATGTGGCTTGTAGCAACATCTGAAAAAAGACATTGGGTTTTGGTCAACTATAAATTCAAATTCCTAAGATGCAGCATATAAAGGACTTAGCAAATTGACTGGCACATAACCAACATTGAATCAACGGTATTTTTGTCATCATTATTATTGTCATTTTTATGGTTATTTTAAAAGTTTGAACCAATACATATTGTTTGTCAAAGAAACTGATGCAGCTTTAAGATGAATTAATAGAAATGGAGCATCTACAGTATGGGAAGTAATAATTTCAATTTATTCTCTACTGATGAAACCACTCTTGCATTATTATGCTTAACTATGTAGTAGTTATAGACATGCTGCCCTTAGGAAACCAATGGAAATGGTAAAGGGATTAATGGCACATCGTGTGAAGAATGTTAAGGAAATGAGGATATTTGGAAAAGAATAAAAAAGAACCATAGGGAACATTTGAAGAGCTCTCTTATAATAAGAAAGTGGACTTTGACTGCATGTCCCCAGGAGATAGAAAAAGGATGATTGTATAAGAGTAATGAGGGGACAAATTTTGACTTGCTTAAAGAACTTTCTAATAGTCTGGGATTACCCATGAGAGAATGGGCTCCTTTGAGAGGTGGAAAGTTTTGTAATATGAGGGATATTCAAGAATTCATAGCTTCCTGGTGACAAGAGTGTTGGAGAGAGAATCAAAGAATAACAAGACTGTTACACTAGTGACTGTACAGATTCTTTCCTTCCCAGTGGTTCATGATCACTTTGTATATACAGAAGCATAATATACAATCTCAGTTTGATGTTTTTTCTTTTTTTGATAGAAAGCAACAAAATAGAAAATATCAGTCATCTTTTAAATTTGAGAATTCAGACAATGAACACACACACACAGGCCCAATAAATGCTATATATTTGTCAAAATGTTATGCGGAAAATCCTTTCCCATAATCAGAATTGATGCATACAAAACATGGCAAGGGTGTTGGCCATGACCTCAAATTCCTGCCAGGAAGTAGCCAGTCTGTGAGTTAGTCTTCCTTATATATATATGGCATAGCCCTTACTCACACTTTTGCTTAGTAAATTATTTCTGCTATATTATAGTTGCAGAATTTCATTTGATTTATGAAGAAATGTTATGAAACCAAATGTGGGTTCCTCATTGAACCCATTATTTAAACAAAAAATAATTTACTTTACTAGATGACTTAGAGCCACAAACAAAATCTTATTAAATTTGGTTTATGGATCCAAAACCATTTATCAACTTCCACTTCCCAGTAGAATGGAAAATTCAACAGTTGTGTGAATTACCTCTAAGTTCCAGACTTGCATATCCAAATGACTATATAGCATTTCCACTTGAACGCTTGACAGAGTTCCCAAATTTAACATACCCCAAATCAGCTCTTGATTTATATCTCTAAAGCTTGTCACATCTCCAACCTCCCCACATAGGAAATTGTACCTCTATCCCTCTATCCATCTGTTGCTCATGCCAAAACCCTAGAAGTCATCCTGAGATCTATCTTTTCCTCATCCCTTTCTCTGTAAGACTGACTGATTCTTCCTCCACAATGTATATGAAATCATTTCACTTCTTGCAATCTCCTTGGCCATTACCCTAGCCAAGATTACCATCACTCTTCTCCTAGTCCTCAATGGCAGCTCCCTACCAGTCTTCCAGATGCTACTTTAAAGCATTCCTATCTATTCTCTTCAGAAATCAGCCAGAGATATTGACTTGGAATGTAAATCAAATTGTGTTATTTCTCGATTAAATTTCAACTGTTTCTCAACATAGAATATTAACTCCTTACCATGTCCCTCAGGCTTCAACTGATATGATATCTACCTATCTCTCCATTTTCATCTCATGCTTCTCATTTCTTCTCTCAATATGCTCCAATCTTCTTTCAAGTCTTCAAAAACATCAAGCTCTTCCCTGCCCTAGGTCCTCTAGATATTCTCTTTCCTCTTCCTAGCATATTTTGGCCCCATCTTTTCTCTTGGCTGGCTCAAACCATAGATTTCACCTTAAATTAACCCTTTTTGAAGAGGCTTCCTTGACAACCCTCTCAAAAGCTGATTCCCTGCCTGTGCCTCCCTCCTATCCTGGCCCACTATCTCTTGCTTACCACTCCCATCATTTCCTTCCAAGTATTTGTCACAATTTGTAATTATTTTGCTGATGTACATATTTTACGTGTTTTTTCGCTCCAAACTATAAGCTCCAAAAGAGAGGGGGCATCAGTTTTGTTTACTGCACATTGGTCAAGTAAGTACAGCACAAAGCTAAGAGCGTAGGTTCTAAAGCTGGAGTGCCTGGGCTCAAATTCTACTTTGCTAATTCATAGCCTTTCTGACTTTGACTTCTCTAACTTCAGTGACATCTATGTGAAAGATGAAAAGAAAATGTACTTACCTCAAAGGTTTTTAGGATGACTAAATAAAGATATAAAGTGCTTTGTATATAGTAAACACACAATAAATATTAGCAATCATTATTTTAGTGCCCAGCATATATTAAGTACTGAATAAGCATTTGTAAAAGAATGATTGCCTCAACTAGTAGTCTTTATAAAAAATATCAAAACTAACTGGAGATTATCTATAAGATTAAGAAATGACCTTTACCTGCAAGAGATTTATAACCCCAAGTCAATTGTCATTGCTGTTTTAATCTATTCACTCATTTTGGGTTGACTTCCCAAGTAGAATTTTTAACTCTTCCTCACCTTAAGCTCTCAAAGGACCACCCACAGCCTTCACTTTATACTACATCAAAACAATAAAAAGTATTTTTATGCTGTCTTAGTCTGTTTTGTGTTGTTGATAACAAAATATTACAGACTGGATAATTCATAAACCATAGAAGTTTATCTGGCTCAAGCTTCTGGAAGCTGGGAAGTCCCAGATGGAGGAGCTGCCTCTAGTGAGGGTCCACTCGCTGTATCATAACATGGCAGGAGGCACCACATGGTAAGAGGTGCTGGAGGGAGGGCAAGAGATAAACTCGGAGACTCAAGCCCTTTTATAATCATCCTTATTCATGAAGATGAAGCCCTCTTGACCTAAACACCTCCTTGGGCTCAACCCCCCAACCCTGTTGCATTGGGAATTAAATTTCTCAAACATGAATATTAGCAGACACATTCAAACTATAGCACTGGCCAGTTCCCAATTTTCCTCACCTCTACCTCTAAATTTAACTCTGCCTTTAATTTCTTTCTTGTTTAGCAACTCAGAAAGAGAAAAGCCCCTCCTTTTTCCAGGGCCAATCCTTTTTCCTATGTTTCTTAATTTTATACTCTCCTATTGAGTTTATGCTCTCAATCTACAAGGATGCTAATGTCTTCCCCAATATTAATCAAACTTTCTGGTAATTTTACTTTTCTTTTACCACCAAATTTATTTTCCATACTCAATACTTTCATTTTCTCACCAGCATTCACTCTATAACCCACTTTCCAGCACCATTTGTCATTCTCACTGAAGTATTTCCTTCTTTCCAATAATGCCATGTATTTTCACCCTCCATGGCTTTGTTCCTATGTATCCAGAATGATTTTTCTTGCCATTATATTTCTCTATCAATCAATCAAATTATCTTTCAAAGTCTGATGCAAATTCTCTTCTTTTGTTTAGCTCACTCTATTCCTTTTCTCCCTAGGCAAAATTATTACTCTTTCCTTTGTCTTTAATAGAACTTCACTTGTATTTCTAATGTATTTTAAATTCTTTCTAGAACAAGGTAGATAGATGATGGATATATTAATATAGAGGTAGGTATTCTCTCTACTAGCTTTTGAACTTCTTAATAGCAATGTATATGTCTCACTTATTCCTGAATATTTATTGAATTATTCATCACTTAAAGTGTTTCTTTTAGCACTGACAATATTTCAGTCACTGTGTTAAGCATTTTAACTTTAATCCTAAGAAATCAAGAGGAAAACTATATTATCTCCATTCACAGACAAAGAAAATGAACCCTACAATAGTTTACTTGCCTAGAACAATAGTCAACTTACTTGCCTAGAACAATAGTCAGTTTACTTGCCTAGTACATCAGCTTTTGTTCTTAACCGTCATATTATATCTCCTCCCAAAAATTTTTGGAAAGGGAGAAAATGGAGAAGTAATGGGATGAGTTATAAAATAAATGTAATGATGTAAACCTAATCTCCAAAAACACTTCACCAACAGTTGTGCTTCTTTTATTTTCTGTTTTCAGCGTCCAGTAGATTCTTTTTTAACAATAGCTTAAACCTAAAAATTATTAAGATGAGATCAACAGGTAGGATTATATTCTGTTGCTTATTCAACTGTCAGACTTTTCGCAGTTTACCTTACTCTATATTTTTTCAGACCATTATTACTAAGAATTCTTGCTTTGGGAGAAAACAACAAAGGAAGTTCAAGTTACATTCTTACTTTTACAAGTGTTGAGGGGCCTTCATAAGAGAAATACAAACATTAATAACTATAAATAAGCCTAAATAAATAATACAACTTTCTATTACTATATTAAGCCTTTAGGAATTTAGGGATGCCTGGCTCTTGCTCAGTCTAAATGAATAGCAGCAGGTGATATTAGAAAAAGAGGGAGAATAAAAGAGCCAGAAGATGTAATTTAAAATGAGCATGAAGGTAGAATTAGGGAGAGAAATGAAAATATTAATTGGATGGACAGAGAGGGTTGAAGGAAGTAATCTTCTCTTACTTAAGGAGCAATATTTTAATCTCTAACTTCAGCAATATTAACACTAAAAATACTAGGCTCATACAATATATATACATTTGAAAATTATAAAGCACATTGCTTATATTGGATAAAATATTAGAAACAACCTAGATATGCACCATTAGAAAGTTGATTAAATAAATTGTTGAATAACCATACAATGGAATATAATACCAATGATAAAAAGAGTATTGGCATGGAAAAGCTCTTAATATTTTTTATTTACTGAAAAAAGCAAAACTACCCAAAAAGTATATAATGGATAACTCCGTTTATGTAAATAAGTAGGACTACATGTTATGTGTGGCGTATATTCATATATTGCTAGATAAGTGATATAAAATTACCCAATATTGTTATTTTTGCTCATTTCTAGAAGGTATAACAATAGGATGGGATGAGGACATGAAGAAAGAAGTGGAGAACTTCATTTTCTGAGTTTAAAAATTTGTATTTAAGTTTTTTACAATAAGTATATATTACCTTGATGTGTGTGAATATATTCAGATTTACTTTAAAATATAGTAATCATGGAATAAAGACAATTATAAATTAGTGATAAAATTTTTAGAACTTATCTTTGTTCTTAGGAGTTATAATTAACATGGTAACCATCAAATTATAGAATGTAAAGTTGAAAGTATTTTATCTGATCTCCCTTTTTAGATAAGAAAATAACACTAACAGGGTAAAGTGGTTTACTCAAGGTCTCATAGACATTTAGCATCAGAGCTGGAAGAAATTAATGAACCAGTGAAAGCCAAAAGGAGGCCTGTCAGCTAAGTTAACAGGTGAATAGCAAAAAAAAAAAAAAAAAAAAAAAAAAAAAAAAAAAAAATGTAATAATAAGCTGTTTGTATGAACAAGAATTAAGAAAAGATTTATTGTCTTTCCTTTGTTCTCCTAAAGGAGTCACTTCTGTGTCTCAGCCCTGTAGTACTTGAAGGTGGGAGCAAGAAAAACTTTAACAGCTGCTGCTAACTTAGGGAAAAAAAAGGAAAATCAGGCATGTGGTGCCAATAGAGAACATAAAAGAGTGATTCACTCTCCAACAATATTTACGGCTCTCCTACTGTGTGCCAGGCTGAACACACTTGATGATGTTAATAGGAACGGGGAGAACAAACACAGCATGTGCAGGGTCACCTGAAGCCTCCAGCCAGAACACAAACAGCCAAACCAAATTATAAGCAAATAAAAATAGATAACATCATACCATCCAGCAAAATAACTTGAGCACATTTTTAAAAATGAAAACCAAAATAGTTTCACTGGGTGACTAATGCTATCCTATGTAAACCTTTCCATGGAAGCTATCAAAGACTGTCCTTTTTCCTTATTAATTGAAATAAATGTAGTCTAATGAACAAAAGGATTCAATTTTGGCTGCCACTCTGTGTCAAACCAGGAAAGCCTTACTGGCAGTCCATTCTGAGTAATGATTTGGCAGGAGTTAGACCACTTGAAGTGATGACATCGCTACACGTACCCTTTCTTTCAGGACAACAGATATCAAATTGTGCTTTTTACCATTTTAGGTAATTTGATTTTGAGGCTTCAAAGCTCTAGATCCAGACCATCTAAAGAATTACAATAATTTTCATAAGTGTGAAGGCCTCCATGAATACACAACTGATGAAATCTAAAAAGCTCCACAGATTATACCAATGTCAGTTTCTTGATTTTGTTATTGGGTTACAGTTGTGCAAGATGTTAACATTTGTGGAAGCTTGGGAAAGATGCATGGGTCTTCCCTATATATTTATTTGCAACCTCCTGTGAATCTATAACTATTTACAAGTTAAAAGTTAGAAAACAAAACAATCTAACTTTTTATTTAGAAATAAAAGTTAGAAAAACAAAACCTAAAGTACATTTCTTCTAAGTGCAATAGAAAGTGGGGGTTAAGTTATAAATCAAGTGGCCAATGTCTTCGATTAAGGGCTATGAATTGTATCACCTCAAGGGGTTATTTTCCGTTCATTGTCAGTCCCACTAACTTTCATTTAGAGGTTGTTCGGTTTAACAAGCATTCAAGCAGCATTCTGAAGCTAAGAAAAATTGCACTGTTGGCAGCTATATGACACCCAAACCACACTTCATCTTATTAATAGAGTTTCAATGCAGATTTGCCTATGTTCTTACTTTACTGCAGGGCTCATTTTCTTTCATTTGTTCTTCATAAAGTGTTTACATCATCAGAAAAGTGATTTTATAACAGGTACTAAATATTTCCTCAAGTTATATTTTCTTTATCACATTTCTTTTTGTTTCTGGTAAAATATTAATTTTCTTTCCTATCTCAACAGCCAATCTAAATATGCTCTAACACTGGAATGAAAAATTGTAATCTCTTTTTCTTTATGTGGTGTCTTCAAATTTCCAGGTAGTTTTTCTCATAAAATCATTATTTAATCTTCTTATTGGATAGGGACATTTTAGAGTGACCATGCTCAAGGATGATATAATAACCTAAATAATTTAAAGCTTCTCTGAACTTACTATCTACCACCCTGCAGGTAGTGGAAGTTTAATAACACTTGTATCTTTAGTTTGCCAACCAACGTAGAAAAGATGATAACAACCAGATGGCATGGGACGCAGAAGGAAAATTTATGGAAGCAATAAGATCTTTGTGACTCAGGCAAGAATGAGAAAGCTTTAGATGTGGAAGGGCTGGTCCCATTTAAAGATACACTTTCTAAAAAGTGTCAAAAGATATTTGACCAATTTTTTCAGCGGTCAATTAAAACAAAAAGTGTAGTCCATGATTGTTATTTACAGGTGACCCTGACAATGGCATTGCTTTAGCCAGGACATCCAAGCCTAAAACCAATCCCTCTTACTCGTGCTTGGGTATGACCTGCTTATATAGACATCTTGCTGTATACTTGTCATACAACGGGATGGAAAACCAAGATGTTGGACCTGCTTTAATCATGGGAAACAGTTACAAGGTTCTGTCTTATCTTCAGAACTTTTAATTATTCTTATTGGTAAACAGTGACTGACAGGAGACAGTAGTCCTTGCTACTCATATCAAACAAGTTGTGAATGTAAGGGGTGTTGTTGTAAAGAGAAATGATACAGGGGGAGTCAGACGTGTTGCTGTGTGTGCTTCTTTCGTTGAGACAAACAGCAGCACCAGCTATAGCTCCCCCCCTTCTGAGATTAGAGGGAAAATGGATGGCTGTTTCTGTAATTGCAAAGCATTTAAATCTGTTTGCAAGGGATTTATTTATATCCTACAGTCAATACATTTAGTAAACTGAGCAAAACACTGCCTGCAATGACAACTTCTTAAACCACATTAAGCAGCTTTGTTTCCAGCTCCAGTCAATAGAGGGACAACAGGCAACTCCTCTGTGGTTTCTGGACTATTTGCCTTTCCCCATTAATTGACTTTGGAAATGGTTCTTCCCCTGATTGAACTTTGCTGCTGTATATAGAAAGTAACAAAAGGTGTTATAGTTGAAAGAAAGAGTACTGACAATCTTCTGACCCAATCCTTATCTGACAATCATACCATCAGCAGAAATGTCTCATCTTTATTTTTTTTTTTTTTCTAGACAGAGTTTTGCTTAGTCACCTAGGCTGGAGTGCAGTGGCATGATCATGGCTCACTGCAGCCTTGAACTCTGGGGCTCAAGTTATTCTCCTGCCTCAGCATCCTGAGTAGCTGGGACTACAGGGACCTGCCATCACAGCCAGCTATCCCATCTTGACAAATAAGCAGAAGAAAAACCTACTAAATATCTTAAAGAAGAATTTACTCCTGATAATCTAACTCTCATAAAGAAAAATTAACCACATAATGCCAAAATGTTGAGAAAATGTCAGGATTATGGACCTAGGAAATGTAACATCAGTAACATGTCTTTCTTGGTCAATGTTCAAATATCATCTTAGAGTCAAAAATATCACTGTCCCATCTTATAAGAAGGAAGAAGGCAACAGGCAACAGAAGAATAGCCAAATGGGGCCACATCAAACTTAAATACTTCGGCTCAGATAAGGAAATGATTAATAGAGTATAAAGGCAAACTCTGGAATGGGAGAACACATTTGTAAATAATATATCTGATAAGGAGTTACTATCCAGAATATACACAAAACTCCTATGACTCAAGAACCAAACAAATAACCCAATTTTAAAATAGACCAAAAAAAAAAAAAAAAAGATATTTCCCCAAATAAGCTATACAAATGACCAATAAGCATATTAAAAAAAAAAAAAAAAAAGATGTTCCACATTACTAATCACCAGGAAAACGCAAATGCAAATCACAGTAAGAAATGCTGCCACATCAATTAGGATGGCCACAATAAAATATTTATAAAAACACAATAGAAAACAACAAGTACTGATTAAGATAAAGAGCAGTTTTTCATAGCAGCTGTGCCAGTTTGCATTTCCACATTGGAGCATGTGGTTTAAAGGTTTCTTGAAAAATTAAAAATAGAATTATTATATAATCAATTCCACAATCCTACTTCTGGGTATATATTCAAAAGAATTGAAAAAAGGATCTCAAAGATGTATTTTCACATCCATGTACAGATTTGTAGCATTATTCATAATGGCCATGCAGTAGATAAATAAACGGATAGAGTAAATATAGTATATCCATACAATGAAATATTATTTCAGCCCTAAAAAAGGAAATTATATTATAAGCCATAATATGAGTACACCTGAGGACATTATGCTAAGGGAAGTAAGCCAGTCACAAAAAGACAAATACTATATAATCTTACTTATGTGAGGTATCTAAAATAGTCAAATTTTTAGAAACACAGAGTAGAATGCTGGTTCCCAGGGGCTTGGAGGAGGGAGAAAGGGGACTTTTTTCAATGAGTATAGAGTATCAGTTATGCAAGATGATCTAGAGATTTTTTGTACATTATTGTGCATATAGTTGAAACTACTGTACTGTACACTTAAACATGATTAAGATGGGAATACTGCACCATATTCAAAGCAGCAAAGTCACTTTCAGGCAGCAGCAGGGCCTAAAGAATACTTGGATTATCACTGCTGCGTGTGAAAATGGGAAAAGGAGCGAGAGGCAGACAACATCCACTACCTGGGTGCTTTGTGGAAGGCAGAACTTATGAACGATTGGTGAAAACAAAAACTCTAAGCAAAATGTTGAGGGTGTGGCATGGCTTCTCCTGATTGCTTAATAGCAAAATGTGAGAAGAGAGAAACAAAATAAATATGGAATTTATAATCAAAAGGAAAGCACCTATCACCTCTAGAGGTAGAGGCTTCAAACTCCAGTATTGGAGATTGAAACCCAGAAAGGCAAAAAAAAAAGAAGCAAGCCATGTTGTAAAGAATGAAAAGTCGGGGGCGGAGCAAGATGGCCAAATAGGAACAGCTCCAGTCTCCAACTTCCCAGCGCGAGCAACACAGAAGACCGGTGATTTCTGCATTTTCAACTGAGGTACTGGGTTCATCTCACTGGGGAGTGCCGGACGATCGGTGCTGGTCAACTGCTGCAGCCCGACCAGCCAGAGCTGAAGCAGGGCGAGGCATCGCCTCACCTGGGAAGTGCAAGGGGGAAGGGAATCCCTTTTCCTAGCCAGGGGAACTGAGACACACAACACCTGGAAAATCGGGTAACTCCCACCACAATACTGCGCTTTAAGCAAACAGGCACACCAGGAGATCATATCCCACACCTGACCGGGAGGGTCCCACACCCACGGAGCCTCCCTCATTGCTAGCACAGCAGTCTGTGTTCTACCGGCAAGGCAGCAGCGAGGCTAGGGGAGGGGCGCCCGCCATTGCTGAGGCTTAAGTAGGTAAACAAAGCTGCTGGGAAGCTCGAACTGGGTGGAGCTCACAGCAGCTCAAGGAAACCTGCCTGTCTCTGTAGACTCCACCTCTGGGGACAGGACACAGTAAACAATAACAAACACAGCAGAAGCCTCTGCAGACGCAAACGACTCTGTCTGACACCTTTGAAGAGAGCAGTGGATCTCCCAACACGGAGGTTGAGATCTGAGAAGGGACAGACTCCCTGCTCAAGTGGGTCCCTGACCCCTGAGTAGCCTAACTGGGAGACATCCCCCACTAGGGGCAGTCTGACACCCCACACCTCACAGGGTGGAGTACACCCCTGAGAGGAAGCTTCCAAAGCAAGAATCAGACAGGTACACTCGCTGTTCAGAAATATTCTATCTTCTGCAGCCTCTGCTGCTGATACCCAGGCAAACAGGGTCTGGAGTGGACCTCAAGCAATCTCCAACAGACCTACAGCTGAGGGTCCTGACTGTTAGAAGGAAAACTATCAAACAGGAAGGACACCTACACCAAAACCCCATCAGTACATCACCATCATCAAAGACCAGAGGCAGATAAAACCACAAAGATGGGGAAAAGGCAGGGCAGAAAAGCTGGAAATTCAAAAAATAAGAGCGCATCTCCCCCGGCAAAGGAGCGCAGCTCATCGCCAGCAACGGATCAAAGCTAGACGGAGAATGACTTTGATGAGATGAGAGAAGAAGGCTTCAGTCCATCAAATTTCTCAGAGCTAAAGGAGGAATTACGTACCCAGCGCAAAGAAACTAAAAATCTTGAAAAAAAAGTGGAAGAATTGATGGCTAGAGTAATTAATGCAGAGAAGGTCATAAACGAAATGAAAGAGATGAAAACCATGACACGAGAAATACGTGACAAATGCACAAGTTTCAGAAACTGACTCGATCAACTGGAAGAAAGAGTATCAGCGATTGAGGATCAAATGAATGAAATGAAGCGAGAAGAGAAACCAAAAGAAAAAAGAAGAAAAAGAAATGAACAAAGCCTGCAAGAAGTATGGGATTATGTAAAAAGACCAAATCTACGTCTGATTGGGGTGCCTGAAAGTGAGGGGGAAAATGGAACCAAGTTGGAAAACACTCTTCAGGATATCATCCAGGAGAACTTCCCCAACCTAGTAGGGCAGGCCAACATTCAAATCCAGGAAATACAGAGAACGCCACAAAGATACTCCTCGAGAAGAGCAACTCCAAGACATAATTGCCAGATTCACCAAAGTTGAAATGAAGGAAAAACTCTTAAGGGCAGCCAGAGAGAAAGGTCGGGTTACCCACAAAGGGAAGCCCATCAGACTAACAGCAGATCTCGCGGCAGAAACTCTCCAAGCCAGAAGAGAGTGGGGGCCAATATTCAACATTCTGAAACAAAAGAATTTTAAACCCAGAATTTCATATCCAGCCAAACTAAGTTTCATAAGTGAAGGAGAAATAAAATCCTTTACAGATAAGCAAATGCTTAGAGATTTTGTCACCACTAGGCCTGCCTTACAAGAGACCCTGAAGGAAGCACTAAACATGGAAAGGAACAACCAGTACCAGCCATTGCAAAAACATGCCAAAATGTAAAGACCATCGAGGCTAGGAAGAAACTGCATCAAGTAACGAGCAAAATAGCCAGTTAATATCATAATGGCAGGATCAAGTTCACACATAACAATCTTAACCTTAAATGTAAATGGACTAAATGCTCCAATTAAAAGACACAGACTGGCAAACTGGATAAAGAGTCAAGACCCATCAGTCTGCTGTATTCAGGAGACCCATCTCACACGCAGAGACAT
This sequence comes from Macaca fascicularis, assembly GCF_037993035.2. Lineage (NCBI taxonomy): Eukaryota > Metazoa > Chordata > Mammalia > Primates > Cercopithecidae > Macaca > Macaca fascicularis. Next base: position 116,860,938 of record NC_088381.1, read on the forward strand.
ACATAGGCTCAAAATAAAGGGATGGAGGAAGATTTACCAAGCAAATGGAGAACAAAAAAAAGCGGGGGTTGCAATACTAGTCTCTGATAAAACAGACTTTAAACCATCAAAGATCAAAAGAGACAAAGAAGGCCATTACATAATGGTAAAGGGATCAATTCAACAGGAAGAGCTAACTATCCTAAATATATATGCACCCAATACAGGAGCACCCAGATTCATAAAGCAAGTCCTTAGAGACTTACAAAGAGACTTAGACTCCCATACAATAATAATGGGAGACTTCAACACTCCACTGTCAACATTAGACAGATCAACGAGACAGAAAGTTAACAAGGATATCCAGGAATTGAACTCATCTCTGCAGCAAGCAGACCTAATAGACATCTATAGAACTCTCCACCCCAAATCAACAGAATATACATTCTCCTCAGCACCACATCATACTTACTCCAAAATTGACCACGTAATTGGAAGTAAAGCACTCCTCAGCAAATGTACAAGAACAAAAATTATAACAAACTGTCTCTCAGACCACAGTGCAATCAAACTGGAACTCAGGACTAAGAAACTCAATCAAAACCGCTCAACTACATGGAAACTGAACAACCTGCTCCTGAATGACTACTGGGTACATAACGAAATGAAGGCAGAAATAAAGATGTTCTTTGAAACCAATGAGAACAAAGATACAACATACCAGAATCTCTGGGACACATTTAAAGCAGTGTGTAGAGGGAAATTTATAGCACTAAATGCCCACAAGAGAAAGCAGGAAAGATCTAAAATTGACACTCTAACATCGCAATTAAAAGAACTAGAGAAGCAAGAGCAAACACATTCGAAAGCTAGCAGAAGGCAAGAAATAACTAAGATCAGAGCAGAACTGAAGGAGATAAAGACACAAAAAACCCTCCAAAAAATCAATGAATCCAGGAGTTGGTTTTTTGAAAAGATCAACAAAATTGACAGACCACTAGCAAGACTAATAAAGAAGAAAAGAGAGAAGAATCAAATCGACGCAATTAAAAATGATAAAGGGGATATCACCACCAACCCCACAGAAATACAAACTACCATCAGAGAATACTATAAACACCTCTACGCAAATAAACTGGAAAATCTAGAAGAAATGGATAATTTCCTGGACACTTACACTCTTCCAAGACTAAACCAGGAAGAAGTTGAATCCCTGAATAGACCAATAGCAGGCTCTGAAATTGAGGCAATAATTAATAGCCTACCAACCAAAAAAAGTCCAGGACCAGATGGATTCACAGCTGAATTCTACCAGAGGTACAAGGAGGAGTTGGTACCATTCCTTCTGAAACTATTCCAATCAATAGAAAAAGAGGGAATCCTCCCTAACTCATTTTATGAGGCCAACATCATCCTGATACCAAAGCCTGGCAGAGACACAACAAAAAAAGAGAATTTTAGACCAATATCCCTGATGAACATCAATGCAAAAATCCTCAATAAAGTACTGGCAAACCGGATTCAGCAACACATCAAAAAGCTTATCCACCATGATCAAGTGGGCTTCATCCCTGGGATGCAAGGCTGGTTCAACATCGCAAATCAATAAACATCATCCAGCATATAAACAGAACCAAAGACAAGAACCACATGATAATCTCAATAGATGCAGAAAAGGCTTTTGAGAAAATTCAACAGCCCTTCATGCTAAAAACGCTCAATAAATTCGGTATTGATGGAATGTACCTCAAAATAATAAGAGCTATTTATGACAAACCCACAGCCAATATCATACTGAATGGGCAAAAACTGGAAAAATTCCCTTTGAAAACTGGCACAAGACAGGGATACCCTCTCTCATCACTCCTATTCAACATAGTGTTGGAAGTTCTGGCTAGGGCAATTAGGCAAGAGAAAGAAATCAAGCGTAAAGAAGAAGTCGAATTGTCCCTCTTTGCAGATGACATGATTGTATATTTAGAAAACCCCATTGTCTCAGCCCAGAATCTCCTTAAGCTGATAAGCAACTTCAGCAAAGTGTCAGGATACAAAATCAATGTGCAAAAATCACAAGCATTCTTATACACCAGTAACAGACAAACAGAGAGCCAAATCATGAATGAACTTCCATTCACAATTGCTTCAAAGAGAATCAAATACCTAGGAATCCAACTTACAAGGGATGTAAAGGACCTCTTCAAGGAGAACTACAAACCACTGCTCAGTGAAATCAAAGAGGACACAAACAAATGGAAGAACATACCATGCTCATGGATAGGAAGAATCAATATCGTGAAAATGGCCATACTGCCCAAGGTAATTTATAGATTCAATGCCATCCCCATCAAGCTACCAATGAGTTTCTTCACAGAATTGGAAAAAACTGCTTTAAAGTTCATATGGAACCAAAAAAGAGCCCACATCTCCAAGACAATCCTAAGTCAAAAGAACAAAGCTGGAGGAATCACACTACCTGACTTCAAACTATACTACAAGGCTACAGTAACCAAAACAGCATGGTACTGGTACCAAAACAGAGATATAGACCAATGGAACAGAACAGAGTCCTCAGAAATAATACCACACATCTATAGCCATCTGATCTTTGACAAACCTGAGAGAAACAAGAAATGGGGAAAGGATTCCCTATTTAATAAATGGTGCTGGGAAAATTGGCTAGCCATAAGTAGAAAGCTGAAACTGGATCCTTTCCTTACTCCTTATACGTAAATTAATTCAAGATGGATTAGAGACTTAAATGTTAGACCTAATACCATAAAAATCCTAGAGGAAAACCTAGGTAGTACCATTCAGGACATAGGCATGGGCAAAGACTTCATGTCTAAAACACCAAAAGCAACAGCAGCAAAAGCCAAAATTGACAAATGGGATCTAATTAAACTAAAGAGCTTCTGCACAGCAAAAGAAACTACCATCAGAGTGAACAGGCAACCTACAGAATGGGAGAAAATTTTTGCAATCTACTCATCTGACAAAGGGCTAATATCCAGAACCTACAAAGAACTCAAACAAATTTACAAGAAAAAAACAAACAACCCCATCAAAAAGTGGGCAAAGGATATGAACAGACATTTCTCAAAAGAAGACATTCATACAGCCAACAGACACAAAAAAAAAATGCTCATCATCACTGGCCATCAGAGAAATGCAAATCAAAACCACAATGAGATACCATCTCACACCAGTTAGAATGGCGATCATTAAAAAGTCAGGAAACAACAGGTGCTGGAGAGGATGTGGAGAAACAGGAACGCTTTTACGCTGTTGGTGGGATTGTAAACTAGTTCAACCATTATGGAAAACAGTATGGCGATTCCTCAAGGATCTAGAACTAGATGTACCATATGACCCAGCCATCCCATTACTGGGTATATACCCAAAGGATTATAAATTATGCTGCTATAAAGACACATGCACACGTATGTTTATTGCGGCACTATTCACAATAGCAAAGACTTGGAATCAACCCAAATGTCCATCAGTGACAGATTGGATTAAGAAAATGTGGCACATATACACCATGGAATACTATGCAGCCATCCAAAAGGATGAGTTTGTGTCCTTTGTAGGGACATGGATGCAGCTGGAAACCATCATTCTTAGCAAACTATCACAAGAATAGAAAACCAAACACCGCATGTTCTCACTCATAGGTGGGAACTGAACAATGAGATCACTTGGACTCAGGAAGGGGAACATCACACACCAGGGCCTATCATGGGGAGGGGGGAGGGGGGAGGGATTGCATTGGGAGTTATACCTGATGTAAATGACGAGTTGATGGGTGCAGCACAGCAACATGGCACAAGTATACATATGTAACAAACCTGCACATTATGCACATGTACCCTACAACTTAAAGTATAATAATAATAAATAAATTTTTTAAAAAAAGAATGAAAAGTCATATTCAGGAGAGAACACCAAGTATATGGCCAAGCAAAAGTTTGATAAGGTGATTAATATGGCTAAAGGGAAGCCAAATGCTATTCATCAAGATAACAGAAGAATGATCCCAAAGGCATTTCAGAGATTATTGGTGTCTGCCCCTTTCATTAGAGGCTTAGAGTATCAAGGCCTGGGAGACAGAACTATGTCAAAAAAGGGCCCTTAGGCCCCTGTGTGACCTTAGCACTTACTGCTCTATGCCATCTCAAGTCCCTGCTCTCTGTATTCTAGCAGAGCACTCCAAGACTTCTCCAGGTGTGGACCAAGTGGGCCCAGATGTGACTCAAGTCACCCCTCCAGAGGGCACAGGCAGTAAACAGTGGCAGCGTCCATATGGTGCTATCTCTGCAGGCACACAGGGTGAAAGAGCATGGGGGAATGGCTACATCTGCCTTGATTTCTTTTTTTTTTTTTTTTTTTTTTTTGAGACGGAGTCTCGCTCTGTCACCCAGGCTGGAGTGCATTGGCCGGATCTCAGCTCACTGCAAGCTCCGCCTCCTGGGTTCACGCCATTCTCCGGCCTCAGCCTCCTGAGTAGCTGGGACTACAGGCGCCCGCCACCTCGCCCGGCTAGTTTTTTTTTTGTATTTCTTAATAGAGACGGGGTTTCACCGTGTTAGCCAGGATGGTCTCGATCTCCTGACCTCGTGATCCGCCCGTCTCGGCCTCCCAAACATCTGCCTTGATTTCAAAGGATGCCCAAGAGTGTCTCAAGGTCTGGGAGAGAACTGCCACAGGGACAGGGCTACAGTGAAAAGTCTCCACCAGGGCAATGCCTAGCAAAGCTGTGGGGTAAGGGCCACCACAGAGAGCCCCTACTAGACCAATGCTTAGTGGAGAAACGGGGGCAGAGTAGCCCCCAAGACTTCAGCCTACAAGAGCTGCAGGCATGCAACTCCAACGCATAAGAACTGCTATATGGACTGCACCCAGCAAAGCCATGGGGGCAAGCTTCCCTGGGGCTTTGAAGGCTCAATCCTCATCCCAATGTGTTTTGAAGTTGGGTCATAGAGTCAAAAATTATTCTCAAGGCTCAATATTTAATGTTGCTTACCTTGTCAGATTTTGGACTTAAGTGGGAAATATTACCCCTTTATTCTTGTTTATTCTTTCTTTTGTAATGGAATGCCTACCTACGCCTGTCCCATCATTGGATTTTGGATTTAGATAATACTTAGATAAGATTTTAGACTTAGATCTTAAAGTTGATGCTGGAACAAGTTAGGGCTTTGGGGGCTATTGGGATGGAATGAATGCATTCTGTAGATGAGAAAAACATTTTTGGGGGAGCCAGGTGTAGACTGTTATGGTTTGAATGTTTGTATCCCATCAAAATTCATGTTGAAACTTGATCCCCATTGGGTTGGTACCAAAAGGTGGGATCTTTTGGGAAGTGATAATTCCCTTATGAAAGAGGCTTCAGGGAGCTGCCTTTCTCTTCGTCTCTTCTGCCATGTGAGGGCACAGCCACAGGCACCATATAGGAAGCAAAGAGTGAGCTCTCACCAGATACCGAATCAGCCAGCCCCTTGATCTTGGACTTCCCAGTCTCTAGAACTATAAGAAATAAACTTCTATTATTTATAAGTTACCCAGTCTATGGTACTTTCTATAGCAGCAGGAAGAGCCTGAGACAACTCCAATGATACTATCAGCATACTAAGCAAAATGTATTCATATCCTGATATTTGACACTTCCTATCCCTTTCTTCTTGAAAATAAATTTTACCTTCTGAATAAAACTCCTCTCCTTTAATAGCTTGCCTGTAAGTATTTGCTCAGAATTATCTTGTTCTTTCCCCTAAGGATCTCACACACTACAACAGCTTCAACTCTACCTGAATTTCAGACAACATCCAAATCTACATTTGTGGCACTGCAGGTCCTGCCCTCAAGAGCTCTAAAATCTACCTGTTTGACACCTGCTACATTCTACTCTTCTCTGCCCAACCCCCAAAAAAACTTAAATTCCACCTTAAATTATCTTTCTACACTCTTCAATTAACCGGTTCTTCCTCTTGATTTTTGTTATTTTGTTAGTTACAACAACATCCATCCAAGCATTCTTACATGAAATCTTGGAATCATATCTTCTCCTGTCCTTACATTCAATAAATTCCTAAGACTTGTAGATTTTTCTTGAGAAATTTGTTTCACTTTTCTTACCTCTATTTTCTCTCTCACCAACCTGATTCAAGACCTCATCATTTCCTACCTTTCTTTAACTAAACTTCCCATTAGAATTCTATGCGATTTACCAGATCAACCATTCTAATCCCAGTGCTGGCTATATCCATCTCTGTGGAATCTCATAACACATTGTTAAATCCTCTTCTTTGCTCCATTTTGCCTTAATGTAATTTTATCACTGAATTTTGCACTTTTGGGGCAGATAACCTGTGTTTTCTTTTCTATAAAGAAATATCCAGCAGAGATTTGCCTATGGAAGTAATTAAGAATATTCTACTGGAATTGAATTCAATTAAGAAAGGCTTCTTTGAAAAGAACACATCAGTTATACCAATTTAAGTAAGTTTTTCTGCAAAGCAGCCATCAACACTATAGATATTATTAGAAAATATGATAAGTTTACCAAATATATCATGAAGGGCTAATTTGTAGAAAACAAATGAGTAAATTTCAAACTTTGTACAACTTTTTCTCTCACTCATTTTCTTAATTTTTTGGTTTATTTGACTCCATGTATGCCTGTGGTGTTATGGCATTCCCCAAAAGTGCATATCAAACTACACATAAACACATCTACACACACTAGATAATTGTCAATAAATTTAAACCTAGTTTTAGAGAAAGGGAACAGGTTCACTTTACCTGAAGAGGAAAAAATCTGGGTTAACCATGTACTGATGAAACTCAGTGTCCATGAGTGATTAATAGAGGAAACACACTTAATGGGTCTGAGGACTAATATTTGTTTTTAGGAATGTTACTCCCACAGTTGTTGTTCTATAGAATATCACATACAAATTATTGCCAGATGTAACTTTAATTAAGAGTTGGGTAAATGTATGCATCATTTATCAATATAAACAATATGAATTTGAAGGGTTATATAAATATGGTCATATCTCTTATATTTCATTTATCTTTTCAGCCCTGGTCCTTAGGGAGTTCGGTATTAAGATGGTAGTCAACAAGTCCGTGATGAACTGAATGTGCTCATTCTTTTATCTCCTGTGCTCTTGAGGAGTTGAAAGTTTTACTTGCAATTGTTTATTAAGCTAAGCAAAGATTTTAGGAGCCTTATTGTCAATGGGCAGATCAGTTGAAGAAAAGAATTAGAGCAAAACTATCCCAAGGCAGGCCAACTTTGCCTAGGCAAAGATTTGTACACAGATCTAAAGAGTTTATGTGGACCCTATTACCTTACTACAGCATTAATGAGAGCTGAAATTGGAGCTATTTCTATTACATACTGCAGTAGGCAATAAAGTACCATACAATAAAGATAATAGCAACTTTATAGGAAGAAGTTGAGAGGAATAAAGACTAAACCCCTACTACAGATAAGGCAAGAATACTGCATGTAAACAGATGGAACATTTGCAGTTTCATCAACCCTTCTCTTACCACAATGCCTGCTTTAGCCTTACTACTAAAGTGTGGTGCATGAAACATCAGCATCACCTGGGAACTTGCTAGAAATGCAGAATCTCAAGACCTAAAATATCAGTCTATATCTTCACAAGAATCCAATGTGATTCATAAATTTAAGTGTTCAATGAGAAATAGTTTACTTGACATTGTATAAGGTAACCCAAGGTACTAGTAGTGAATAGTGGATTAGAACTAGCACCGGACTATTCTTGAAATATTGAAATGAGACAATGCTACATAAACATATTAATACTAATAACATAACAGCATACTTGATTCCCACTCTGATTCATATTTGAATCCATTATGGACCTAGCAAAGAACTGAGAAACTCAGGGCTATATTAGATACTTGTCATCCACAAAACACCTTCCTCAGGGAAGACTTCCACTCTCAGCAGACAGTAATGTATGAAGGTCTCCATATAAGTGTGCAGAATGCGTGAAAGTGCACACACGGCAGCAAAGGCAATACTATCACTTACTCATAAACCTTAAATCTAATCTAGGAAAATATCATTGGCAATGTTTAGTAAAAGTACAAGCACTTTCAACTGCCCATGAGGCACCATATATTGATGCATGGATAGAGAAAAAGTCACACCAATTCAAGAAATTAATTGTAGTCCTATTTGTATCTGTTTTAGGAAAATAAAAAATAAATGTGTGTCCATTCAGGATTAGCTTTTCAAAGCTAATTAATCTTCCAACCCCAGGAGATACCAGAAGTAATGCAAACCTCTCTAATACATCCATTTGAAACCCCCCACAGATATTGCTGTAAAAACTTGGTCCCAAACCTTCCTGCCTCCACAGTTCTGTTGGAACACGTAGAACATAAAAAGTCACAAAGATACCTGAGCAGGATCCATACGCCGCAACAGAGAACAACTGGAAAAGGGAATTATCTGAAGAAAGCCTTCAGTGTAACCTAAATCAGTGCCCCAGGGGAAAGGGATATTAAGGACAGCTATGGCTGAGTCTCCTTAGGAACAAAATTAGAATGGGTACAGCAATCAGATGCCTGTGCTGGGCCACACAGGGAAGAACTTTGCTGGAGTTTTAAATTGCATGCTTAGCCAAATTGTGAAATATTGCTCTTTAGGACTCAGCGCCTTTCTCAACTTGGACCTCACTTTGCTTGTGATAGCCCGTCATGGTCACCAAGGAGCTGCAGTTATTCATTATGGATTATGTGTACACATTTCAGCAAGGCAGTATCCATCTCTGTCCTCCCTATCAGACATCACAAGGTTAATGTGGAAAATGCTATCTGAGTGTTAATCATGTATGAAAACGGCTGCTGAGCAGAAGAGGGTTGGGAGGACTACGAGGAACCAAGAAAATGCATTTCCTTGCTAGAATATGCATGCGTTGGGAATCGATAAGCTGAAATGCATATGCTTGCAACTTCAGGGAGAAAATGGGTGACAACTTGCCTCCTTTCTAGGACACAATCAGTATTCTCACTACTCGCATCACATACAGCATCGTGCTTCAGACTTCTGTCATCTGGAAGCCTTTCTGTTCTCTAAAAAGTCTTTAAGGGCAATGTATTGGGGCTTTGCCACAAAAAAAGGAGGAGTGGGCTGCTATAAAAAGGCAAATGCTTTTATTACATCATACACAGAAGATTTGTTTTCCTTTTCACTGTTAGTGGCATTGTGAGATGAGATGTTTTACAAAAGTGAGCCCTTGGAACTGAAATCTTTTCATTTACATGCCCAAACTTTCCTTTTTCATTTTAACCATTTTAAATGAGATGTTTTTCACATTTTTAGACTGCATACTTGGATGTGCAAAAATTACAATGCTCTTTATTTCCTTATAACTAAATTTACGTTAGCACATGAGCCATTGTTCTTCAACTTTGCCAATTAAAGGCAACCTAGTCTCTCCAGTCAAAGTTCCATCTCTTCTGAGTAATTGCTTAGTCCATTCAGAACTCTCTCCCTTCACATTCTTCCTTTCGTTCTCACCAAATGTTTGACGGGTTCCAGAGAATGATGAGCATGCAGGGGACAGGCATGTGTCACCATTTGTACTTAGCGCCTTTTCTTTTTTAAATTTTTATTTTTAACTGACAAACAATAATGGCATGTACTTATAGGGGACAATGTGATGTTTTGATACATGTGCATGTTGTAGAAAGAGTCTACCAAGCTAATTAACATGTGTGGCGCCTCACTTATCCTCTTGCCTTTCATGTCATCCTCATTGCTGCTGGCCCTTGCCCATGTCAGCCAGGCCTATACACGCGGCCTCCTGACTGGAGAAAGTATGTCGAGTGTACGAGCTCATCTCATCCACTTCAGAGCAGTGATTCTGAAGGGAAGGGTCACAGAACTCATTTCAATGGATTCCCCCTACTATACTAGAGAATCCTGAAGAACTTATGACCTGGGAGATCCACTGAATTATTGCTCCTGACCCTCCTCATGTCCCACTGGACACGTGGCTTATCTAAGAATCTCTCAGTGTTCCTTTATTATACCCTGCCGCAAAAGGCGCTGCTTTCAGACCCTCCAGACTGATCTAAGATTTTAATGTCTACTCCCTACCCCTTATCAAAGTAGGAGGGGGCACTGGGCCTTTCTCAACGACCCAGGCAGTAAGCTAAGCTCCAGTCACATCCTCCTCTAATTCTCTTGCCCTCTCTGACCAGGAAATGGCATTTATCTCATTAGGCATTCCTCCCACTTTAGGGCTTAAGGTCCAAATTCTATGCTCTGAATCTCCCAGGCTTCAGGCCTTACTATTTAAAGGCGAGCTTCTGGAATTCATGAAATCTAATTTTCTGACCTGAGTTTCTGGCTCCTTCAATTGAAAGCTGTAGCTTTTAAGACTTTTATCTCTGCTATAGATATACAAAAGTATGCACAAGAGCTCAAAAGCCTAGAATTTACTCTTTTCTTTCTGTATCATCTCAGCCCTGCATAGCCGAGTAATATAGATAACTTTCACTGCTGTTTCAATGATAAGGAGAAGTGAAGAGTTAGAAGGAATTGGAAAAATACACAGCTTAATATCAAAGTATTACACTGCTACACATGACTTATTTACTTCCTAAACAGGGGATGCTGAACATAATTGTGCATTTTCTGAATAATGTAGGCTCCTTATTGGCCTGGGTTGTAAGTAATTGCCTTTTAGTTGTACTGTTTCTGCCTTTCCCGTCAGACTGTCAACTATCACTGCTATTTTGAAAGCTACCTCCAGATCTGCCTCTTTTCTAGTTTCTAGCTTCTTGCCTGTTATGAGCTGGATAACCATATAATCGAGCTTGTTAAAAATTGCGTATTAAAGGAAAGTCAATAAGAAGTCCCGGCCCTAGAAGTTAAGTGCATGCCTTTGTAACCGCTATGTCAGCCTAAGAGGCTGTTTTTTTTTTTTTTTTCTTACTTCTAAGTTTGGGCTGAGTTTCCAAGGGTAGAGGGTGTCAGAAATTCCACCTCTGAATACGCGGATCATTACTATCATTTAAGGCATGGTTGGCATCATTCTCCTTCATAAAATTGACACAATAAATGCCTTGAAATTGATACCATGAGCATCATGTTTGAACTTAAAATGGGAGTCAAAGCCCCATTTTCAGATATATCTAGGTCATTTTTAGATATCTACAGAAAAGCAAGCACGCCATTAGAAAGCAATGGGTTTTTCTTTCTCTCTGCTTTCATTGACGAAAGTATATTTTCATTTCTCTTTCCCATGAGAACACTGACTTCAGTTATTCAGAGTTCAGATTTTTGACCCAGCTGCCACTGCAAAGGTTTCAACTGAACATCCTCAATTGTGAGAGATCAGTACACAAATTGGGCTCAAACCCATGGCATTTCCTTATAATTGCTTGAGAATGTCTCAGATTAGGAACAAAGTCAAAGATAAAAATATAAGGCACTCAGGTCAATCTTTAAGAAATTCTTAATCATCTGAATAAATATATATGCAGCCATTCTTTCATTCAGTATGCTGACCCCTTGAGGGGAATAATATCCTAACTTCAAAGCTGAGGCCTTTTAGCTTTAGGGCTGCTCATTTTTCTCAAGCATCAATAGCAAAGATGCTCCAGGTGAATAGACACCAAGGATCAGCCATACAAAGCCAATATATTAGGAGTATATCAGGAGTATATTAGGAGGTTCACTCTTGCTAGTTTCTACAACTGAAGACATTCAGCATTAACTCACTGGAACTAGAACCTTTTGTCTGGTTGATTTTTTTATTTATTTTGTTTCTCTTTTTCTCCACCTCACACTTGGCTAAAAGGAAGAATGCAATAGCAGGCGAGACAGTGAAATTTACTCATGTTCTACAAATAAACACCTCATTAGCTTCAATCTGTTTACACTCCTGGAAAATGCAGCATCCATATTTTGCTACCTGCTCCTAGCAGTAGCCCCAGGGTTAATCTCCTGTTCTTCTTGGTTTAATAGGATTTTTCCTCTTGCCTTTGATTGTGTTGCACACTCTTAAAATAACTCTTCATACTAAGTGAATACAAAATAAACAATTGATGAATTCATTCATTTCTTTAGGAAATATATATTTGCACACTAAGTGCTATATCAACAAATTAATACAGTTTCTGCCTATATTAGTAATCCATTGCTGCATAAAAATATTACCACAAACTTAGCAGCTGTTTTTAGCAGCTTAAAACACACATTTATTATCTCACAGTTTCTGTAGGTGAGGAGTCTGAGCACTGCCCTCGTAGGCATTCTAATCTAGTAAAGGATACAGTTAAATACATTATCAGGTACATGATGTTGTAATGAGCAGGGCCTACCCCTTAGACCCAGGCAGAAGAGAGGATGCTATGAATGGGCATGGATGTGTGGGTTTCAGTGTTCATATGCATGCCTAGGAGGCCCCTTGAGGTGAGGCACATAGCTGGAGATGGCAAAAGGAGTGGGACAGGAATAAAGATAGCTCTTTCCCTGTGCCATCAAGTTCTGCCTGAAAACTTGGGACGTCTGAGAATTCTACATTTGAATCAGGCTTTCCAGGTTATTATGAGTGTGCATTTGTCAGCTAAGAATAGGATGTGTGGGCCACTGTCTATTCTTGCACCAGGCTCCTCAGATTTTAAGGGTAGACCTGCTAATACCATGATATAGTTAGTTCAGATGAGAGCTACCTAACCTCGGACTAGGAATTATTCTAGGGGTGGAGTGGGAGTGCTGGGAGACATGGCAGCTATGAGAATGAGCCTCTCAGATTCTGAGGGCAGGGAGTATAATTGAGCAACGTCCTCAGCTACCGTCCTCTGAAATCCATCACCATGTTTGCCACTGCTCTCAGTGCCAAGGCCACTGCTCACAGCCAGTGACTGGGTTGCTCTCACATCAGGGATTGTGGGGGTTGCTCCCAGCCAGCGATTGTGACAGGGATATTAAAGGAGACCCATTCCCAGGAGATGTAGGTTTTAGGTTTCCTCTAAAGGATGACTTTGCCTTAACGACTGCCCAGTGGCCTTGCTCAACTCTTCTTAGAACTGCTCTACAGTCCGGTACGCTTCCCTCCAATCCTTCTTCCTTCCTTCCCCTCTCTTTTATTCAAAGTCAGCCTCCCATGGCTGTCGGCAGCTTTCTTTTTCTTTTCTTTTCTTTTCTTTTTTTTTTTTTTTTTTTTTTTTTTTTTTTTTTTTTGAGACGGAGTCTCGCTCTGTCGCCCAGGCTGGAGTGCAGTGGCGCGATCTGGGCTCACTGCAAGCTCCGCCTCCCAGGTTTACACCATTCTCCTGCCTCAGCCTCCCGAGTAGCTGGGACTACAGGCGCCCGCCACCTCGCCCGGCTAGTTTTTTGTATTTTTTTTTAGTAAAGACGGGGTTTCACAGTGTTCGCCAAGATGGTCTCGATCTCCTGACCTCGTGATCTGCCCCCTCGGCCTCCCAAAATGCTGGGATTACAGATTTCAGCCACCGCGCCTGGACAGCTTTCTTAATCTCTAACAGCTTCCTCCCTATTTTCCCTCAGTGGTCTTTTCTCTCTAAATTCATTGCATGTTTAGCCCTATTTTGTATAATGCCTTCTACCAATAAGTTTCTTTCAATAAGATTATTCTAGGACGACTTCCTTGTTCCTCTGTGTTAATCCAGGTCCTCTGACAAGTCTGTGCTCAATAACTCTGCAGGACAAGCAATGACATGCCAGATTGGAGTGGCCCCTCAAATCACATGTAGTCGCCATCATCTCAGCAACACATCACAGAGTCAGAAGAAAATTTCCCATCCTCTAGGGGAGGTGACATTGCCTAGGATGACTGCAGGGGTTCAAATCCTGGCTCCTCACATGTAAGCTGCGGAATATTGGGCAGATTATTCCACCGGTGTGCCTTAGTTTCTCTAATTGTAAAATGGCGATAATTGTAGTGCCTACCTCATAAGATTATACTGAGAATTCAAGGAGTTTATTCCTGTAAATCTTTAAGAACAGCACTTGGCTCCATAAGAGTCATTCAAATACAAGGTATAAAATAAAGGAAAAACAAAGCTTTAAGAACTGTAAATCCTCTTAACAATCTTGAAAATCTTGGCACCTAAAACAAAGCTACACTTGCTTTTAATTTTCTACAGAGAAGCTTCCCAGAAATGGGAACAAATGACTGCATTTTTTCACATAACACATTATACAATAGGATTTGTAAAAAGCAATGTCTATTTCGGGGGACCATGAATCTGTGTTTACATTCGAAGATGCAACTAAAATATTGCCATATTTAGAAAAGTTATCATAATCTTATCTTTTAGAATTTTTATGGTAGAAAAATTGTCCTGTGTCACAGTCATCTGCAGATCCCTTGTTAAATGTCAAAAATCTCCAGAAATCACATTATTGTAAGGTAGAATGGAGGGTGGCAGATACACTTGCTTGCTTAAGCACTTGTTTAATTTACCTCAATAACTTTTTAAAATCTTGAGATAAAAATTGGTATTTTAGTGTACGTCTGTGCGTCAGGGAATTTAGACAATTTAGAGCTGCTATATCATTCTGCTAAAGGTTAAATTTCACCAAACATTAAAAAAAATTATCACAGCCCAGTAAACTTTAATGTTCAAAACCTGGTCTTTTCAACTCCTAAAATACTGAATTTTGCCTCTTGAAATACAGCATTCAGAACTGTGCTTTTTCTAAAACGTATTTTCTGATGAATGAAAGTACATAGCAAGCACTATAGGCCTAAATGAAATGTATACGTGTGCAGAGTCACCTCCTTGATAGGAAAATCTCACTTAGAAGTTTTTAAAGTTTGCTTTAAAAGTAGACAAGCATCTAAAATTTAACCACTTTCAAAGTCATCAATCCCTCTTGCATTTAAAAAGTGAGCCAGAACCATGCAGAGTGCAAACATTCTTTAAAATGATTCTAACAATTTCTGTTAATATTTTTATGCTATAAATACTTGTGTTATGATTATTACTTATAATAATTATATTGTGGATTTAAGATTGCCATAGGGAATCACTATCATAAGTAAAATATTATTAAAAATCTTTTTGTTATTTTTATTGCATGATAATGTGATGTAGTGTTTTGAAAACTGAGACTCCTAGTTTTAAAACATGGGCCACCCCTTATTAGCTTGTGTGACCTTGAATAAATTACCTAATATCTCTGAGCCTCAACTTCTTCATCTGCCAAAATAGAACATTGTCACAAGAATTACATAAAATATAGCATGGAAAACTTTTGGAAGAATGCCTAACTCATGGAGACAATCATCAGATATAGTTCCCTTCTGCTTTCCTTCGGAAAAACAAACCTGAAATGGGAAGATAGTGATTGGGTAATATGTTTCACCCACATATACTAATAAAGGGACATTTTCCAGTCTTAAAAGCATCTGTTTGTGATGTCAGTTTTCTTGTCTTCATAGATAGTCATTCCTCTTCTCATATGACTGAAACCCAAGAAAAACACTCCTGTGATAAGTCTTCTAATAAAACTCCATCTACTAAAATTGTCTTCTAGCAGGATCAAACTATAAGTTAGTCCACTTGGAATAGTCCCAGATATAAGAAACCTACCCAAAGTTAGAAACCCTCTGGTTTTTTTGTGATCCAAATGGATAGATACATATGTAAAATAATACATTAAGGGCAAATTTGTCACAAAGAACAGTTTTAGGATCCCATCATCATATTTTGAGGATCATGAGAACTTTTCATGACCTTACTCTTTCCCTTGCGGTTTACCTCTAGTTCAAATTGATTCCAAAGCTGGATATCTGCCCAAATCTATGGGGGTCATGTCTAAGGCTCCTGAGGATTCTCAGTCTCTCTAAAATGCACTCCCTTGTCCCTTGTCCATAGCCTCAGGGATATCTTCCTGTATTTCCATGCAGTTGGGAATCTATCTTGCCTAACACAAGACCCTGAACCACCTTCCAGAAAAACTCATTTTGAGATTGGAGTTGAACCAAGAATTAATCAAGTCCTAATCATTTGGAGCTCAAAAGAAGCTCCTTGAAGGGGTGCTCAGCCAGGCCAGCACTTCTCACTTAGCTTTCAGAGGCTTTTTAACAAACAGATGGCAACTTAGGAATAGAAGCACGTTCTTGATAATTACACTCACATAGACTGGAAGTCTAATCACTAGGCTAATTTTTATAATAAAGCTAGTTCAGAGATATATAGGAACATAAAAGCAAGTAGGACAAACTCCAGGGGTAGGGATGGAAAACAAGAAGGCTTCCCAGAGAGATGACATTTCGGATAACTATCAAAAAATGAATATATGGTCATCACATTCAAAAGGATGAATAGAAGGTATATTCCAGGTCAAAGAAGCAACTTGGGGAAAAACAAGGAAATATGAAAGAAAAAAGTACACTGGAGGACTCTATAGTACACAGATACCCTGTTTTGTGATTTTCTCCTGAGTGCTAATTTCTTATAAAACTGTTTGTTCTTGCATATTCCTCATTAAAATGGATAGAAGATATCACATGCATGCTTATATATCTACATGGTGTTATTACATGTGGTTTTTACATTCTCAGAGCACTCTCCAACATTTTTTCCAATGGGTGCTCCCACCAAACTGCTTTACACCCTCAGTCAATGAGAGTTAGCATACCATCATGCAACAGCTCTCAGCCAATGAGCTTTCATCAACCAATCCTGGGCTGAGTGCATTCTGCAAAATAAATTTATTTTTCTGTGGCCTCTCTCTGCAATTAGTGCTGTATGCTGACAAACAGCTTTGATACGTCGTGACTGCCAAGAGATGATGTTGCTGGACCTGCAGCTAAGAAACAAAGGAGGAAGATGGCACAGGTATTAAAATGCCAGATACTGCAGCCATGTATTTTAAAGGAAATTGTCAAAGAAATAGGATAGGAACCACAAAGTCAAATGAAGCACTTAGTAAAGACCACTGGAACCTGAAACAATTGAGTAACCAGCAGTAAAAATGTTAAGGAAATGATAGACAGAGATATGGCGGAAGTCAGGGGACTTAAAGAAAGTGTGAAAATAAAGAGCGGCTGCCAATGTGTGATGCTGAAAAGGAATTTTAGCTCCGATTTACAATGCACAAACTTAACTCTAAACCAGGTGGGCTTTTGGCTTGTTGTGGCTTGAGGCTACAGTATGCTGGGAGATGCCACAGAAAGGAAATTAGGAAGGTAAATTAAGGCCTGATTTACCTTAAAATAGTTCATGTTCCAACTATAGAGCTTAAACTTATTCTCTAGGGAAAGCAATAGAAAAAAAAAATTTCAAATAATGAAATGACAGAAAAAATATTTGTGTTTCAGAAATAAAATTAATGATGGAGTAACACCTCTTTTTAGTGCATAAAATGGCATTATCTAGGAAATAAACTAGGAGATTAACACTGTTACAAAATAACAGATTGAGAAAGAATATACAAAACAATATAAATGTAAGGAAGAATTCCAAACTCCAGAGTTGTAAATTCCAGTGAAAATAAAGCAGGTGAAAGCAAGGTTTCCTGCTCTGGTACCAGCTGTCACCTGACCCATCCACTCTTAGTACCTCTTCCTGTCTGTGCTTATTCTCCATTTTCTTCTATCATATTCTACCTCTACTCTGAAAATACGGATGGACCTCAGCAGATGGAACAAGAGACACTTAAAATGTCAGGTCACAGGTAAAGGTTACTCAGCAGGGACATATCCTACTCCAGCACACCCTACCTAGCTTGACAGAAGAGTTGAAAAGGTTGCCAACGCCTGTTAGACAATCTTACAGGAATGAAAGTCACTTTTATCTCCTTTAGCGAAAGGATCACAAGAAACTGAAGGTCAGGTTTTCAATAGAAGATGAACGTCCACTTCATTTTGAGTTTCAAACACAGAAGATCATAGTACCACAACAGGACCGTGAGAATCTCAGAACAAAGTAAACTGCCATATTTCCCATAGGGAGTTTTCCAAGCATAATTGTTTGTTTCATAGTCCTTGATTTTGAGATGCTCACTAATATTTTCATGGGGGCACCTTTCTCTGAAATTGCAACCCCTAGTCCTTTATCACTTAAGGACAGGAGTGCTTAACACTATTATGTAGTCAAAACAGTGTATTCAGAAATATCCTGTTAGTCTAAAATCAGTTGAACTTTAGGCAATAATAGAGATTAGCCATCATGATTATGGCACTGTGCTATAAAGATGACACAGCTTATGATATTTTGTTACAGCGAATACCCTCAAAAAGGGCTTCATGTCATCCATTTTCAACATCCTTGCAGGAAGTGTGACTTCAGTGGTACTTTGAGTGTGACTGCCATACTAATGACACCAGCAAGTGCGCCCACTCAGAATAGCTGGTGAATTTATCAGGTTTATCCATCTGTAAGTCTTTAGGATCCACTGTCATTAGTCTGAATAACGGCTCCAGTGTCTATAATTGAAAATGGTCCTCTACATGAATAATCACTTCAGAGAACAGGAAAATGTTGTAGCAGGAGTAGAATCAAAGATTACATTTCATTGTGGGAGTTACTCAGAATCTTCTACTCATTTCTTTAACTAGCAAATGTTCAGGAGAATCTTAAAGCTTGTCTGTGCTGCAAGAACTAGGGGAAAGTTGTCAAATAGGATTTATAACTGGAAAATGAGAAGATTTTCTAAACAATGTTTAAGAATTGAGAATCATAATGTATATTTTGCACTTCACTACTTTAAAATTAATGACTCCAGAAATCACAAGGACAAAAATAATTAGAAAATTGAGAGACTAAATTTAAAGAACTAAAGATGTCCACACAAACCTTTACATTCTTAAGTAGATTTGAGAAACTTCAAAGCGTAACTAGCATAAAGAAGCTGAGTATGAGAAGGCATCATTTGGAGTAAACTGTAGTATATTTCATAGCAAATAGATTCATTTGTCTTGTGAGTCCTTATTATGAGTCTGTAAACAAAAGTGCCAGCTATCACATGGAAATTAACCATACCTTATAAATAGCATTTGTCTTATAATAGAGTCTTCTAAGCTATGTAAATACAAAATAATTTCTGTAGAGACACTGATTAGCAACCAACACTAAATTATTTTTTAAATGTGCCTCATGAAGGTCGACATGCAAAAGTCTTCTGAAAATACCTCACTGTAGATTGGTTTGTTTAATAAATTCAGTGAATTTAGAACCATATTTAAAGAACTCATACTGACGACAGTTACAGATCAGAAAGTGTTCCTACAATAAGAAAATCACTGGAACACATTGTTCACAATAAGAATGAATGAATGTCAAGGCCTTCCCAAACTAATCAAATCAATTGGCATCCTACTTTTTTGCGCTGTTTTCAATTGTGAGATAGTAGGTCAGGTAAATCTTGAAATCTAAAGTATTCTCTTTGTGAGCATCATCCACACTAGAAGAGACAAACTTTTCTGTATGCTGTCAGGATACACTATTTTCTTAGAGCAAATACATACTTCTTTAAAAGTGTTTTATTCTACTTCAAGTAAGACATGTCCTTCATGTTCCTTGGTGCTATAAACATACCTAAAAAGCAGTGATTGAATTATCTTTTTAAAAAATATTGAATGCTCCAGTATTTTTTCTATTTATTCTTTCAAATAATTCAGGCTAAAAATCCACCTTTTTTCTAACCTGCCTTATATTGTGCTGCAATTCGTAGCTTTAGAGACTGCATATTGGTACTAACTTTATGAAAGTATAAGTTTATATCTCGCTCTTAACAGTTTAAACTTGATACAATTTTATATAAGGGTTTAAAACTTAAAGGCTTATAGTTAAAATAACCTGTGGCAAATAAGGCAAATACTGAGTCCCATATAGAGTGTTTTATGTTAATATTATGAACCAAGTCAAGAGAAGAAGATGTTATAGTTCTGCTAGAATACTTGAAATCCGATGCCCCTGTCCAAGGCTGTGTCTACGCATGAATGTAGAGATTGAATGAAAATGGTAAAATTCAGAAAAGCTACTAATTTTTAGTTAATTAACCCAATGGGTTTACCAAATAATTTGTAAATTAAACTGTATGCATAGTAATGTATTTTCAAATTCATCTTAAAACACTAGAAAGGCATCTAATTTACACCTTTTATTTATAGTATATATTAGAGTAAGAAAAAAATTTTATAAGATAAATTTTTTAAATTAATGATTCATATTTCTGCACTCAGCCACAATGAAATAATTGGTAGCAAACTTGTCCTCCTAACAGCTAGTACAATTAGAGCAGAACTATCCTCTCAACAACTAAAAAATTGGATTGGAAAGCAGACAGTGAAGGACTATGTTTCCTGAAAGAATAAAAATTAAAAAGATGAGCCCAACAATCAGCATGTTTTTTTGGTTTTTATTCCCTAGATTCACTTACTGGGCTGCAGTGTAAGAAGTGGGAATCTAAGCAAAGTATAGCAGCTTTGCTGAATAGAGGAAATAGAGCTAAGAGTTCAGGAATGCTGTGGTGACTGGAATTGGATCTATTTCAGACTTTGGTCAAATATACAGCTACATGTGAGTAAAGTTCCATGAGGCTTAGCAAAAGACAGTTATCAGCGAAATAACATCATTATGGAGATAGAAGATATAAGTTCCTAGAATTCAAACAGGATTAATATATATCTGATTTCAAGAAGTCAGAGCAGTGAGATCTCAGTAAGGATTCAGGCCATCCAGTAGAAATGCCAAAAGAATCACACGTTACTAGTAGGGCTTAACTAGCACTACAGTACAGGCTACTTTTGAGTCTTTCATTAGAAACCTTAAAAAGAAGTCTTGAAAGGACAAAATTGAGCTGCAAATAATTTAACTGCTAGCCAAAATAAAATGCACAACTGACAGGAAGAAAAAATTTAGATAATCAGCAATGGAATGTGGAAAATGCCCAGCATTTAATCAATAATTATTAGACAGGCAACAAAAGAGAGATATAAATAATAAAGAAACAATAATACATAATAAATTTAATTATTATTAAAATAAATATTGTAAATTATTACAAATGCTTTCCAGGATTTACACTAAAACATGACCATAATAAGAAAAAAATTGAATATATAAAAAATAGCTAAATAAAACATCTAGAAAAGTTAAGCTCAATATCTGAATTAAAAATTTTACGAAATGGGCCCAATAGAATATTGGATATTATAAAACAAAAGATTAATGAATCGTGAACCTGAAGACATAGCAATAAACTATCTAAACTAAAGTAAGGAAGGGAAAAAAGGCTAAAAAAATGTACAGAGTCTCAGTAACACGTAGTAAAAGATCAAACATCTAAAATGTGATAATTGGCATCTAAGAATGAAGGGAATAGAAAATGGGCAAAAATATATATATTTGAAGAAATAACAGCAGAAATGTTCTAAATTTGGTAAAAACTGTAAAACAAGATCACAGAAAATTGATGAACCTCAAACATGATAAAATATACAAACAAAACAACATCAAAGCATGTCAAAATAAAACTGCTGAAATGAATATGAAACAAATCTTTAAAAGAGCCAGAGATGAGACACATTACAAACAGGGAAGCAAAAATGAGAATTACTACAGACTTCTCATGAAAGACAATCCAAGCCAAAAGACTAAGAAACAACATCTTTAAGGTGCTCAAAGAAGAATACATAAACCTAGTGTTCCAAAACCAGTGAAAATATGCTTCCAAAATAAATGCAAAACAAAGGCATTTTTAGTCAAACAGTGACTGATTCATCTTGTTACCAGCAGATAGGCTCTCAAAAAAAATTTAAAGAAAGTTATTCAGGCTGAAGGAGCATCATAGATGGAAATGCAAGTCTATACAAAGAAGGAGGAGAAGTGATGAGTTATGGAAATGTTAAATATGTGGATAAATATTAAATGAAAGATTTTTTCTTTTCTTTAAATGTAATTGACTATTTAAGGCAAAAATATGAACAATGTAGGCAGCAGAATAATGGTCCTTCAAAGTTGTCCACATCTTAATTTCCACAACCTGTGAATACATTACACCGCACAACAAAAAGGACCTGGCAGATGTGATTAAGGTTACAAATCTTGATATGGAGAGATTATCCTAGATTATCTGGGTGGGTCCAATATGATCACATGAGTTTTCCAAAGCAGAGAACCTCTCCCAGCTGTGGTTAGAGAGAAATATACAAAGATGGAAGAAGGGTCAGAGAGATTTGACATGAGGACTGGGTGTGCCATGTGTTGGGAGCCAAGGGATGCAGCATACTCTAGATGCTTGGAATGACCTTCAGTTTACAGCCAACAAGAGAGTAGAGACTAATTCAACAATCTCAAGGAACTGAATGTCAACAACCCAAATGCATAGGAAACAGATTCCCCGCAGTCTCCAGAAAGGAATGCAGCTCCCTGACACCTTGATTTTAGCCCAGTGAGCCCCATACCAGACTTCTCATCTAAACTATAAGACAACAAATTTATATTGTGCAAGCCACTAAGATTATGATAGTTTGTTATGGCAGTAATAGAAAACTATTATAAATATATCATGGGGTTGATGACATATATAGATGCAAAATGTATAACAAGCATAGCAGGAAAAAAAACAGAAGAAATGTAAAATTTTACATCATACATTGAGTAATATAACATAATTTGAAGGTTGAGAGTAATAAATTTAATGGTGCATGTTACAAAGGCTAGATAGATTTATAGAAAAGACACAACATTCCTTGACTCATTGTGTATCAAATTTGGTGGTCTATGATAAGTAAAAGTTTTCATTTGCATTTTCTTTTGCATAATATTAAAGAGCTATTCATATGTTTGAGAGTTATTCGTATTGTCTTTCCAGTGTGAAGCTATTTTTCAGTTGGTTTGCTGGCCCTCTCTTACTGGTTTGTAAGAGTGTTTTATATATTAAGGAAATTAGCCCTTCCTTATAATATGAATTATAAATATTTTCCCAGATGTTTTTCTTTTTGAAGAAGGTGTTTTTGAGTCATAGTTTAAAAAGGCTTTCCTACTTGCATATTATAAATTTTTTTTCATTATTCTGTCAATTTTTTCATGGTTTTTTAAAAAATAATGCCCTTTGATAATGTTAAAGTTTTCTGAATTTAGGAGAAGATTCCATTTTTTTCAAGACGTCTAGCCATTCTCCCAAGCCACTTATTAAATCCATCTTTTTACAACTTATATTAGATGTCTCTTTGTCATAAATTCCTATGAGAATTTATATGTATTTCTGGATTTTCTATTACATTTATTTGTCTGTCTATTCAAGCAGTAATATCAGTCTCTTTTCAATGACTGTAGAGGTAACATGTGCTTTAATGTGTAACACCACCTAGCACATGCCCCCCAAACACATACACGTGCACACACACACACACACACACACTCATATTTCTAGCTATTTTTGCTTATTTGTTTCATATAAACTGTAGAAATCAGTTTTTCTGATATATAAAAATACCATTACCATAATCATTAAAACCCCATTAAATATATAAATTAGTTTATCTATGGGGAGCTGTCAATTTATGAAGTAAAAATACTTTCTTCATACTATTAGTCTCTGTATCTTAGAGTCTTTTCGTGTGTTCCTCACAGTGATCTAGAAAAAATTCATAGAGATCATGCTTATTTCTTGTTATACTTGTTGTAAGGTGTTTTTTTTTTTTCTATTATGTATGGGGTCTTTTGTTATGCATTAATATATCCAACTGGATATTAGGAGATACACACACACACACACACACACACACACACACACATGACATTTTGGGGGTTGGAGTTGGGGGAGTAATATACAAAACGACCAGCAAAGGAAATATTTATTGGCACCTACTTTGTGCCAGGCACTGTGGTAAATGCTGACTCATATATTACTTTATGTAACAGCATTTATTTATTTACCTGCCAAAAGACAAATGACTAACAGGAAAAAGTATGTGCAACCATTAGCACAAAGAGTTAAGTTTCCTAAAATACTTAATAATAAATACATATATAGAGAGAGGGAGAGCTAAGAAGTGCCAGACGCTGGATAAATTACAATCGACACGCTTTGCAACACATTTTTAAGCTCAATAGCAAGTACAGAAAATCTCTTAGAGCCAAATAAAAGTAAGGCTAAACTACAATCATGAACTTAGAACTCTGTTGACTCTGTGACGAAAGCCAGTACCTGAAACCTATGGTTTGCAGAATTAACAACTACTCTGGGGAACAAAGATTAGTCTTTGG
Organism: Macaca fascicularis; assembly: GCF_037993035.2. Lineage (NCBI taxonomy): Eukaryota > Metazoa > Chordata > Mammalia > Primates > Cercopithecidae > Macaca > Macaca fascicularis. The sequence goes on from NC_088381.1 coordinate 116,885,163, forward strand.
CATCAACAAAGTGAGTTGTAGCCTGAAACCAGTACATAAAAAACCCAGGGCACTCAACTGGGCTTTCCTCTCCGTTAAATGTTAGTGGTAAAATTTCACTTGCCCACCAAGAAAACCACAATAAATTAAAAAAAAAAAAAAAAACTATTTCTCCTACTATTCATGAGGAAGGTATGTGTGAGGAGGCAGTGCTTGAGAATGAAGTTCCTTCCTGTGTGTTTTTCATAGATACTGTTCATTAGATTTATTCACAGTTTGTTAAAAGATTTTATCATAAATGATGTTGAATCTTCTTCAAAGCTTTTGCTACCTCTATGTCTCCTTTAATCTATTTATAGATTTAATTAATTACCCTTGAATTCTCAGAATAAGCCCAACCTGATCATTTGAAAACTGAATTGCCAAATGTTTACTATAGAAATTTTACATTTAGATTAATAAAGTTTCTCTAATAAATTGCCTTTTTATATTGTCCAGGTATTGTCATGGGAAACAATCACTTTTACATGTTTTTATTTTAATACAAGAAATTTACTAAAGTTGTTAATTTATTAATCTGTGTTTATATCCAGAAAGAGAAGAGACAAACAACAGAATCCTTAACATATGTGTAAAGAAAGGAGTTGCGATACCCCAGATTAGATGTCACCTTTCATGAGAAACAATGGTTTACAAGGATTTGCAGTTAAAGGTTATGTTCTCCAAAAGATAGCAATATATCTTTAAAAACATGTTTTTTTAAAAATTTCTTCTAAAAAAAAAAAATACATCAGGATGCATGTGCAGAATGTGCAGGTTTGTTACATAGGTATACGTGTGCCATGGTGGTTTGCTGCACCTATTGACCCGTCCTCTAAGTTCCCTCCCCTCACACCCCAGCAGGCCCTGGTGTGTGTTGTTCCCCTTTCTGTGACCATGTGTTCTCAATGTTCACCTCCCACTTATTAGTGAGAACATGCAGTGTTCGGTTTTCTGTTCCTGTGTTAGTTTGCTGAGGATGATGGCTTCCAGTTTCACCCAGGTCCTGCAAAGGACGTGATCTCATTCCTTTTTATGATTGCACAGTATTCCATGGTGTATACATACAACATTTTATTTATCCAGTCTATCATTGATGGGTATTTGGGTTGGTTCCATGTCTTTGCTATTGTAAATAATGCCACAATAAACATACATGTGCTTGTGTCTTTGCAGTAGAATGATTTACATTCCTTTGCGTATATACCCACTAATGTGATTGCTGGGCCAAATGGTATTTCTGGTTCTAGATCCTTGAGGAATCTCCACACTGTCTTCCACAATGGTTTAACTAATTTACATTCCCACCAACAGTGTAAAGGCGTTCGTATTTATCCACAGCCTTGCCAGCATCTGTTGTTTCCTGTCTTTTTAATAATCGCCATTCTGACTGGTGTGAGATGGCATCTCATTGTGGTTTTGATATGCATTTCTCTGATGATCAGTGATGTTGAACTTTTTTTCATGTTTGTTGGCCATGTAAATGTCTTCTTAGAAATGTCTGTTCACATCCTTTGCCCACTTTTTGATGAAGTTTTTTTTTCTTGTAAATATAAAAATCATACCGTTTCAAAAAGGATTTTCTATAGACAAGGGCATAGGACATCTTTGAGTAAAATCCCAACACTCTAGCCTTCATTCCTGTGACTTCACCTCCCACTGCTCTTCTGGTTTATTCTGATTCAGCTCTTCCTCAAACATGCCAGGTTAGTTCCTGCCTTGGGGCTTTTGCATTTTTCTCTTTCTTCTGCCTGGATCCATGCTTTCTGCCCTCCTTCAGATTGTTGCTCCATGTCAACCTCTCAATAATGCCCATTCTAATCCCCTAACTGAAATTGTTATCCATTCAACTCAGGTTCCTTATTTCTTCGGTTTTGTATTTTTTTTAACATGAAAGAAATAGCATATGATTTAGTTTTTGATATCTATCTCCCACTTCCCTCTAGAATAAAATCTTCATGAAGGCAGTGAGCTTTGCTGTTTTATTCAGTGTGGTATATCTTGCACCTAGAGCAAGTGCCTGACTCATAATACTTGTCTAATAAATGATTGACTCACCTCTATTATTTCTTACTAGTTACTGTTCATTACTGTTCTATTTCCATCTTAACCTTATACCCCCCTAAATGAGTGCTTATTATGACTATTGTTTTATTCAACTATAATGTTTATCTTGGATCAGAATTCCAGATTAATAACCTGGAAGATCATTCTATTTCATGGTTTATATTATTGCTGTTGAAAAATCATGTGACAGTCTACCACTCCTTTACATGTGATCTACCTTTACTTTCTGATGCCTTTAAAATTTCCTCTTTATCCTCACTGTTCTCCATTTCATTAAATATTCCAAATGTGAATTTATTTTGATTGATCTTGTTTTGGGATTCATTGTGATCGCTGAATTTGAGAAGTCATGTCTCTGAAAGCTCCTGGAAAATTCTCAGTTATATTCTATTTCAGTAAAGCCTCTCCCTGTTTCCTCAATTTTCTCCCTCTAGAACCCATTTAGAGAGAGATGCTCAATCTTACCATTCAGTGATTCATGTTTCTTAACCATATATATTATCTCTTCATCGCTCAGTACTGCAGTCTGGGTGATTGCCTCAGATATGCCTTCTAAATCATGAAATTCCTCTTTTTTTAAAAATGTATTTTCTTGTTATTTTTTAACTTTCAAGTTCAGCTGTACATGTGCAGGTTTGTTGAAATCTTTCTTTATCTCTAATTTGATCTTTAAACCCATCCACTGGACATTACTTTAAATTTCTAGCAACCAAATATGCATTTTTACAAAATTTTCCTACTAATTTTTATCTCATCCTTACTTATCTATTTTTTATTTATTACTTTGACAATTGTAAAAATTTATGTTATAGTCTATGTCTGATATCTCTAAATTTTGAGAGGCTAAATCCTGTATTTGTTATGTACACTAACCCATTCTTGGTTGATTTTTTTTTTCCTTGTATGTTATACAAAGAATAAAGGATAATTGGGATCATTAGCTTACATTGAGCAGGGCTTTAGCTGTCTATTTCCACAGAAACATTTGGCATCTCTTCTGCCAGTTACCCCAAGGACAATGTTTATCCTAATTTCTTGATTTAAAGGTTAACAGACTGTATATTTTGTAAGTATGAAGCCAAGCCCTATAAAGGTAGTTCTGATTACAAACATTTCTGAAGTATTTATTTAATTGTTTGCTTATTTATTGTTTTATTGTTTTATTCAATGTCAAAAACAAACTTATTTGTCATATTTCCTAGCCAATTAGCAATTTTTCCTATTACCTCATTTTATGAAGGTATAGTTATTCAAAGGTATTAGCTTTTTAATAAGAAATTCAGTTCCATCTCCATTCCCAGTCCCTTCACTCAGCCTTGTCTCTTCTCATCATGTAGGTATTAACATTCTAGGTTCGTTATTTGCTGCTGTTTCATAATTGTGCTTCCTGAATTAATTTCCCTCTTTGTTTTTTACTGCTGGAAGTGTTCTTTACTTTTTAGGTTCCTGGGTCTGAAATTAAAGTTTTAAAAATATTTTCTACAGTATTTCTAAATATTTTATAGTAGTGTAGTCAGATTGTCTACTACCACATTCCCGATACCACAGTCCTTATGGGTTTCAAGAGTGGAAGTGTATTCCAGGGAAATCTACAACAAAGAAGTTTCACTCGCAGGGCGCGGTGACTCACGCCTGTAATCCCAGCACTTTGGGAGGCCGAGGCGGGCGCATTACGAGCTCAGGACATCGAGAGCATCCTGGCTAACAAGGTGAAACCCCATTTCTACTAAAAACACAAAAATTAGCCGGGTGTAGTGGCGGGCGCCTGTAGTCCCAGCTACTCAGGAGGCTGAGGCAGGAGAATGGCGTGAACCTGGGAGGCGGAGCTTTCAGTGAGCCGAGATCGCACCACCGCACTCCAGCCTGGGCGACAGAGCGAGACTCCGTCTCAAAAAAAAAGAAGTTTGGCTCAGACCAGATACATGAGGCAGGGCCAAAGCTCCTATACCATATGGGAAATCATAATGAAACTTGACTCTGAAACACTTCAGGCTCACATGCTTCAGTGTGAAAGGGCCTGAAGAACTGTCTTGGGAGAAAGCTGCTTGTCTGTAAGTCTCAGTAAGAATTATACACTTTCCACATCCATAGTCTTTATGCAGAAGGCATTGTCTTCGAGAAGTGTTCTCTTGTATTTCCAATACATTCTGTCACGAGGCTACCAAGTATTTGTACCACCAACTTCCTCTTTAAGTGAGTCTTCAATTTTAAGCATTCATAAGGGAATACAGTAAGAGTTGGATGCATAATGAAGCAGTCATGGTGACATGGTCTTCAAACTGTGTCAAATTCTGAACATATGTATTCACTATTAGACACCAATAATATTTTAGTCCCAGACTGGGTATATCCAATTATAGTGTTGTAAATATCTTGTGTTATAAATTGTATCCTTTCTATGACTGTTTTCATTTTGCAGGATGTATTTTCCTTGTAACTGTGAAAATTGGATGCAACTGCTCATTAACTGGGACACGTATTTATATAATCTGGCATAACTTAGAACATTAATTAAGGCAGAGCATGTTTCAAATATACATGCCCTTTCCAACAATTACTGAATTGGTTGGGAGGAGGGTGCATATCTGTTTGGTACAACAAAAATTTATATCTTCAGTTGCTCTTTTGATGATGTGACATGAATTCACAGATGTAGAGCATTATGCCTAGTAAAGGAAGATAAATAGATGATATAGATAGATAGATAACAGATAGATAGATGGCCATTGTACTTTATCTACATTTTGAACATTTCCGAAGGCCTGAAAATTGAAAACTTGTTTTGTAATTCATTTGACAACAAAACCTGAGCTGACCCCAGTTTTTTTAATGGTAAAGCATGATCTGAACTCATATGAGCTATTTAACCCACTTACTGTGCCTATTACACATTGGACTGAATAAATATTAAGGTGTTGATTACAGGGCACTTCCCCAGACCTTAGTAGAGTGTTACACAATAGATACGCTATATAAAATTAGCACTACATTACCTGTCTGAAGTCCAAAAAGATGCTGAACTCTGAAAAAACTAAAACTAAGAGTCAGAATGGATTGTAGGCCTGTAATAAACTAGCATTAAAAACTAAAAGAAATCTTTTAAAGAATTACTAAAATATCTACGAATTTGGAAACTCCAAACATAGATTTAAGACAGCACTCATAAGTCATAATTATACTTTCTTGTATAAAGTTTAACAAAAAAGTGTATATATATATATGTTAATGTATTATCAAAATTTAATTCAAATAGGCTGTAATGCTATAGTGAGTACTACTATTTTTAAGCATATCTGGAATTAAAGCATGCATTAAGTAATAAATATGGCATTTATAGCCACTAAAAGATGTTTGAAAAAATTGAGAGAGTAATCTCCTTAAAGTTATATAAATGTTTGAAGTTTTTAATTTTATTCTAGGATTTCTCAATAATGGTACTATTGAGATTTGAGGCTAGGTAGTTCTTTGTTGTGGGGGACCAGTCCTGTACAGTGTACACCGTTTAGCAGCTTATCTGACCTCCACTCACTAGACGCCACTAGCACATTTCTTTGCCGATCCCCAATCCCTACAATCAGCAATGTTTCCTGATTTGCTAAATGGCAAGGTGGCAACTTAGTGGAGAGAAACACTGCCTTAATTCAACTCTCAAATAAGACTTCATAGTTTGTAAAAGCATTTTCACATATACGCTGTTATTTCACCACAAATAGCTCCGTGAGGTAGTATTAATATGTCCAAGTTAGAAATAAGGAAATCAAGGCTCAGGGAGGTTAAGGAACTTGCCCAAACCACAAAATTGACCAGATAGGACCACTTCCTGTGGTCCTGCTCAATCAGGTTCTTCCTTCAACATCATCCTGAGAAGAGTATTGTGTCTATAAGACATGTTATAGATCATCTCTAATATTTTGAAAAAACAAACTAGAAACAATACATTTTGGAACATATGTTAAATCGTTTAAGAACACAGCAGACAATTGCTTATGAAACCACTCATCTCTGGGTTTAAGCCACAAGTTGATAATCGGCATGCCAAATAGAGCCAGCTGTTTTCATACTTCTAAGTCTTACTAGGCAATGACTCTTGTGGATAAGAAAAACCAGCAACATAGAAATAAGCTGGTGGTATGGAAATCACTTTGTGACTTCTTAAAATAATCCCACCATAAAATCACTTAAAATAATTTCAAATTCATATTTTAAAATGGAATATTACAATGAACTGTAATATGAATAATCAAGAAAATTAGCATTAAACCCAGGAAATTAGTTCCCAATAGCTGCAGCTGTTTACAATTCAGTCTAGGGAACAGGTTGTATCACATTGCTTTAAATGCATAATAGGAATGCATTTTCAATTGCACACTTATCTCTAAGGCTTTAAATCTTCATGAAGTTCATTTGACACTGTGCCAGATAAGGAGCAGCACAGTCACTGAAGCCGGTACACAGCCAGTCCAAACTCTTTTCCAAAACACTATCAGCAATTCCAATGAAACCTGGGACAGTCTCCACATTATTGATGCAATTTCATTTTCAAATGTCACATTCGTGTCAAATTGTTTACTCCCAAGAGATTTTGCAATTCACAGTTCAAAGGCATAATTTTCTTATCCATCAAACTAAAATGATTAAGTAGTATTTTGCATGACAGGTGTATCATACATTGTCGTTGTTATAACCTATGGGTAAAAACACACACATACTCCCAACATTTAGTAATAGTCATCAAAATCATAACATTTTATTTAAAGATAAAAAGTTCAGTTGATTGAAGTCCCTGTACACCACACATGGATCTTTAACTGAGAAGTACGGCTTTTTATCTATTTAAAATGTGAATAAGCATAATGTCAATATACAGGTGCATTACTTAAAAGAGTTTTGTGAGTTACATTGAAATCTGACATTTTCACTTACATTCTGTTTTTAAATAAATTAGAGTAACATAAAAATTTTCAAAACTGAAGGATATCTATAGCTTAAAAAGAGATGTGTCTTATGACTTAATGCCTGGACTTCTTAGTATACAGTTGCTTTTCTCCTCTAATATATATTTACGTGACGTGGGTACATAAAGCAGAAGAATAATTTTTATGTTTTTTTACAAAAATAATACCTGCTTACCAAAACAAACCTTAAATAGCTAGAACTACAGGAAGCATTAATTTTCTAAATAAAGGGCTAACTTTACCTAATTATTTTTATGATACTCTTTATCATAATATTTCAGAATCAAGAAACTTATCACATATGTTCGTTTCCAAGCTGAAGGACACACTATAACAAATGACCTATTCCATCCAATTTTATTGTTTCTTCACAATCACAGCAACTTCACTTACAAGTTTGGTGTTTATAAACTAAGTAGAAGATCTAACTAACCCAATGCATAACTGTTCTAGAAAGCTTGTAAAAATCCATATTATATTTCTTACTTAAACAATTGCCTCATACCCTGTGGTCCATCCATTTGGAATAGTAGAAGAAGAACTGAACTAAGTGTGCAGAGATGACTCACTCATCCAGACTCTACCATTAAAGAATAACAAGAGGTGACTCTGAGCTGCAGGATCCTTATCTGAAGAACAACATAATTGGAGCTACTTTCTTACCCAATTGTCATAGACAAGATTTAATTAAAATCAACACATTTTTGAATACACACACACACACACACATTTGTACAAATGTAGGATATTTTTACTTATCATTACTTTCTTAACATTCCAAAATTAATGGGTTTGAATCCTATCTAATCCATAGTTTTGAATTCCCCCCAACAAAACAACACTCCCACAATAGATGTTAAAAATTTTACAACCTAACAGTAACCTAATTCTAAAAAGGTTGTTGAAAAATCATTAATGAATTTTGAAATTAAAGATCTGAATATGGATATCTATAAATCAGAGTCTTAGAGATTGCAAATGATACTGATTATATTTCGTAACAATGGAAAAAGTAAGTGAAGTATAACAGTTCTTATCAAACTTGAATCTCAATTATTCTGTCTCTTATTTACATAACTCCTAACCCGCAGACATTGATAACCATATTGTGAAAGCCTACCTATATCTGTTATGTGAGATAAGTATTCACCAACCTCAAATAACTCATCCCTAAGAAAACAAGATTTTATTTTTCTCAATAGATGACTTAAAAAATAGATAACCCTGCAAAATTTTTATTTACTCACTTATCAAAATGTTAGACAAATCAATAAACAAAGTATAACAGCAAAAATTGAAAATAACTGACTTTTTAAAATACCATATTTTATTTGGCCTAGAATCATACAGCTTTACTTAGAAGCCCAGAGAACATATGCACAAAAATTCTGCCAAGTTTTTATTAATGCCATATAAGCTTCTTGAAGATAGTATTCGTATTTTATTCCCAGTGACCATCACAGTTCATGAAGGATTAGGAAATATTTAATAGCTCTATTCCAATGACTGACAGACACCAAAAATGTAGCAACTCCAAAACTAAATTCTTACTTTTCCTCACGTCTAACCCTCATCTCCTTTATCATTGCAGTGGTCTTGATAACTGCAAATGTTATCAGTAAATACGCAATTATGTAAATTAGAAATTAGAATAATTATCGAAACCTTCCTTGCCTGAAATGTGATATGTTCCCTATGAGCATTGATTGCACTTCTAAATCTGACTCAGATTTGACATCACATGGGCCACACAGAGAGGCTATACTGACTCTTTGAAAGGAGCTGACATTCCACCAATGTGGAACTTTCAGACTTATGGGAAATAAAGTCCATAAGTCTATTGAATACAGAATTCTGCATTGCTTGGAAAAAGTCATTTAAATTCACAAACTGAACTTCTTTGGGTTCTCTATTTCAAAGGGACCCTAGGGTGGTCTGCCTTTAAACTTTAAGAATTCGTCTAGAAAAGTAGAATATGGAAACATTTGGTGACCTCATTATCTCATGTAAAATATTCAAATTATTTTCTATAATGGGAGATCAAATTATATTGCTAAAGATCCTGTAATTCCTAGTTTTAGGTAATACCCTTAACAATTTTCTCTTTTCAACACAACTAAAGATACATGGCTGAATATAGTGGAATTTAACATTGTAATACATTCTTCTCCTGTCATTTTAACCAATGAAACAATCCAATCCGTTTCAGTGGCACAATTTACTTGTAACTGGAAAGAGCTTAGAAAAAAAAAAGAGGAAAAATCTATACCATCTAATGTTTCAAATAAATATTTTCCAGAAACCAATACAATTATTTTAAGGACATGGGTTCTCAAATGTCAAAATCTATAGTTCTTTTTAACGATAAGTGCATGTAAGCTTAATTTTTCTAATTTTCCATCACTGTCCAGATATTCTTATATTTTTAAGAATAAATTTCAGCAATAAACCTTATTGAAGTGATTTAATGCTCCTTTTTTCCTTATCCCATTCTTAAGAATTAGGTTTTCATACACACTGCTCCTCTGCCTGCCATTTGATCTGTCACTGTAAATCGCACCCCGTGACTTCCAATTCAGAGTACCCACACTTACCTTCAAGGCCTGCTTTCTCCTGTCCTTGCTACCAACAAAAGAGAAAGAGCTCTGGATACTTAATTTTGTTGCCATTCATTTCCAGTTATTGTCTATGGTTGTGCTCAGCCTCTGGAATCAAACTGACTTATTTCAGTCATATGGTCAATTAGGTGGTTATTTTTCTGTTAGTGTTAAAACTTGTTCAATAGAGTTTTATAAATTCCAATTCCTAAATGAAAAGGTTTTCTAACCTATTTTAATTCATTGTGAATAGATAATGTTTAACAGTACAAACCAAAAGAAAGAGAGTATTCTTTTCCTTATTTCTTAGGATTTTCCTCTTTAATGAACATGCATACCTGGAATACCTTCACAAATGTATTCTTGTAAGCATAAAATATAAAATTCCCATTAAATTTACATAATGACGTTCCCAGACCTGTGCTTATAACTAACAACTTGTTCAATATTCACTGGTGTTTTCACTAAAACTATGTTTTCTACAATTTCTACACAAGAAAACTCTTTGGAAACAAATATGCTAAATTTCAATAACCTTATATGAAAAGAGAGTTTATAATATAGAAATTCTTAAATATTCTCATATATTACCTAGAAAAGAAGAGAAATGTGAAACAGTCGGTGCAGAAAACAAAAAAAGAAGGAAAGCTCTATAGGATGACAGTTTCCGTGGTTTAACCCAGTAAGTAATTTATAAACCGATAGTAAACTAGTATACCTGGAAAGGTCTCAAACTAAGAGCTCAACTAGGTGAGGTAAAGCCTCCATGGGCCTCACCTATATCCCAGAGGCTGTAGGCTATGAAGATCTGCAGGATTTAGAACTTTGAGCCTAGATTCAGAGCCCTGTTCTATTACTTATAGCCCCATGAACTCTGGCTAATCACTAAACCTTTCTGAGGCTCAGTTCCCAAGCTGTAAAATGGGAATAATAATGTCTACCTTGAGCAAAGACATAAGAAATAAGTTAAATTTATATGCAATCTAAATACATAATACACTGAACAAGTGTTAGCACTCTCAGCTACAAAAAGAATTTTCCAAGTTGTACCCTTAAGGTATGAATGTACTTTATTTGGGTATACATATTACTTTAAAAATGCTATTTCCCTCAAATAAATTCATCAGGTCAAGTAATATTACTTTGGTTGGTGCTACTGTCATGAACCAAACTTATTCTAAAAAGTTTTACAAAAATGAAAACATCACTAAGAAGTAAAGCAAAAACACTACACGTAAATATTCAACAAATACTTATTAGGCACTTTTATCTCCCCATTCAGTTTCTTGTCCTCCTTATGCTTTGAGAAGACCTCTATTCTGCCAGAACAGACATTTGAGCTTTTACCAAAAAATGAGGTACAAAAATAAGGAAAGGATAAAGGACCAGAATCAGTCTCAGGCTGGGGAAAGTGTCAGAGAAGAAAGGTGGGTGAACAGGCTGAGGAATGTGAAGCAAGTGGATTTGGGAGAAAATGGTGAATTAATAAGTATTCCTGTGGATGGATAGATAGATAGATAGATAGATAGATAGATAGATAGATAGATAGATATAGATATACATATATAGAGATATACATATGTGTGTGTGCGTGTGTGTGTGTGTGTGTATATATATTCCAGTAGAGTTTAAGAAACGCAAGTGATGTTCACAAATCAGCATTACTTTTAGGATTAGGACTGTATTCTTTCAACTACAAAGTATCTTTAATGCAGACAACATTTAAAGACACTATAAACATTATAAAGTCAAAGGAGTGGCTTTATCAAACCATAAGAGAATGGACCTATTTCTCCACATCCTCCCCAGCACCTGATGTTTCCTGACTTTTTAATGGTTTTTACACTGCTGGTGGGACTGTAAACTAGTTTGACTATTGTGGAAGACGGTGTGGCAATTCCTCAAGGATCTAGAAGTAGAAATACCATTTGATCCAGCCATTCCATTACTGGGTATATACCCAAAAGATTAGAAATCATGCTGCTATAAAGACATATGCACATGTATGTTTATTGTGGCACTATTCACAATAGCAAAGACTTGGAACCAACCCAAATGTCCATCAATGATAGACTGGATTAAGAAAATGTGGCACATATACATCATGGAATACTATGCAGCCATAAAAAAGGATGAGTTCATGTCCTTTGTAGGGACATGGATGAAGCTGGAAACCATCATTCTCAGCAAACTATCTCAAGGACAGAAAACCAAACACCACATGTTCTCACTCGTGGGTGGGAATTGAACACTAAGAACACTTGGACCCAGGAAGGGGAACATCACATGCAGGGGCCTGTCATGGGGTTGGGGGAAGAGGGAGGGATTGCATTAGGAGATATACCTAATGTAAATGACGAGTTAATGGGTGCAGCACACCAACATGGCACATGTATACATATGTAACAAACCTGCACCTTGTGCACTTGTACCCTAGACCTTAAAGTATAATAAAAAAGAGAGAGAGAGAGAGAGAGAGAGAATGGACCTACCCTGATGTGAGTGTGAGTGGGGCTAGGGGCTGGAGCAGAACACGGAGGCAGGTGAAAAGCTAAAGGTAAGTAGAGGGTGAGAACAAACATTTTTGCTGTTAGCAATACAAGTATGTTTATAAGGCTTACTATACATGAAGCTGTGCTCTCAATTGTTTTCATGTATTAACTCTGTTAATCCTCTCAACAAACCTATGAAGTTGTATGATAATTATCTGCATTTTACAAATTAGGAGACTGAGTCAGGAGGTGGTTAAGTAACTTGTACGAGATCACAGAGCCAATAAGTGACAGTCCTAACATTCAGGTACAGCCAGTCTGGCTCCTTGTTTTCTATTAGTGTTTTGTTAACCAAAGTTGAACAAATTAAACTCTCCTCAGCAATCTGTCCTTAATTTAACTTAAATCCCTTTCAATATTTTAAACTGGGCTCATACATCTAATATATCTAATTTGGAAGCACTTCCCCTATCCAATAAATGCTTTCTTAAGCATGATCCTTGTAAATCTATCAAATTAAACATTATATATACACTTAAATGTTGCATTTAGTTAAATATTACAAACATTTTACATAACAAACATAATGATTATCCTGAATTAAACACAAAAATATTTACATTATGAGTTTGCTTTGATTTTTGTGTTCTGGTTTTTCTCTTCTGTATTTATTCGCTTATTTTCCTAAGATTGTATCATATTTTTGCAGAAAGTTTAGGGAGGTGCAAATTGCAACGTTAGGCAGTGTAAGATTCCTGGGTGAAAAATTCAGTCAAACTGTATTATTGCTTAATGCTTATTAAGGATTTAAGACTGGACAAAGTTTCTAAGGGAGAGCAGCTTCTAAAATGATTCTGCCTAAATTGCTTGTATAGTTGCTATATGAATAGGGGCTTCAGCTCTATATTTACCAGAGATTTGTTTGACTCCCTATATATCTCCAAGGATTAAGTAGTTACTTCCACAAACAACTCTTTTTAACCTGTTCATATTTTTATTGTTTAATTCATATAGGCAAAATTTTCACCCCACACAGGTTGCTGTTACTTTCTTTCACATCAGTGTGCCTTTCACATTCTTCTTTTCTAGGATTTCAGTCACAGCTCTACAAACCATCACACTGACATTTTTGCTGAATATTTCCCTTTTCATTCCATTGTAAGTGAGGATGAGCCTAAGGTGCTTCTAGGTGGTATATTAGGACCAAAGGACTTGGAGTCTGCCCCCAGACCACACTCACTCTTCCCTGGGTGGACCCAGGGAAGACACATTTATAGAATAATGATAAGTAAATAGGGATGGTGTCCTACTTTTATTAATTAGCTTTGAAAGCACTCTTCGGCCACCTTCTACTTAAGAAGAGGTGGAGAAGTGTCTAAACCATGTTCACACAGGCCATATTCCTAACCTTTTGAAAAGCTCCTCTTTCAGAAAATGGAGCTCCGTCAGTGGACTGACTGTGATGAGAATTCAGATCACGCTGTTTCATCCTTTGGTGGAGCTATAGAGAGGTAGAGAAGGCCACAAAGGAATTTTGAGGCCTCAATTGTCCTTAGTTGCATTCTCCTTAAAGTTTGAGACTTAAAAGAATAAAATGACCATCGTAGTTTTTCACAAAGTTTAATTGTACTTTGTCATTTGTGAAAAGCAACTTTAAAGACCAACAAACTTACATTTGAATTCCTCTTTGGGGAGGTTTTTACCTTTCTGACATTGGGTAAATTACTTTTCTGAGCCTGAATTTCACTTATTTATAAAATTAAGCCAGTTCTATCTACTTTCTAAAGCTATTATGATGAAATGACAGATTTAAAATATTAGATATATATTAATAATTATTAATGTAATAAGCTGAGAGATATTGGTTTCTCCATTCAGACACTACCCCATCTCCTCAACTTAAACACATTGCCCTCTTTTACCATCTAGGTTCTCCAGCTTATAGTATGAAGCAATACCACTACCTGTGAATGGTCATGAATCTCCAGCTGTTCTACCTATAATAATGATTGTATCACTATAACGTGTTTATCTGAATTTCAAAGTTAAATTAATTATCCAAGGCTAGTTCATTACTCTCGATTTAAAATAAATAAAATAAAGCCATCTACATTCAAAGAGAACTGAGAGCCATTTTTATAAGAATTTGTGGTATAATTCATGCTAGCTTGGTATGCCCTCATAGTGGAGTGATTGGCGCTACAGATCTTTGCCAAATGTGGTTTCAGGTTGACTGACTACAACTCGCTAAACACAATGGTTTCATAATTCTTCTGTAGCTGTGGTCATACCTACTCACAGATAGCATTTTTCTAAGGTTCTCGTCCCTTCTTGTTTTTACTAAAGCTAGACAAATTTAAATTCTCATGGGAAAATAAAATTTTTATATCCATCAGTGCTACAAGAGTTTTAAAAAATTATGTAAGCCCAAAGGGGGCTCATTTATGATAGAGCCATTGGAAGTAGGGCATGAATGACTCAGAATTTTAAATTACAGCCTCATCTTAATTTACATCCATGTCTTATCAAAGGAACACTCAAGTTAACCATTGAATAGGACAGATTCCTCCATGACTTGCTGCAAGCATCCACTCCTATGCCAAGCCACTCACTCTTGGCTTCACTTTTTGGCTGGGTGTCTTCAAAAGGAAAAAAAACTTATAACATTGCCCTCATCTTTTAAACCAAAAGCCAAATGATGCAAGAGAACAAAAATATAAATAAATATTAAAAGAAAATGTTCTATTTTATTTTTGAGAACTCTCAAATTCACAGTTCCTGTCTCCCGTATACAGTCAATAATTATTCTTAAATGCAAATTTCCAAATACACAGAATTGTCAGTCCATATTTCTGGGTTCCTCACTTTTGTTGTTGGAAATGTTGAACATGGGTGCAATTCATTCTACTCGGCAAGAACGAATAAAGGAAGCACGCAATTAGCTACAGAAACCCAGGTTACCATAGCGACATGGTAAAGATAAAATGATCTCTCAAACTTTGTCAGCACCATGTGTCAAAGGAAAGTTTGAGCTCTTTTATCTTTCTTCCTGGGATGGAAAAGGCACACTTTGTTTTCATCCAAAAGAAGCACCTGCTTCCTTATGATCCTCACTGAGTGGCTTGCAGCAGCTGAAAGGAAAGTATTCAGGGTACAGTAATGACTGAAAAGATTGGAATATCCTTGGTGTCATGGGAAAAAATATAGCTTACCTCTTATACTCAGGCTTTCCTGACCCAGCCTTCACCAAACTGACCTTCCCATCCCATAGGTTTCATAATCCTCCTAGGATGTACCACAATCGTAAACTAGAGTTGGTACAGAAAATTCCAGTGCTTTATAAACTTTTCCAAAACACAGAATATATAAAGCCAAAAAATATTATTTGTGAACCTAGCATAGCCCTGATATTAAACATCAAAATATAGCTCAAGAAAAAAGAACCCTAAGCCTATCTCACTATTGAATATAGATGTAATATATTAATTAAAACACTTGCACGTCAATCTTAACATGTAAAAAATAAACCAGGAACATCAATAATTGCTTAATATTATGAATCTATTAATGAAGATGACAGATATGGCTAAAATTAGAAATTATTAGAAACTTTGACCTAGAATATTCAAATTAAAAACTTTGACCTAGATTAATTTTTCAAATTTAAAGCAGTGATTAGCTCAACATATCCTGAAAAATATTTGAAAAACATTGCTACCATATTAATATATAAAGTAACTCTGAAACCAACAAGAAAAGAGTTACTTTGTAAACAACAATGTTATTAAAATCTTTGCTGTAGTTTCACAGCTAAAGGCCAAATCTGAAAATAAAGAATGTTATGCCCACACATTCTAAAGAGGAGTTTCAGGATTCCTTACCTTCCCTACATACTCTACAAACTCAAGTCAATCAACCACAGAAACTGTGGGTATTTATCAGACAAAGATACTGATCTTTTATCCCCAAGCTGATTATTTTCTAAGCTCCAGAAACCTAAGCTCTTCTTTCCTCAAGAAATTCTCTCAAAGACTCATATTATGAATAGAACAAAATGAAAACCTCTGCTGTGTTTCTCAAAAAAGAGCCAGTATTTCAATACTTGCCATACCAAGGAGATTCAAAAACCAGATCATAATTTTACCAAGTGAGGAATCCTCTCTTTTCCTTACGTGTCCTCCCTCCCCATCTCCAACTCAATATCCTGATGAGAAGAAGAGGGTAGAAGAATGAGGAGAGAATTGGAAAAGAAATTATTGTAACTGTGCATTTAAAAATCTATACCTTATTAAACATCTTGGAAATTCCCCCTCAAGTCCATACAGAATCAGAATGTGGTATCTCCTACATAACAGTAGGGCTCTCTCTCCTGTAGAGTCTAATTTGGTAGGTGTACGATGGGGCCTAGGAAACTGAATTTTTAATACCACTCCAACACCAAATGGGGGAAATGTTGCACTAGGGAAAGAGAAAGGTGATAATGCGTTACAGGTTTGATCAGTTGCTTCTAGGAAAATACAAGCTGGAGGATATGCCAATGATCTTTCAGAAATAACATCAAACCTTGAATGCTTAGGTCAAAATCCCAGGTACTCCCCCAGCTCAATGTCCTAACAGTGGTAAGTAAAAGTGCACAATTATCAGTCACACAATTCTGCCACCACATTAGTAGATCATATTGTAGACAGCAAGCTACATACAGAAGAGTTCTTGGGAACAAAAGTTGTACATATCATTTTAAATCAAGGTCAGTTTACAACAGAGATCTCACCTATAACCACATTTTAAAATAAATTCTGATAAGGAATAACTTACGTTCTTATCCATCAAATCCATTGTTGAACCTGATCCAGGTCATACATCCAGAAAAGATTAAATAGCAAGAACAGGTTAAAATATGTTTGCACTTGTAAAATTACAAAGTATGTGCTCAAGCCTGGCAGCAATCCATGACTTGCTTCCTTACTTCTAAAAGAAGTTCAACCATGTGAAAATGTCTAAAATTTCAACTATCAGGACAAAGGAAAAAGTACACATTTTCATTTTATCCATGAATTTTCCACATTTTCATCCAGATAACAATGTCACTTGACCAGGGGTGGCCATCACAGCTTTCTGACTGGTATGCCTTCAGGCAGGCTGCTCCTGTGACACCCACATTTCTAAAAAACTGATGTCCTCAGATTGTCTAACAAATTGAAAATGAAAATAGGGAACAAATTAAAAGCCTGCTTTCTCACTTTTTATTCTGTCATCCACCTTTTGAAGAAAGAGAGAGCCTGGTAGAAACGAATAAAACCAACTTTATAATTACTCTTCTTACTAAGAAAGTGTAATGGAGAAAAGTGCTATTTTTAACTGAAATTTCTGGTTCTTTCCAAAGGGGTTCTTTTGTTCTGAACATTATAATGAATTTGGGATTAGGAGCTAGGAAGAACTGCATTGCTCTACAGAACAGTATGAAAAGAGTTTGAAGTTACCTGCTCTATCCAGGGACTAAGGAAGGTAGAGAGGAGACACGAGAAGGGTCAAGGAGAGAAGCAGTCAAGACGGTGAGACCAGGATCTAGGATCTAGGAGAGGTGAAGCAGCTGATGAGAAATCCCACATTACAGAGGATTAAAAAAACAAAAGCTGTTCTAATATAATTTGAAATTGCTTCCATTGTTGCATAATAAAGCTCTCCTCATCACTCTCTCAGGTTGCCAGTATAGTTGGCTGAATGCAGTTGCCCAGTAAAAATAACTTTTTATGAAAACTGGGCTAGAACTCAAGGATTACATTTGAGATTCCACATAGAAGCATACAGGCAGCAAGCAAGGGTGATACAATCCCTAAATTAAATGAATTCTAGGAAAATAAGAATTTAGAGTCAGATGTAAGCATGAAAATATACACTCTTCACCCAAGAGATCTTTGGAAAGCAGCTTGTGTGCAATGAAAGGCTTTAAGCAATCTTATCTAGATTTTAGGAGAAGAGTCTTCCGTTAACATCTCAGTTTTCAAGAAACACGACATAATTATAATAAATAGAGACTAAAACATTTTATTCTCTATAAGGCCACACCCGGTAAAACAACCGTTTATATTTGGAAAGGTATCCTTCCAGCAATACTTTCCTTTTTTCTGTATCTCTGTATGCATATGTGTGTATACATGCAGAGATGTTTAAGAAAAATATTCAAATAATGTAATATACATGTATATATAAACACAGACATTAATTTTATTTAAATAGACACATAAAATTTTGTGTTCATAAATTCTGTAGTCTCTAGTCCCCACTTCAGCCTAGCTCAGTTTTTCTCTGAATAATACAGAATTTTACCAAAAAAGTTAAAAATATTTACAATACCAGAAACAGAAACTGACATTGTCATGTCAAAATCTGGAAGAAATTTTCAAAAATTATGGGCTGCATGGAGCTAGTTTAGATGAAACTATTCAGGCTACAACACGTGATATAACCTGATTTCCTTTATGAATCAGGGATTTCCTGAAAGAGATACAAAGAGGTTTTCTTCCCTCACCAACCACCTTCCACTGAAAGACAACAAAGACCCTACATCGATAAGACACCAGGGTAGCTCACACTCTGTAACCCTTTGACTCTGCAATTTTGAACCAGTGTTTGATTATTCCCCTCACCTCCTGGCACATTGGCATGGTCTCCTTCTGACATTCAGGACTTCAGCATATAACCTTTTGCCTCAAGCTTCTCAAGGAACTGTGTTCTCAGAGAACTTTTTCTCCCCAAAAGGAGTACTGATATATGATGTAAGGACAGTAAGTTGTCCATTACATTATATTAGCGAAACCTAAAAACAAGAACTTCTAAGAAAAGAAGGTAGAAAATTCTGAGTTGGTAGAGATGATAACATACGTATCACGGTATGTGTCCTTCCTAACACTGCTGTGCAAAGGGGAGGCACATAATGAAGTCTCCTGCCTCTCCAAGTGGAAGGTTACTACTAATGTAGTAAGAAGGTGTCTAGTTCATTAATTAAGTTTAAATAGCACAAATATTTAAATATTTTGTAAAGCAAAGTACTCTTTGAAGAGGTTCACATCTTGCCTTTTTGGGACAAAAACAGAAGGAACCTGGTCTAAGCAGGAAATTGTTTTTAAACACACAAAGATTCACTGAATGTTCATTAAACATCTTCTATGGGATTTTCTAAGAAATTAGAATGAGCAAAACATACTGAGTTTTAGAATTTTGTTTCCTAAAGGACCATGCTAGAAACACAGATACATTCGTTTATGATGAGAAGTTAAAAGTATAAGTAAATATAGTAAAAAAAAAAAAAAAAAAGAAAGAAACAAGTGAGTGGAAGTGAGAGCAACAGACTAAACTTCAGTAACAACCAAATTTAGTAACTGAACTGTAAACAACATTACCAAACCAAGCCCTTTAAAATCCGATGGTCCTGTTTCCCTTGGAGGAGCAAGTCACATAAGATTTTATTAGCCTTGGGTCAAGTCTAGAGTATCATACTTTAGGGTTTTCCTGAACTTGACTTTCTCTCTTCCTTTCCTTTACATCTGAAATTGGTTCAAAGGCCAGTGTGCAAAAATTAGACACAAAAACTGGCATCTTTTTTAACATGGAAAAACGGAAGCTAAATGCATTCTTAGTACCTCACTGAAACTCTCTGAAATATTTTAATACAAATTACATTTCAAGGAAAGAAAGTTTAAACACGACAAAAGTGGTTAAAGGACAGAAGTTCAACCACAACAAAAGTCCATTCACTATATTCTCACTTGGTGTTTCATTAGAGTTTTTGTTTATTTTGTTTGTGATTTTTAGAGAAGCAGAAGACATACGTATTACATTGTCTTTCAGTAAAATTGTGGCTACTGAGAATGGGATGGGAAGAAGAGGGAGGAAATGGGAAGACATAGGTCAAAAGGTACCAAGTTGCAGATACATAGGATGAATAAGTCTAAAGACATAAGGTGCAACATAAGGACTATAGTTATAATATTGTATTGTATACTGGACTTTTGCTAAGTGAGTCGATTTTAGGTGCTCTTACCACAAGAAAGGGTAAGTATGAAAATAATGGATATATTTACTTGCTTGACTATAGTAAATATTTCACCATGTAAGTGTGGTGCTTAATGACAGGGACACATTCTGAGAAATGCACTGTTAGGCAATTTCATTGTTGGGGAAACATCATAGAGTACACTTAAAATAACCTAGATGGCACAGCCTACTACATACTTATGCTGTATTATATAGCCTATTTTTCCTAGGCTATAGGAGCAATAAAGAAAATTCTGAGTTGGTAAAGATGATAACATACGTATTACGGTATGTGTCCTTCCTAACACTCTGCTGTGCAAAAGGGAGGCACATAATGAAGTCTCCTGCCTCTCCAAGTGGAAGGTTACTACTAATGTAGTAAGAAGGTGTCCAGTACAACGTATGACTGTACTGAATAAGATAAGTAGTTGTAACACAATGGTAAGTATCTAAACATAGAAAAGTTACCATAAAAGTATGGTATAATAATTCTGTGGGATGACCATAATTGATCAAAATATCATGATGAGGAACATGACTATATATCAAAACATCATGTTGTATACCTTAAATATATATATATTTCGAAAAGAATAAACTGATAACATATTTTCTGTTTTTAGCACTCAAATACATTTTCACAACATTTTCTTCTCACTTAAAGGTCAGTTTTGTTAATGACACACACTTAGTCATTATGGTTACAAAATCATAATTATATCTAGGTGACTTGACAGTGGCACATCCCCATTATGAGAGTGTGAATTCTGAGCCTGTTTTCTGAACTATTAACCATCATTAGATATGAGAAATTGCAGTCAGTTTTCACTATGTTATCCAATGTATCACTCAAGATTTAACAAATGCTTGGAAATGTGCTTAGATCATAATCTGAACACCAATTTCTTTGTGAATTTTCACTCTATCAAAACAAATACAAGCCTGTGCGTGTAGAATACCTATGTTTATAAGTATGCAAAGTTTTGATGCTATAATTAAAGTCTCTTTCATCACATATTTAACATACAATTTGCATCATGAAAATTAAAGGTCTTGCAAAGAATTACTGGTTTATTCACTAAGGAAAAGAAATACGCCAATTACCTTGTAAAATTAGTTATTTTGTTTAGACTTTGGTAATCCACAGAGCCAGAAAAAATAGGTAAAATATACTTCCATTTATGAAAGGTTTATTCGCCTATTTAGGCTTAATGAATGTATTAAAATGTTTATATCATATATAGTTGTAGCCTTCTTTAAGAAAAACAAAAAAACGCATATTTACCAAGTAGTATTTTAAAGAGATCCCTTGCTTTTCTAGCAGATTGTACTACTGCATTCAGTTTTAAAGGTAGGAAACAGACTAGTGAAGTACCATGTGATCTCAGTATTCTTTGATATAAAAAAGAACTCCTCAGGTCAATTTTTAAATGTAATAACACTGTGTTCAAATGAAAGTTCTCACAGATATCCAATATTTTGAAGATTTGGAAGGCAAGTTGGTTGACTACAAAATGGTAGCCCGAAAAACTCACTTTTTAAAATGTTTCTTCTACTATTTTCGATGTTTTATAATCAGAGTTTTGGGAACTCAGGTATGCAACTTGCCAGAAACCATTTGAATGGGGCTGAAACACACCTAATTGTCATATTTATGTGTTTAAAACTATCAGATGTTGGTACTTGCAAATGTTTTGACCCAATAGAAGTATCTTTTAATTACTTACATTACTTTAATAACCAGAAATATATGTGCCATATACGTTATAATACATGTAGCAAGGATTGCTGGTTGCCTATGTGGTAGACACTCTCTCCTTCTTCTTTAGTAACAGAACCCTGATTTTGTTCAAGATGCTACTGGGACCTAAAAAACATATACTCCCAGACTCTCTTGAAGCTAGATGTGGTCATTGACTAAGACCTGTCCAATGATATGTAAGCAAAAGTTTCATGTAGGATTTCCAGGAAGATTCTTAAAGAGGAGCTTATTTGACTACTGGTTCTTGATTTTTTTTCTCTTCCCCTTTCCCTCTTCCTTCCTGTTTCCTGGAATGTGAGAGTGATGGGAGGAGCTCCAGCAGCTGTCATTGAAGATAGATGGCATATTGCAAAGTGACACAGGAGAAAGATAGTAGGGTCTCAGAGTCCCTAATGATCTCGTGGAGCTTTCGCAAGTAGCCCTAGAGTAATAATATTCAGATTATAGAATAAAGTGTTCATAGAATAAATCAACACAAAGCCCACTGATATTTCTATTTTCTTTTGTTTTCCTGGTTTGTTTTGTTTTTCTGTATATGAAGCAAAATTTAATTCTAGATAAAAGAAAATTTTTTTTTAAATTAATTTACCTAAAAGTAATGGAAGATAAGTAATTTTAGATTGTTTTTCCCGCTGACTGTTTGTTCAACAACCAGTTACGTAGGTAGGAAAAATATCACCTAGCCATCTAGAAATCAGTCCAGGTACAGGGGCTCATCCCTGTAGTCCCAGCACTTTGGGAGGTCAAGGCAGGCAGATCACTGGAGCTAGGAGTTCAAGACCAGCCTGGGAAACATGGCAAAACCCTGTCTCTACTAAAAACACAGAAATGTACAGAACATGTAAGTCATGAACTTTTTGTTTTCTTTTGGAAAACATTTTATAGTCATGGTATGGTAAGTCTATGATGCACCGATGGTCAACATCTTAAGAATGGTAAAACTGGTATAATTTATGAATTACATACATTAAAAAACCCTAAGGTTTCAACGCATTATCCAAGCAAATATTTGATTTGATTATTTTTTCTCTCTGAAAAAAAAAAAAAGAATCTGTTTCTTCCCTTTTATTTGCTTTACCAAATATAATTTTAACTGTGGTCACATACCACTGCAATTTAATACATTTTTCTGAGTAAAATTAATATAAAGCATTGTGGCTACTCTGAATAGAGAATCATGACATCAAAATTCAAACATTTTGAGAACTGTTTAATATAAAAATTCTACTCTTTAAACTATTCTTATATTTAAGCCACCATGGAGAATGTTAATATATATTTTAGTGCTTCTAATGAATATTTTTAAAGTCAGTAAAAAAATAATAAAAATACAGACTTGAAAAGCCATATCAACATTTGTATATCAATATACCAAATAATTATTATAAAATTTAAAATAACTTTGAAATATTTAATCTACTTGCAAGCTTTAAAGTATAAGGGTAAAATAGTTCTCAAAAATAAAATAATAAGACTTAAAAACCTCACATTAAATCAATCACTGTCTATTTTAATTAATGACTCTTAATTTCATTCTGGAAAATGATATAATCCATTACCATTTTCAACAGTGTATAGTAAAATAAGAATAAAGCCTTTGTGGTGGGTTTTTAATAAAACTGACCTAATTCAATTTAAAAGAGTGTCCTTTATTCTAAAATGATATCTTTTATTTTCTGATATCCTATTGATCACAAATAATTGTTGTTGCTGCTGCTGCTTTGTTTTTTAATGTGTTTATTTACATTCTACTTTTGATTTTAAAAACTTGTTTGAAAGTTACTGTTCTCTTAAATCAAAATTGAGAGAATCCCTAATTTAAGTGATTACTTAATTCTATTTCATTTAGCACATTTCTTTTAGATTGTCCATTTTGTACATTTCCTTTGAAAATTATATCAGAACTAAAACAAGATTTTTTTTAATTTATCATTGGTCATTACTTTGAAACTCACTCCCAAATGAATTTCATCACACTTTTCACCAGCTTCCCATAATAATAACAGCCATGTTTATGACTATTATACATATGTATCATGAAAGAGAATCCATTATAAAGGAAAGTCCACATAATATCTGTGTTTTTTTAACCGATCCAGTTAGGAATGTAATTTAGCAACAGTCTCAACTAATGACAATCACTTGTAAATATTTCTGCACAAACAAATGTATAAGGCTAAGAAAGAAATGTAGCAACACCATTTCTCCTCATTAACATATTACCTCTTGAAATACCAGACAATTAGTTGTAGATAAAACATGAAAGTTTATCCTTTATCTATATAAAATACAATAATTCATGTAAGAAACACATTCTTACTATAGAGATCAAGTCTAATAAGTGTCAAATTGTACTTTCCTTGTCTATAGCGATGCAAAACTTGTTATTCATTCTGTAAAATTAAAAACCTAAAGCAGATTGTTTAACAAAAAGATAATGTGAGCCACATATGTATTTTTTTAATTTCCTAGTAGCTACATTTTAGAAAGGAAGAGAAACATGTCAAATTAGTTCTATTTAACTTAACCTGATAAATCCAAAATACTATCTTTCAATGTATAACCAATATAAAAATTATTAAGATATTTTATATTATAGTTTTGATATTAAGTATTGAAAATTCAGAGTATATTTTACACTTAAAGTGTACCTCAATTCAGACCAGGCACATTTCAATTGCTCAATAGCCACATGTGGCTAGTGATTACCATATTGGACAGCACAATCCTAAAGACATATTATTCTTTTCTCTGAAATAATTGGAATATAGACCACAGGTCTGTAACTGTGTAAATGTAAGATAATTAGATTGAATTGGAACCCAGAGTTTCTCATTTGAACATGACTGTTCCTACCCAGATGAACTCTTCAAAAGCCTACAAAATGTGATTGATCCCAACAAACAGGACTGGCCCATTTGCTTATAATAATCTTAAATAAAATGAGTTCACAAGCAATGAAAACCCAGTTTACAAATCCATTCTTTTTTTTTTTTTTTTTTTTAGACGGAGTCTGGCTCTGTCTCCCAGCCTGGAGTGCAATGGTGCTATCTCGCCTCATTGCAAGCTCCGCCTCCTGGGTTCACACCATTCTCCTGCCTCAGCCTCTTGAGTAGCTGGGACTACAGGCATCCGCCACCATGCCTGGCTAATTTTTTCTATTTTTAGTAGAGATGTGGTTTCACCATGTTAGCCAGGATGGTCTTGACCTCCTGACCTCCTGACCTCGTGATCCACCCGCCTCGGCCTCCCAAAGTACTGGGATTACAGACGTGAGCCACCACGCCCGGTCTACAAATCATTCTTAATGCAAATTCAGAGGTATAAAATTGGCAAGAACAATGATTTCATAATTTTCATAATTTATATCATATAATCTGGACAAGGGCATCAAGAGTGATGAAGGTCCTAGATTTTTACAACCTAAGGAAATCCTGAATATTCCATGGACACGTTTCTTGCCAGGCCTTTTGGCCAACCCAGGGCTAAATGCTGAAAGCCTAGCCATGACACCCACAGTGGATATTCTCTTAACTCAGCTACTCTTAAAAAGGCATTACACAATCTGCCCACACATTGCTTATTAATTTGCAATAGGAAGAGAAATAACTATGTAGTCTAAAGAAGCTAGACAAACCTTGATCAGGTGATCAAATTAACATCCTCAGTGAGGGGCAGAAGTACATGACGTGCTTCCACATCTGGTACTATTAAATGAACACAATATCACTTTTGTGGTATTCTGGGCAAGAACACATAACCTCAATCTAATCACAAGTAAACATCAGACAAACACAAATGAAGGGACATTCTTTAAAGTATACAGGTTGTATTCTTCAAAAATGTCACAAAAGATTTTAAAAAATAGTAGAAGAACTGTCTTAGATGAAAGGAGATGAAACGCAATGTGTATTCCTGAACTGGGCCCTGTATTGGAGAAGGAAAAATGCTAAGAAGGGCATTATTAGAACAAGTGTCAGAATTGGAGTATAAGCAGCAGATTATTACATGAATGTTTCTGAATTTGATAACCATAAATGGCTACACAAGAAAATATTCTTGTTTTTAGGAAACATACTGGAACATTAAGAGATAAAGAAGCATGATGTATACAATACATTTTGGAAAAAACACTGTAAAACATATATATGTGTTATATGCATATACATGTCTACTATACATATGTAAAGAGAGAGAATATGAGCGAGAAATGCAGCAAACTTGGTAAGTCTGGATAAATGGTATGTAGGAATTCTCTATATTATGTTTGCAGCCTACCTGTAAACTTGAAATTATTTCATGTAAGAAGTTAGGAAAAGGCAAGACACAATTATAGTTGGAAATACATACCCCTTTATAGATAGGACTGAGTTTTAGAATAAGATGACATACATTTGAATTACGCTTTCATTCAGGGCTTTCCATTTTAGAAAATATTTACATTTCTATTATTATAACTCTTCTCCCTATAGATAAAAATTTGACATGTTTAAAGATAAAAACAAATCATGATACACAATTGGAAAAGCAAGGTTGTTTACTAATGGAGCACAAATGAAGTGATGAATGTGCCCAAAGCAAACATATGTTATCTGTGTGAACTAATTACTTTGCAAAAATGTAAATCTCACATAAAGATCAAATTCTCCCTATCTTATAAAATTCTAATGAAATAATGAACAAAAGATCATTCTGAAAAGTATAACGCATTATATGAATGTGAGGCTCATACTATTGCTCACTGCTAAAGGGGGGGACTACATATCCACTAGATATACATATCCGCCTGCCTGCCTGTTTCACTGGTGACTTGAGATTTTGGCCTTTTCTTGACTTCAGACTTGAACTGAAACATCAGCTCTTCTTGCATATTGAGACTGTGAGCTTTTGAAACTATGACATACCCCATTGGCTCTCCTGGTCCTCTAGCTTACCCACTGCAAATATTGGCACTTCTCAGCCTCTATAATCATGTGAGCCAATTTCTTATTAGAAATATACACATATCCATTCTGTCAGTTCCATTTCTCTCTGGAGAATCCTGATTAACACAGAATGTAGACATTACAGATCCATTCTAATGATAATTTTTATTGGAACAAATTGCTTGTGACAGAGCAATGCCTTCACAGGGATGACAAGTCTACCAGTGATTCATTCAAAACAAAGTTATAGTCAGAAGGGTTCTGTAATTTTTGAGTACTATGCCTGTAGAAAGAATTGAAGTAGAGTATTTAAGAAATAGTTGGAAAAATCAAGTTCCAAAATTTTGCTTGCAAAGAAAATTTTGCAGGTTTTATTTTTTTAAATTTTTTGCACAGCTTTTCTGCCCTTTTCTCTATTTAGGCTGCAAAATGAGCAATGAAGGCTGATTACTGTTCACTAGTAGTCATTATTCCTTTTAGTAACAGAAACCTCAAGATGTAGCTGGGCATGTGATTTCCCAGCTACAGATTCCAGTTTTCAGGTAGTTTGTTGCTGCTAAGGAATGAGTATGGGCCAATGGGATGTAAGTGGAAATGATGCTTACAATTCACAGGTCATCTTCTTAAAGACACTAGTCCTAGACATGGTCTGCACCAACCCCTTCTACTAAGCAGGATGAGGCAATGACTGGAAGAACCTAAGAAGCCGTGGATGCTGAAAATGGTAGAGATGCCCCACTAGTTCTAGACCATTCACCTCTTAATTGCTATATGAGAGAAGTAAACTTTTCTTATTTACACCACTGTTTTGGGAGGTCTCTGTGGATAGCATTTAACCTACCCCTAATGAGCATATGAATTAGCACTGAGAGTAGGAAATTTGTGCAATAAAAACATCACATATGTGTAAATATATGTGTGCATATATAATGGCATATATATGGCATATGTGTATCTATCTATATGTATATATAATGTGGAATCAGGTAGCAGGTAGCCAGATACAGATGCTAAAGCTGGGAAGCCGTTGACCTTGTTATATTATGGGCTGACATAGAAGGTAGATTACAAATGTACTGAGTCTACAGCTGTGGAAATTTGGTTGGGGAAGGTCAGAATGTTGTGATGTGATAGCTGCTATTGCTGCTTTTATGATATATGAGAAATTTGAGCTCAAGCAAGAACTTTCCAGTTGGCAAGAAGAAACTAAGGGAAAATCCACTAGAAGAGGTTCTCAACCTGTAGCCTGTAATCAGTTAAATGAGAAACAAGACATTTGGGATTTCACAGATTGGAAAAACCAAATGCTTTTGTACCTCCCAGAAAATAGCAAGAAATAAGAATGTGACTGGGAGCTGGCCCAGCAGCAAAAATAAGATTAAATTTATCCTTTAAGATGACCGTAGAATAGCTAACTCTAAATTAAATGACAGAAAGACAGACTGAGTACAGAATCTGGTAAACAAAAGAGGAGATTTGACAGGTTTAAGAACCATGACCAGAAAAGATTTTTGTGTGTGGCTATTTTCACATAGAATTACTGGGAACAAATAAGCCTGAAGCTTACTAAGTTTCTGAAGGAATTGTGTTGCCAAATAAATTCTAAGCCAGGTGTATTAGTTTTCTGTGACAACTGTAACAAATTACCACAAACGTGGTGGCTTGAAACAACAGAAACATATTCTTTCACAGTTCTGCAGACCCAAAGTCCAAAATCAAGATTCCAGCAAGGCTGGGTTCTCTGGAGCCTCTCAGAGAATCTAGTTCATGCCTTTCTTCCAGCTTCTGACAGTTACTGGCAATCCTTGGCTCTCCTTGGCTGTTGGCTGCATCACTTCTATTTCTGCCACCATCTTCACATCCATTCTCCTCCTCTGTGTGTTATTTCCCTCTATTTCTCTTAGAAGGAAATTTGGGATTTGATTTAGAATCGACTCAAATAATCCAGGATAATCTCCGTTTGTCAAGATCCTCAATTACATCTGCGAAGACTCTTTTTTTCTCAGAAGGTAACATTCACTGGTTCCAAAAATTAGGACCTGATATCTTCAGGGGACAATTATTCAGTCATTTATACCAAACCCAAATAAACTTTACATTTCATCTTTAAAGTAATCATCAGATAATTGTGCACCAGCAAGAAGCTGGCTGCCAAAACTGAACAATGCCCAAGAGAGCACAGTCTGCAACACCTTCTCCCAATGTGCCCAAGGAGGATAACAGAAGAACATCCCAGAGGCAGAGCCAATGACAAAGGGATTGAGTGAATCCAGGAACAGAGGTGGCAAGATGGGCCCACCAAGGAACTCGTCCTCATACCAGGGCAGGGAAGCCTCACAATTTTTACCCAGTAGGATCTGAGGAATGCTCTGGACCAGTAACTGCTAGATATTTCCACACTTTCCTCTTGAATATGGAGGTTTTAATTATCCTATTGCTGCTCCCCATTGTATATCAGAAGCAGGTAGGATGACACCTGGCCTTTTAATTTATAGTTTGGTGAACCTCAGAGAGCTGCAACAAGACCTGCTGGAGAGATTAGGTATCACCCCCAAGATCCTAGATTTTGAGGTGGGCGAAGTAACTAGATTGGATTTATCACTGTCTGTCTTGCAGAGGGGTGTATGTTCTATGCAGAGGAGAAAGATCAATAGGGATATTTAAATGACAAGAGAGGGAGACCATGGTGAAGTCTTCTGTCACCCCTTCTTCCTCAGAGTAATAGAGCCCTTAGAATTTCAACAGGGCCATGGCCATCCACTTACGAATTACTTTTTCTAATCTCTCTTGCAGTGAAGTGTAGTGGTGTGAGTAAATGTAAAACAATAGAATATAAGTGAAAGTAATAGACATAACTTCCAGTCCTTAATTCTTTCTGTCTGGACTTCCTTTTACCTTCTTTCTACTGGCAAGGAAATGGCAACAATAGTGCCACCACCCAAGTCTTATGTTGGGATGGCAAAGCCACCCCACCAGCACTTCAGCCCTGGATCACTTATTTCTAGACTATTATGAGAGACAGAAATAAACTACTTATTTCTAATCTTTTTGCTAAATGGCTTAGCCTAACATTAACAAATTTAAGTTTCATCTAGCTTTCAAGAGCCCTAGTGCAAAACTATATTTGACATTCCAAGAAAAGTCATAGGAAAGATGCACATATTGGAAGATCATGAGCATTCTGAATACAAACATATACTCATAGCTTCTTAAAAAGAACTAGAAGTCATAATCTTCCCTAAAAGCATACCTGATTACTAATTTTTCATTCACACACACAAGAAAACAAAATTTGCCTTATTAAGCTGAAGACTTGCATTTGAAGCAATAATATATGGACATCATGTTGAATATGTCAGTTACCTGGCAAAAGCACATAACTGCTTAAAAAGGAACTTTACTACTACATGAGAAAAAACAGTCAGACTACAGGAATTTCACTGGGTAAAAATGTTCCTCAGTAATGCAGCTATGCTTCATTTTCCCAAAGATAATGGTAAGACACTTGGAATTATTATCCTGGATGTGGCAGATCATTATGATACACTTTTACTCTAATCTTGTTCAACACTCTTCACTAAAATAATGATAAATACGCCAAATAGTGGTACATTTGCAGAATAAAAGTTACTTCTCTCCAGCTTAACCAGAGGTAGAGTTATACTCAGCCTCCTGCAGACACCATATTCTGAGTTTGTAAAGATCAAAAATTATGTTAAAAGCATCTCTGTACCCCAATAGTGCTTTCTCCAGAGAAGATGCAAGAAAAAAAATCAACAATCTAATTTTTAATTTTCTCTGTTATGATGGTACACAAATCTCCACTTTAAAATCAGAGTGAATACACTATGCTTTTCTTTGACCTTCCTGTATAAAAGAAATAAATCCAGGAATAATAAAATGCATTTGAGGCTGTATAAGTGTGTGGGGGTGTGTGTGTGTCTGTGTGTGTGTGGTGTGTCTTGTCAAAAGAAAAAAGGAGCTGATGAAGTTTGAGGGTTTAGACTGAGGCAACCCAAGGATATATGGGAACGTTCCTGAGGGAAGATGACAAGGTTATTTTTTACAGAAATGTCAAGTACAGATTAAATTCAGAGTCACTCCACCCTTAATTTAATAGTTGTCATAAACAAGGCGGTATGAATTATCAGCTGTTCACATAAGCAGCTTTAGAGAATCATGGAAACAAAGATTAAATGGATATAATTTATAATCTGGGCCCTCTACAATCTTAGGGCGTTGAGTACTGAACTTCTGCTGAGCCTCTGGGCGGGCCTCATTACTGACCTTAACCACAACACTAGTTAACATTGTGCTGTCTTTGGTATTGACCTACTATTCCTCACAGTAATACACAACAATGCAAATGCAATTTGCTGGATTTTCAATTCCCCTTACAAGACTTTCACTGTAAAAATCAGAAAAGGAGAAACAGCATGCAATTTGCTCTGTAAGCACACAGCAGACAGACTTATCACAGTTGGTCACTGTATTTACCTTTATAATATGCAGTAGCCAATTTCTTTGTTGTGTGTATTACATGTGAATACATACAAAAACATAAAAATGGATTATATCAGTTTCTCTTTCCTGACATAATAAGCCAAGATATATAAATAATGCAATGGAAATGTTAACACCCTGTTACTCTACTTTAAAAAATCACCTTTTCCTTCTCTAAATTATTAAATCAAATTATATTATAAATGGTGAGCTTTTACATTATAGCATCTCTTCCAAAATGTGACACATGGCTTTTTACTTCCTAAGGGTGAACTTTTTCTACTTTATAAAATGTTTGCTTATGTATGTGATAGTGTATAAGTAGGAGAAATTACATTAATCCAAACATAAATTCCTATTATGTGAAACAACTATTTTAAAGAGCATAATAACAAAGACTGCCAGTTCTAGAGTCAAGTTTTCTGAAATTAAATCTCAGCTTCCCCATCTACTAGCTATGTAACTTTAGGCAACTTATTTAACCCCCCTGAGTTTCTTTCTCTTTGTCTCAAAAAAAGGCACATCAATAAAGTCTACATGCATTTTGAGGATCAAATGAAATGAGGCATCCTAACTAGCAAAATGCTCAGGAGTTAGTAAATTCTCAGTACGTGTTACCTATTATTATTATCAAGATGTTTACCTTGTTATTGCTACACCTGGGGAAAAAAAATCTATTGCTATGGTCAGTTGGAAAGAGTTATGTAAACATCCTGCAAAGTGACAAAAATGAATTCCTCCTTCTTTATCACTGCTAAACAGGACCAAAAAGAACTAATCATTATACATGTGTATAATTGCTATGTGACATAAAAAAAAAATTTAAAACATCCAATTTGTTCTCAAGGTACTCCAGTTGAAAAATGAACATATACTGTAAATGTTCACCTTTACTTTTGGGCCAATTTTAAGCATAACTCTGTATTCATGTTCTGCGGGGGAACAAGGAGAACCTCCTTTCTGTGGGCACTCATTCCCAAAGCTTGTTCTCTCTAAGGGTCTTTGTATTTGGAATATTCCTTCCCCACCATAGCCTTTGTTTCCTTGGTATTCTACTTTTAAATCACACTCTAAAATATGATTTCCAGAATAATAAGACTTTCATCACTGTGCAAACTTTATTACTCTATACCGTGAACCCTCCTTCTTTTTTCCTGTGTCCTTTTCATGGCATAATTATCTCCTTACTCACCAAAGCTGAAAAATTTGGAGGCATCCTCAACTTACTTCTCCCTCATCTCAGCACATGTACTTATCAAATCCAACCCAGTCCACTACCAAAATATTTATTAATAGGATCCCTATTTACTCCACACCCACTTCCAGGCAAAAACTACTACTAAATTAAAGTATTTTATAAATGTTCTTCTTTCTCTTAAAATTTTGCAATATTTTCTAATTTTCTTATTGCTCTACATATATCCCATTTCTTGTGTATTTTTCTATTGTTTCAGTATGCTTGGTATTAATTGTATACAACCATAGGCTCAATATTGACTGAATGTAGATACTCATAACTTGTATTTCTCTCACATCACTAAAATGCTTCAAGAATGTGATGAAAGTTATGTATTTAACAACACAGTAGCCTCTGATGATTAAGCCCTCATATATACAAGAGCCAGTGTGGGTCAACTCTCAAATGTATATTAGTCAGAAATCAGCCTGCCCTCAAAGCACATTATAATATGCCCTTTCTTAATAATTTGATACTGATATCAAATATAAAACTGCTTAATCATCAACTTCCCATTTGGATTTCAATTTTTAAAAGAGACAGGATCCTCAATATATCTAATGCTTTAAAAACTGTGGATTTGGTAGCCACAAATATTCCCATTCATATGTGTTTATATAGACTGAATCTGTTAATACAACGTGAGTATAAAATAGTTTTTAAAAAAGGACCTAAAGGACAACCTCATGTTAAAAGACAATGAGAGTTTAATGAAATCAGACACTTTGTTCCACGTGAGGATGGTGTATTTATCTTTGGTGAAAGTTTTGCTTTAGAGAAATGTTTAATTTTTCAAACAGATGCAGAAATTCAGAAAGGTTGATATTTTGCAAATGATGTGAAGAGTTGTGGTAATGGTTTACCGCAAGTTGATAAGAATTTTAGAGCAGTTCTCCTGAACATAGTCCATCTTCCCTCACATTAGTATCATTTATAGCATCCAAAATGCATTTGAATTCAGCAGACTTCCTGGAACCCCAGAAGGGAGTCATTACACATCTTTCCCAAAGTTAATGTCATTTTATTTGCATAAAAATATGATTCCATCACAGCTTCCAATCAGAGGTGATCAGAGAGCATTGTGGATGTCTCATCTAAAGATTTTCATATCTGAATAGATCATGAGAATGGAGCTTCACACTCATTGTTGACCTTGTGCCTTTTATCATTGAATTACACACACTACAAAATATACAAGCTTAGAAAAAACATCCTTTACGAAGACACCAGAGCTTATCTGGAGGACAGATCCTGTGATGTGTTTTGTAACAAAATACCATCAGCCTTTTTTTCAAAGTCAGGAGGAATGTCTACACAGATTCCAATGATGGAAAGTGTTTCAAAATAAGACCTTTAAATTTAACCTCTACAGAGGTACTGGAATTCCCCTTTTAGGTAACTGTAGAAAGTTGGCAACCACAATACTTTGATCTTGTCCTTGTTGCCTACCTGTAGGAAGATAGAAAATAGTTAAACTAATGAGTGTTTATATGAACCATTCGGGGTCAGGCTCCCAGAGCAGGACTAACTTCGATATCCTAAACTTCAGTCACAGGCAGAACGTTAACAGAGAGTGAAAGACATTATATTTATTCAGTCATTTGGGAAAGCTTTACTGAGAGGGTGACCATAGGTCCTGGTTTGCTTGAGACAATCACTTTTTACACGTATTGCCCTGGTATCATTATTAATAGTGCTCCCTCAAAGAGACTTCTTTGGGCAACAAATTATGTGGTAACCTTTTTAACATAAGGCTTCATATATGCCAGGTAAGTTTTGAGTTTCAGGTAACGCGCAAAAGTCTTTTGCTCAAGGAATGAAACCCTTTGTGTGGCCTAAAATCACAGAAGTGACAGTCAGTCACACAGGAGTATTATCCGAGACATTTTGTTAGGCAATACCTGGTATGCCCAGGCCTTGTCAATAAGGGAAGCCTATGAATACTAATACAGAAAAACACCCAAGCCAGTGTGGATTCAGGAGCCAAAATAGATTGGAGGCTGACTGGGACAGGTCAGAATTGAGATTATGTATAAAATAACTTATCTGGTTACTCGGAGATAAGGGTTTTATCTTGTTAAAACCCTGGAGATGGTGGGTTAATATTTTTAAAAAGAATCACACCGTAATTATGCCTACATGTTATTAGTATTTCATTTAGCCTATATATGTGCTTCAGTGAGATATTAGCTAATGTATCCTGGACCTGGTTTATCTACAGTGTTTAATAGTTCAACCCAAAGATCCTCTCTGCTGTTTGTTTTCCCACTAAAATATTAGGATCTGAAATCCTTAAATGTAGGTCCGTGTTTAGGCTCACATCAGCAAAACAATCTCAGATGCCAAGCAACATGCAGCCTTCTTAGGGCAAAAATGATAGTGAAACCTGTGAGCATGTTAGGTCCAGAATCATGGCTACCAGGGATATTCTTCTAGGGAATCTTGGAGGAGAGTTTTACCCCTGGATGTTTGAAATTAGGAGCTAGTGCATAATGTATTAGAAAATGCATGGAATTTACAATCAGAAAATTTGGACTTGGGTCCTATGTACTAACTAAATGAGCTCAATTCAATTTCTTACCTCTCTGAACATCATATTCTCAGAAAGAAAATGCAGATGAGAATTATGCTGATTTCACAGGGTTATTTTTAGGATCACATGAGTTAAAGTACAATCATGGAATAGAAAATGCTAGCAACAAAGGTAGGATGGCTAGTACACCCTTATTCTCTTCATCCCATTTCTAAAACTCCTTTCAAATTGGTCAGACTTCAACTGCAGCAAAGATATTTCTTTCTTCCCTTGCTCATTTTTTTTCTTTATCATTGCTGGCATATGGGCAAAAAGAAAAGTGGTCATGTCAGCACACACAAATTTTTTTTTTTTGGCCACATTCAATTCTTCATGTTTTGCTGAATCCAGTTAACTCTGCTCTTGGGTTTATTAATAATATAATTAATGCCACTTGCCTAAACACTTTGCTTCTCAGCTATTTGTTTTATTGCCAGGAGGAAAGAACCACACTTGATTTTTATCTCCTTTCTAAAAGCAAAGATTTTTCAAATAATCAAATGAAGCCAGTATGATTCTTAGTCTAAGGATATCTCATGTCTTTCCTGAGGAGTGCATAGTTAGTGGCTGCTCACAAAGTAACTGGGAGTAAGTGCATTGATTGAGATGCTTCATGATTATCTGCTCCATACTTCATTTCAAGTGACATCTCCATCTGCCCGTAAATAACCCAATGGTCCTTTTATGATCCATTCTAGAAACCAATTTTTTTTTCTTTTTTTCAACATATGGAAGGAAGTACTCATGGTTGAGAATATGAATTATTAAATAAAAAATTAGAAATTAAGACTGGATTTGAGAAAATTAAAAAGCCAGTTCAATATCTAAGAAAGAGAAAATCATTTCAAACCACTAATCTTTAGAAGGCAAAACCAAAGCTTCATTTTACAAACTTCCCTTCTACCCTGTTATTTAACTAACCATCTGAACACTTAATGTCTGAATTTCTACAGTGGTTGAAAAGCTGTGCTCAACCACTATGATGCAAATCTTCAGAATTAGTTCTTGATTATTTTCCTGAAAGGCTCAAGCTTAATACTAATTCTCTGGTTCCTCTTTAACATTTCTATAGGAAACTGACAGATATCAATATTAATATTTCATAAATGTTACAAAATCTTTAAGATAGTGACACAATTACACTACTACTAGTGATTAGATCCCAACTAACCCAAGGGAAATTCCCTATGTTGCTTTAGGCCTCAGTCACCATTAATAGAGTTATAATGTATCTTAAATTTAAACTTTATAGTAAGCAATTAAACTAATTCAAAAGTCTCCAGGAAGTGATGTTAAGCTACCAGGGCATAACTGACTACAGACGATTTAGAGATAAATTTAAACAAAGAAACACACATGTTAAAAAAAATTTTTTTTTATAGTTATGTAGGCATTCATTTTTTCAAGAAACATTTTCTAAACACCTACCTTGTGCCAAGCATCATTTTAGATTATCAGGATGTATCAGTTAAGAAAATTCCTGCCCGGAAGGAGCTAAAATTTTACTAGGTGGGGACAGACAATACACAATACATATAATAAAATAAAATATATAGTATGTCAGAAGTTTATGAATGCAGTGAAAATAAAAATGAAGATCAAGATTGTTGGATAGTATGGGGAAGAATATTTTTAACCTTCATCAATTGTATTGTATACCAAGAAACAGCTAATACCTAAAAATCATTAGTACAAGTACAATTTATTTCTTTCAAGTATTCATTGGCTTTTATAGTATAAAATTGTCTATTTTCCCTACATCTCTTAAATGTACTTGTAATTGGAATTAAAATATACAGCTAAAAAAGAAAGAAGGAGAAACATATGTTATCTTAAATCTATTGGTATCTATTTCATTCCAAAGGTGATGTCACGTAATTCAAATCAATAAAATTATGTTCTGACACTGTATGCTAAAAACAATACCTGTAATTACTCTGGGAAAAGCAGCTGCTGCTTTAAAACAGCTGTTGAACTATTGTGGAACCAATTTATTTCCATTGATGCCTTAACTATGATAGGCTCAATAACATTCCAATGTATTATACAACCATGTTTATTTTGTAGGTGACTGTTGCTTTAATTGCAGAAGTACATTTTGTTTTACAAGTCTCTAGTGACTCCACTCTTACAGGAAAAATGGTGGTTAGCAACATCCAGAAGATGTTGGTCACTAATGCAATAATTGAAGCACTATGCATATTCTCCATATCTCTGCAAAACTGCATTTGTTTCACACTTAGAATTTAAGAAACATTAATGGAATGCCTACTAAATTTCAGGATTCTTATAAGAATATGATGTTGAACAAATTAGGCTTCCCATCCTCAAGGAACTGTCTCTTAGAAGGGTTTGCAAAATGCATAAATAGCTGTTTCAAAAGATGTCTGTAATTGAATATAAATACTAGATATTTTGAACTGTATTCTGAGCTGGCCATTGTTATTAAGCATTCTAGATGTCAGAAATGTCACTCTAAGCTTCTTGGGCCTATATTTTTTATTTGCTTAATTTTTCTATATCAAATCACACTTGCACGTTTGAAATTTGCAATAGTGAATCAGGACACAGAAAGAGTATACTCATCTGTAGACCAGGCAGACAGGCAAGACACACCTTTGTAAAGGCCACCCTGTACAATAATGAAGAGTAAGGAAAAGAAGGGATTAGAAAAAGGAATGTGTTGGTAGCCTAGCAAGAACCAGGTCACCTATCAAAATAGAGGCTTCTAATCTTTTGTACCATGGACCTCTCCTCAGAATAATGTTTTTAAATGCATGAAGTAAAATAAATAGCATTACAAAGAAAACCAATGAAGTACAAATATCAAATTTGTATTGTCATGTAGTAATATATATATACTTCTTTTATAGCCCATTAAATCATAAGATGTAATAGTATATCTAATAACACCTATAATTTTAAAGTAGTGAGTGTAAATGATATTTTGAAGTATCTGCAACAACTGTGATGTGATATAAAAACATCTGTGATTTTTTTTCAATGATAATAGAGAAATTTATCAGCAATTTCAAGTGCATCATGGCAAATATTTGTAATTTATGCTAAATGCTCATTGACAAACATATTATAAAGCATTTAATTTTCAATTTAATATTTTATACAATACTCAAACTTCAAAGTGTATCTGTATTTTACTGTATTTATTATTTTATTTTATTGTGATAAGAAGACTTAACATGACATCTAACCTCCTAAATGTTTAAGTATACAGTACCTTATTGTTGACGGTAGGTACAACGTTGTAGAGCAGATCTTTAGAACTGCTTGACTGAAACTTTAAGACCCTTGATCGATAACTCCCCTTTTGCCTCTAGAAACTACCCTTCTATTCTTTGACTCTATAAATTTAATAATATTAGATACCTCATATAAGTTGAATTATGCAGTGTATTTTTGTCTACGACTGGCTTATTTCACTTAGCATAAAGTCCTCAAGGTCCATAGATGTTATTGCACATGGCAGGATGTCTTTCTTTCTTTTTTTTTTATTATTATTATACTTTAAGTTCTAGGGTACATGTGCATAACGTGCAGGTTTGTTACATATGTATACTTGTGCCATGTTGGTGTGCTTCACCCATCAACTTGTCAGCACCCATCAACTCGTCATTTACATCAGGCATAGCTCCCAGTGGAAACCCTCCCCCCTACCCCCTCCCCATGATAGGCCCCGGTGTGTGATATTCCCCTTCCCAAGTCCAAGTGATCTCATTGTTCAGTTCCCATCTATAAGTGAGAACATGCGGTGTTTGGTTTTGTGTTCTTGTGATAGTTTGCTGAGAATGATGGTTTCCAGCTGCATCCATGTCCCTACAAAGGACACAAACTCATCCGTTTTTATGGCTCCATAGTATTCCATGGTGTATATGTGCCACATTTTCTTAATCCAATCTGTCACTGATGGACATTTGGGTTGGTTCCAAGTCTTCGCTATTGTGAATAGTGCTGCAATAAACATACATGTGCATGTGTCTTTATAGCAGCATGATTTATAATCCTTTGGGTATATACCCAGTAATGGGATGGCTGGGTCATATGGTACTTCTAGTTCTAGATCCTTGAGGAATCGCCATACTGTTTTCCATAATGGTTGAATTAGTTTACAGTCCCACCAACAATGTAAAAGTGTTCCTATTTCTCCATATCCTCTCCAGCACCTGTTGTTTCCTGATTTTTTAATGATCGCCATTCTAACTGGTGTGCGATGGTATCTCATTGTGGTTTTGATTTGCATTTCTCTGATGGCCAGTGACAACGAGCATTTTTTCATGTGTCTGTTGGCTCTATGAATGTCTTCTTTTGAGAAATGTCTGTTCATATCCTTTGCCCACTTTTTGATGGGGTTGTTTGTTTTTTTCTTGTAAATTTGTTTGAGTTCTTTGTAGGTTCTGGATATTAGCCCTTTGTCTGATGAGTAGATTGAAAACATTTTCTCCCATTCTGTAGGTTGCCTGTTCACTCTGATGGTAGTTTCTTTTGCTGTGCGGAGCTCTTTAGTTTAATTAGATCCCATTGGTCAATTTTGGTTTTTGTTGCCATTGCTTTTGGTGTTTTAGACATGAAGTCCTTGCCCATGCCTATGTCCTGAATGGTATTACCTAGGTTTTTTTCTAGGGTTTTTATGGTATTAGGTCTAACATGTAAGTCTCTAATCCATCTTGAATTAATTTTCATATAAGGAGTAAGGAAAGGATCCAGTTTCAGCTTCCTACTTATGGCTAGCCAATTTTCCCAGCACCATTTATTAAATAGGGAATCCTTTCCCCATTTCTTGTTTTTCTCAGGTTTGTCAAAGATCAGATGGCTGTAGATGTGTGGTATTATTTCTGAGGACTCTGTTCTGTTCCATTGGTCTATATCTCTGTTTTGGTACCAGTACCATGCTGTTTTAGTTACTGTAGCCTTGTAGTATAGTTTGAAGTCAGGTAGTGTGATGCCTCCAGCTTTGTTCTTTTGACTTAGGATTGTCTTGGCAATGCGGGCTTTTTTTTGGTTCCATATGAACTTTAAAGCAGTTTTTCTCCAATTCTGTGAAGAAACTCTTTGGTAGCTTGATGGGGATGGCATTGAATCTATAAATTACCTTGGGCAGTATGGCCATTTTCACGATATTGATTCTTCCTATCCATGAGCATGGTATGTTCTTCCATTTGTTTGTGTCCTCTTTGATTTCACTGAGCAGTGGTTTGTAGTTCTCCTTGAAGAGGTCCTTTACATCCCTTGTAAGTTGGATTCCTAGGTATTTGATTCTCTTTGAAGCAATTGTGAATGGAAGTTCATTCCTGATTTGGCTCTCTGTTTGTCTGTTACTGGTGTATAAGAATGCTTTTGATTTTTGCACATTAATCTTGTATCCTGAGACATTGCTGAAGTTGCTTAACAGCTTAAGGAGATTTTGGGCTGAGAATATGGGGTTTTCTAAATATACAATCATGTCATCTGCAAACAGGGACAATTTGACTTCTTCTTTTCCTAATTGAGTACCCTTTATTTCTTTCTCTTGCCTGATTGCCCTAGCCAGAACTTCCAACACTATGTTGAATAGGAGTGGTGAGAGAGGGCATCCCTGTCTTTTGCGAGTTTTCAAACGGAATGCTTCCAGTTTTTGCCCATTCAGTATGATATTGGCTGTGAGTTTGTCATAAATAGCTCTTATTATTTTGAGACACGTTCCATCAATACCGAATTTATTGAGCGTTTTTAGCACAAAAGGCTGTTGAATTTTGTCAAAGGCCTTTTCTGCGTCTATTGAGATAATCATGTGGTTTTTGTCTTTGGTTCTGTTTATATGCTGGATTACGTTTATTGATTTGCGTATGTTGAACCAGCCTTGCATCCCAGGGATGAAGCCCACTTGATCATGGTGGATAAGCTTTTTGATGTGCTGCTGGATCTGGTTTGCCAGTATTTTATTGAGGATTTTTGCATCGATGTTCATCAGGGATATTGGTCTAAAATTCTCTTTTTTTGTTGTGTCTCTGCCAGGCTTTGGTATCAGGATGATGTTGGCCTCATAAAATGAGTTAGGGAGGATTCCCTCTTTTTCTATTGATTGGAATAGTTTCAGAAGGAATGGTACCAACTCCTCCTTGTACCTCTGGTAGAATTCAGCTGTGAATCCATCTGGTCCTGAACTTTTTTTGGTTGGTAGGCTATTAATTGTTATAGCCCCTTTATCATTTTTTATTGCGTCTATTTGATTCTTCTCTCTTTTCTTCTTTATTAGTCTTGCTAGTGGTCTATCAATTTTGTTGATCTTTTCAAAAAACCAACTCCTGGATTCATTGATTTTTTGGAGGGTTTTTTGTGTCTCTATCTCCTTCAGTTCTGCTCTGATCTTAGTTATTTCTTGCCTTCTGCTAGCTTTCGAATGTGTTTGCTCTTGCTTCTCTAGTTCTTTTAATTGTGATGTTAGGGTGTCAATTTTAGATCTTTCCAGCTTTCTCTTGTGGGCATTTAGTGCTATAAATTTCCCTCTACACATTGCTTTAGATGTTTCCCACAGATTCTGGTATGTTGCATCTTTGTTCTCATTGGTTTCAAAGAACATCTTTATTTCTGCCTTCATTTCGTTATGTACCCAGTAGTCATTCAGGAGCAGGTCGTTCAGTTTCCATGTAGTTGAGCAGTTTTGATTGACTTACTTAGTCCTGAGTTCTAGTTTGATTGCACTGTGGTCTGAGAGACAGTTTGTTATAATTTCTGTTCTTGTACATTTGCTGAGGAGTGCTTTACTTCCAATTATGTGGTCAATTTTGCAATAAGTGTGATATGGTGCTGAGAAGAATGTATATTCTGTTGATTTGGGGTGGAGAGTTCTGTAGATGTCTATTAGGTCTGCTTGCTGCAGAGATGTGTTCAATTCCTGGATATCCTTGTTAACTTTCTGTCTCGTTGATCTGTCTAATGTTGACAGTGGGGTGTTGAAGTCTCCCATTATTATTGTATGGGAGTCTAAGTCTCTTTGTAAGTCTCTAAGGACTTGCTTTATGAATCTGGGTGCTCCTGTATTGGGTGCATATATATTTAGGATAGTTAGCTCTTCCTGTTGAATTGATCCCTTTACCATTATGTAATGGCCTTCTTTGTCTCTTTTGATCTTTGATGGTTTAAAGTCTGTTTTATGAGAGATTAGGATTGCAACCTCTGCTTTTTTTTGTTCTCCATTTGCTTGGTAGATCTTCCTCCATCCCTTTATTTTGAGCCTGTGTATGTCTCTGCATGTGAGATGGGTCTCCTGAATACAGGACACTGATGGGTCTTGACTCTTTATCCAGTTTGCCAGTCTGTGTCTTTTAATTGGAGCATTTAGTCCATTTACATTTAAGGTTAAGATTGTTATGTGTGAACTTGGTCCTGCCATTATGACATTAACTGGTTATTTTGCTCGTTAGCTGATGCAGTTTCCTCCTGGCCTCGATTGTCTTTACATTTTGGCATGTTTTTGCAATGGCTGGTACTGGTTGTTCCTTTCCATGTTTAGTGCTTCCTTCAGGGTCTCTTGTAAGGCAGGCCTGGTGGTGACAAAATCTCTAAGCATTTGCTTATCTGTAAAGGATTTTATTTCTCCTTCATTTATGAAACTTAGTTTGGCTGGATATGAAATTCTGGGTTTAAAATTCTTTTGTTTCAGAATGTTGAATATTGGCCCCCACTCTCTTCTGGCTT
Organism: Macaca fascicularis; assembly: GCF_037993035.2. Taxonomy (NCBI): domain Eukaryota; kingdom Metazoa; phylum Chordata; class Mammalia; order Primates; family Cercopithecidae; genus Macaca; species Macaca fascicularis. Next base: position 116,928,017 of record NC_088381.1, read on the forward strand.
GTAGAGTTTCTGCCGAGAGATCTGCTGTTAGTCTGATGGGCTTCCCTTTGTGGGTAACCTGACCTTTCTCTCTGGCTGCCCTTAAGATTTTTTCCTTCATTTCAACTTTGGTGAATCTGGCAATTATGTGTCTTGCAGTTGCTCTTCTCAAGGAGTATCTTTGTGGCGTTCTCTGTATTTCCTGAATTTGAATGTTGGCCTGCCCTACTAGGTTGGGGAAGTTCTCCTGGATGATATCCTGAAGAGTGTTTACCAATTTGGTTCCATTTTCCCCCTCACTTTCAGGCACCCCAATCAGATGCAGATTTGGTCTTTTTACATAATCCCATACTTCTTGCAGGCTTTGTTCATTTCTTTTTCTTCTTTTTTCTTTAGATTTCTCTTCTTGCTTCATTTCATTCATTTGATCCTTAATTGCTGATACTCTTTCTTCCAGTTGATCGAGTCGGTTACTGAAGCTTGTGCATTTGTCACGTATTTCTCGTGTCATGGTTTTCATCTCTGTCAGTTCGTTTATGGCCTTCTCTGCATTAATTATTCTAGTTATCAATTCTTCCACTCTTTTTTCAAGATTTTTAGTTTCTTTGCACTGAGTATGTAATTCCTCCTTTAGCTCTGAGAAGTTTGATGGACTGAAGACTTCTTCTCTCATCTTGTCAAAGTCATTCTCCATCCAGCTTTGATCCGTTGCTGGTGATGAGCTGCGTTCCTTTGCAGGGGGAGATGCACTCTTATTTTTTGAATTTCCAGTTTTTCTGCCCTGCTTTTTCCCCATCTTTGTGGTTTTATCTGACTCTGGTCTTTGATGATGGTGACGTACTGATGGGGTTTTGGTGTGGGTGTCCTTCCTGTTTGTTAGTTTTCCTTCTAACAGTCAGGACCCTCAGCTGTAGGTCTGTTGGAGATTACTTGAGGTCCACTCCAGACCCTGTTTGCCTGGGTATCAGCAGCAGAGGCTGCAGAAGATAGAATATTGCTGAACAGCGAGTGTACCTTTCTGATTCTTGCTTTGGAAGCTTCCACTCAGGGGTGTACTCCACCGTGTGAGGTGTGGGGTGTCGGTCTGCCCCTAGTGGAGGATGTCTCCCAGTTAGGCTACTCAGGGGTCAGGGACCCACTTGAGCAGGCAGTCTGTCCATTCTCAGATCTCAACCTCCATGTTGGGAGATCCACTGCTCTCTTCAAAGCTATCAGACAGAGTTGTTTCTGTCTGCAGAGGTTTCTGCTGCTTTGTTGTTGTTGTTGTTGTTGTTGTTGTTGTTGTTTAGCTGTGCCCTGTCCCCAGAGGTGGAGTCCACAGAGACAGGCAGGCCTCCTTGAGCTGCTGTGAGCTCCACCCAGTTGGAGCTTCCCAGCAGCTTTGTTTACCTACTTAAGCCTCAGCAATGGCGGGCGCCCCTCCCCCAGCCTCGCTGCTGCCTTGCCATTAGATCACCAACTGCTGTGCTAGCAATGTGAGAGACTCCGTGGGCATGCAACCCTCCCAGCCAGGTGTGGGATATAATCTCCTGGTGTGCCCATTTGCTAAGACCCTTGGTAAAGCACAGTATTGGTGTGGGAGTTACCCGATTTTCCAGGTGTTGTGTGTCTCAGTTCCCCTGGCTAGGAAAAGGGATTTCCTCCCCCCTTGTGCTTCCCAGGTGAGGCGATGCCTTACCCTGCTTCAGCTCTCGCTGGTCAGGCTGCAGCAGGTGACCAGCACGGATTGTCCGGCACTCCCTAGTGAGATGAACCCAGTACCTCAGTTGAAAATGCAGAAATCACCTGTCTTCTGTGTTGCTCTCGTGCTGGGAGCTGGAGACGAGCTGTTCCCATTTGGCCATCTTGCTCTGCCCCCTCCAACATCTGTGATTTCTATTGATGATAAAGTCACAGGTGCTCCTAAAGAGTGGTTTGTTGCCTTCATTCATAACTGAAAGAAGTGCCAAAGTTTATATGCATAACATGTTATATTTTACTGATTATAAAACGTACTGTTCACATGCCTGCCCTCAGTCACTGGCCCATGGTACAGACCTAATTCTTAACGATGCTAGTGTCATTCAGCAATCTAACTTCCCAGTGCCTCACAAAAGCAACATCTTATTAACCTCCCACATTTTACACAGAAGCATAAACCTCATTATGCCCTTCAGACTTCCCTGTCACCAGTATTACTGGGCTCTTGATAATGTGCACTTGAAGTTCTATTTACCCAAAATGTACCACCATTAACTGTCATTTTTGAAACCACAAAAATTATATAACACTAATCATTACTTTAGCTTTCCAGAAATACACTAAAAAATGTAGGTTACAGCACCAAGACAATTCTATTAAGACATACAATCCAGCTTAGATGGTTTGCAAAGTCAAGATATGAAGGAAGAATCCATTCGTTAACAACTGACAACAATAAAAATGCTTAAGCAATGGGAACTCCCTGAATTCTGTTATTCCGGGAATAGGCTGTCAAAGCTGGTGCTGAAAGATGAAAACTGTGTCAACAAAGGTAGAACATCTATTGGAATGCAGACAGACAGTCTGGTTTCATCCGAGCTCAAGTATCAAAAAGGTAAGTCATGCTGTTTGATTTATGTGTTTGTGTGTGGAATCATGTGGCATTCAATTTCTAGAGTAGTTTCCTCTATGACACCTACAAGAAATATTTATTATATGACAAAGTAGGGTCATTCACTCACTGAAAAGAGAAGAACCAGACATATAATGTACACTTGAAACATCCTACATCCACTCAGAGTGTCAGCAACATGCAGATCACATGAACACAGCAGCTTAAATGTCAATAGTCCCTCTGCTGTGCAGAAAATAGTGCCTTTGAAGGCAAAAATGAGAGGAGAGCATTTTAAGCAACTACAAAGAAATAGTGATTTTCACCAGACTAAAAAAAGAGGTGGGAGATATGGGAGGTCAGATGAGAAAAAGAGAGGAAGAGTCAGACTCACAGCACTTAGGGAAAGTGCTCTCAAGGAAAGGACAAACATGGTCACCCTATGTGCCCAAGGACGTGGGATCCTTGGCCATTGGGTTCTAGGCAACTCAAAGCTCCTTGTACCCTGTGCACCGCTCACAAACAAAAAGCTACAAAATTTCAAAACCCCATTATGACCTTGGAAAATGGGAACATCATCTTTCCCCATTTTCTACTAACTGTAAGATTCTCAGATTCTGGTAAGGGACGGAACTGAGACTAAATTTTTCTCTAATGAAAATAAAATCATAAATAATCTCATGTTCTTGTTTTATTTTAACAGGAAAAAAATTTTTGAAAACATGCCATATTTCTGCTTTCTTAAACTCTTTGATCAATTTAGGCAGTCATTTCAATGAAAATAAAATGTTGGAAGTCACACAATATGTGAGGGAAAAAAACCCCAAATATTAAAAAGATAACAAAGAATATACATAGTAAAGAGACTTTGGATAAACCTCAAATAACAGCCTCAAACTCATTACCTGATGAATTTTGATGCATGGCATAGACAGAATTCTTCTGGCCATAAATTATACTATTCGTCCATTTTTCATTTCAAACCTACACTTTTTCTGTGGCTGCTCATATTCATCCCCTAGTGTCTCAGAGCTGAAATAATTCTCTTCTGAGCAAAGTCTCCACTCAGATATATGTGCAGTTATTGTGTATCTCAAGATTTCTGAGTTGAAATTAATTTTTAATGTATGTGCAATTATGCGAATCATTAAGATTGTGAAAATATTATAAACAAAGTAAAACAAAATGAATGATGAAGTTATCAGCTCATTAACCTCGACAGGGACCAATGAACTCTGTCTTATTACCTAAGACCGAATCTCACAGAGCCCACATTCACGCTGGTTACTTAATAAACCATGAACAGAGACAGACACAAGGCATAGTCTCCAGTTATTGCAGTCCTTAGAATCTGCACCAGCATCCTGATCCAGGCAGCACTGGGGTAATTGACATCTTCCAGGAAAGGGAGTACCCAAGAATGTCACAGAGAGAGAAATTGGCACAACCCCAAAATACTTTGGTGTGTTTTAAACTCCAAATAGTAAAACAAAAAATGTAGAAAACATAAATATGGGATATTGCAAATTAGAAAAAAATAGGGAGAATTTTATTTTTATTGTAGAAGGAAAAATAGACATAATGGTTTCGATTCAGAATATAAAAATCACTACAGAGAATGTTAGGAATAAAAATTAGTGGCTTTTGGAGGACTGATGCTTATGGGAGATTATATACATATTTTTAAATGATTATGCCTCTCCTCATGAGAGAATTATACACCTCCATCCTATTGATATCAGCCTTTATGTGTCACACTTGGCCATTAAAATAAAAACAATGAGATATGCCACTTCCAAAGATAAGCTTTAAGTGTCATGTTCTCTTGTGCCCTGTCATGAGATTGGTATGACCCAGGTAGGAGCTACTTCTTCAGTCTGGATCCTGCAATGAAGCTGACACAGCACAGAGTCGGAGTTCATTCAGGATAAATAAGCAGTATAAGCAAGAAGCAAATTTTTGTTTTTGGAATCCCCCAAGATTTGTGAAGTTTTGCTATTGTAACATAACTTAGCCTATATATTTGGATTGGTGAGACTCCAAAGGCAAAAAGCAGGACCAGTGAACATCTTCTAGTACATATAAATGTACTCCAGTTACATACCATACTGTTACTTTTATCCTAGAATCCTAAGATAGACATGCTGCCTTCATCTTTGAGCCAAGGAGATAGTACCAGACCAGTATTGCAGGATACAACCCAAAGTCAATGGTTTCTGCATTGTTCAAGCATTCTGGAGCACGTAACTCTAAGTTTTGTATCTCATTAGCTTTGATAGCTCTAGAGAATAGACCATCTAGCACTTTACTTCTCCTGATACCAGGGATCCTGTAGGGTTTGTAAACAAGACTTTGCCCCTTTTGTGTTAATAAGGAGTAGGAAGAGGTTAGAAGAGGAAACTGTGGGGAGAAGAGAAGGTAGTGTGTAAAAATCCCAGTCCACATAGCCAGGCCCACAAGATGTATAACTTTATTTTCTGAAATAATGTGATTCTGTATTTGACCTGTATTTCTTGAGGTCTTTTATCATTAGGTCAAACTAAAGTTTCAAGAGTTGATGTAGGGGGCTTCCTAAAAAAACTGTAGAGGAGACGGTTCTAGGTCATCAGTCCACACAGATTGTCACTGAGATATTTACTGTCCCAGTTCTTAAAGTTCCCTTGACATTTGTGACTGGCAGGTGCTTCTGTGACACACCTGAGAAAGCCCTTCATGAGGCTGACTATAAACTACTTTGCCTAGCAATCTAGTAGCAGTTCCAGATCAAGGAGCCTGCTCTCCCTATAACTGCACACTGGGAATCAGACCTCTCTGCTTGCATAACATTCATCTTTCCTCAACTGGGCATCTCTAAAAGGAGGGGGAATTCTACTACATTTGTGTTTGGGAACAAAATAGTTTTGTTTTTTTGTTTTGTCTTGTTTTGGATTTTCTGTTGTTGTTTTGTTTTGTTTTGTTTTATAGCTGGCAATTTCTACCTTCCCTTAGGCTTAAATTTTCAAAGCAAATGCCAGGGAAAAAAATCATAGACTATTTCTGCTTTGTATGCAGCCACCACTCTACTCTGAAGTGGTAGGAAGAAACCAGACAACCTGACTGAATGGGAAGAAAAACAAACAGGCAAAGACAGGCAGGTAAATTTAAGTTAGCCTTTTGCCCCCACCCAATATTACAAAAGCATTGTGGTAAGGCAAAATTTCTGTGAGAGGCCCGTAAGATTCCATACTCTAATCATCAGACCTGTGAATGTGATATCACTGCAGGGTTATATTATGTGGCACCGTTTACCTTACAAAAAAAGAGATCATTCAAGTGGGCCTGATCTAATCACAGGAGACTTGAGAGGAAAAGACCCTTCTCTGACTGGTGGCAGAGACGAAGCTAGAAGAGGAAGTCTCAGATATGCATGAGTAGGGCTTGATGCACAGTTGCTCCTTTGAAATTGGAGGGGCTGCAAGGAGCTGAGGGCACACCCCTGACAGACAGACAGACAGCAAGGACACAGGGACTCAGACCCACAAACACCAGCAATTAAATGTGCAAACACTTGAATGGGCTTGAAAGCAGATTTTTCCTTAGAGCTTCCAGACAAGAGCCGACACCTTGTTTTTGACCTTGTAAGCCAAGAGCCCAAGTGAGCCCACCTGGGCTTCTGACCTAGAGAGCTGTGAACTAGTAAGTTTGTGTTATTTCAACCACCTTTGTGGTCATTTGTTACACAGCGACAGAAAACAATACAATCTTATTTCCCGTACCCAATTTCACTCCTGCAATAAGTTCACAAACTTCCTATGCGCTATTAATAATTCTTCAAGGACCATTTTTCCTTAAATTGTTTGGTTTACCAAGAGTGACTGCCTCCCTTATCCTTCTTAGAACATTAAAATGGTGTTCATTAAATGTGTATAATGATTGTACTTTTTTCTTTTTTAAGCTTTCCACGTGTGCTCACACACATTTTAGATCCTTGCTTGGGATGGATCTAAATAGCACAAAAATGGCAATTCAGTATCTTTAACCTAATAACTTATTTTGTCAAGGACAATCAGATTGTCTTCAATGTTAGGAAATATTCTAACACTATGCTTTGATCTCTGAAGATGTGATTTCCTTTAGCAATTAATAGAATTGAGATTATAAGAATAAAATATGAATTTTTACCAATGACTGACTCCGCACGGTGACTGCCTCACAATTGTCCTTGGTTTTGAAAATTCAAGTTAGAAAATTAGTTATTTTCTTACTAGTTTAATTTTGCAAGTCAAAAAATCAAAAATTATGTGATATGCTTCAACTTTCAATTTAATTAAGGCCATTTTACATCATTTGGTTTTATGCTTTCATTTTCTTTGTTTTTATTAAATGACAAAGTGCAAGAATTTTTTGTTATTTCAAAACACATGAAAAAGCAAAAGTTTACTCTTGCTGTTTCTGGTTTTTAGCCAACAGAAAATGTAGAAAGGGCAAAATAGCTGTCTCCATCTTAAGTCACCATTATACACTTAAAGTTCTTAAGCGCCCCTTCAGACAAGATTTTCTGCTTTCACCTCCTAAAAAAGGCTGGCATTTGGAAGGAAGCACCTCATTCAAGGAAGTTTGAAAAGCTCCAAAACTTGTATTCTGTAACTCAGGAACATATGAAAGCCCTAATGTGCTGTGAAAATGCTTTTTGATTCTTGAAATGTTGCTTCTCTGTAATTCTGAGTCCCTTATGTCAGTTTGTCAGCAATAAAAACATCATTAGGTTGTGGTCCCTGAAGTTTTGATCGTTAAAAAAATTGTCTTCAACACTCAAAGTTCAGGCAGTGTTTCATTACACAATTTCACATCTGGGCACTAGCTTCTATTATCTGAAGGCAGCTGTAATTCTCATTACTAGAGGACTAGAAATGAATTGGTCAATATACAATAAAACATAGTGGAGTAAGAGTTTGACTATGTGATTTATGGTTAACAAGGCCAGCCCCATTCTCTGATCAGATTATCAAAGTACATTTTAAAAATTACTGCCTATGCCCCTCTTTCTATAAGAGTTTGCGACCAAAATTTACATGTCAATACTCTCTCAGGGATTTCAATACTTGGGAAACGTGAATAAAAAGAAGAGGTCTGAGGCAAAAAAGGAGGGAGAGCAAATAATGAGGAGAATGTTATTAAACCAGTCTCAACTTTCCACAGAATGCAGTTGAGTGTTCGATCTCATAAGATGTCTCATGAAGGAAGATGTCTTCAGGAAGGAAATATGAAGGGCTGTTTCTTCCAACAGTCCACTGGGACATCTGCAGCCTTGTATGTTCCATAGTGCACCAAATACCCCCCAACTTCCAGGTTACACCAGAAAGACCAATATGGCAGTCTCTAGAATGCCAGATCCCAAGACAGCAACAGCAGCATCGGTAGTGCTTATGGAAGACCTGCAAGCAGGGCAAGTAGGGGGCAGATGCAAATTCAGATACTTCCACCATCCCACCAGCTGCTACCTGGACTCAGCCTATTAAGCCACTGCACATGAGCACTTGGAAGAGCCCAGGACAATCTGTGCCTCAGCAGCAACTGTGAAGACCTAGAGAAAGAGCTAAGAAGCTCTGAGCACGATGCTTGAGAAAAGATGTCAAGTCATGCCCATGAGCAACACGAGGACTTCAGAACAGCTGCCTCCAATAAAAGGTAATAATGGAAACCCATTAGACTGCCCTTAATAAAGATTGAAACCAACCCCATTAAAGTCTATGAAAATGCATTTGGCTCCAGGAGGTATCTCTGGAGACTCATCTATGACATCAAGCAGAAAATCTTGGCCAAGCAAACCCAGAGATTCATTTAAACTGATCCAACACAGTCTACCCTTTGTGCCATTCAGATTTCCTTACATCCTTTTGTGAGAAAAAAAAAAAAATCTTACTTTTCTCTTAGACAGCAGTCACTTCTCAGGGGTAGCTAATTGTAGTCACCAAAAACAGACTTAAGGATGGTTAGGAAACTAAGCCTTCATCCCCTCTACTCAGTGGGAATGGTCCTAACCTTGTCATTGAAATTCATTAGTTTCCTCGTCCACTGGCCATCTATAATTCCCTCACCTTTAGCCAGCATTTTATCTTGTCTGGGTTGTATGTCTAGTGAGAAGATATAGACCTTTATCACCAATTAGTCTGAGTCCTTCCTCAGTTGCCTTGTCCTTGTCAGACCATGATTGTTATAATCATCCACTTACAGTTATTACCAGGCATGGCAGCACCAAATACACAAAAATACACAGCCATAATCACAAAAATTTTCCTTCTTGCCTCTATTGTGTATCAGGAGGAACAGATAAGCAAAAAAGCAGTGGAAATCCACTGAAAAGACAAATTAATCATTTGTCTAATGACCACCATCATCGCCACCAACAATAATAGCAGCAGCAGCAAGATTGCCTTTCTAAAATTAAGAAAGCCTAAGATATCCAATCCAGAGGCTCAATGGACTTCAAAAATCAAACACATATAACTAATTAACCATGAGCATTTTCGTTATAAAAAATCCGTAGGCCAAGGCCAGGCGCGGTAGCTCATGCCTGTAATCCCAGCACTTTGGGAGGCTGAGGCAGGTGGATCATGAGGTTAGGTGTTTGAGACTAGCCTGACCAACATGGTGAAACCCTATCTCTACTAAAAATACAAAAAAATCAGCTGGGTGTGGTGGTGAGTGCTTGTAGTCCCAGCTACTCAGGAGGCTGAGGCAGAGAATCACTTGAACCCAGGAGGCGAAGGTCGCAGTGAGCCAAGATTGTGCCACTGCACTCCAGCCTGGTGACAGAGTGAGACTCTGTCTCTAAATAAACAAACAAACAAATAAATAAATAAATAAAGTTAAAAAAAGATATAGCCTATTTATAGAAGGAAATCAAGAGGATTGATTTTTTTACCCAGGATATCAAGAGGCAAGACCTACTTGCTATTACCAAAAAACAAACAACTAAAAATCACTGCAGCGAATTCAAGTCATACCTGCTATTACAACAAATTCTGTAGTAAGGTAAGGATTGCGCTTAGCACATCTGGACACAGGAAATAATGGCTAGCTCTATAGAAATCCAGATTCTTTCCATGTAAACCATTATGTACAGTGAGAATGCACTTTGCTTATTTTTATTATTTGCGTTTCATCAAATAGTGGAACATAGTTATATTTTTGCTAATAAACCTACAGAATGCCCAGTAGCTCCCTTGGAAACAGTTAAATTGGATGTTGATATAATGATGGGTATAGATTGTATAAAAGTAAAAAATGCACAGAGGGTAAGGGAAAAATAAAAATGTGTTTCAGCAAACGAAGAAAAATTGTTTAGAAATAGTTAAGAACCATTGTACTAGTATCCAGGGCCCTTTTTTAGAATTCTAATCTGAAACCCAACATGTCTGCTTTTCTTCTTTGACTAAGAAGTGAATGCTTCCATCTTTGACATTGTTCCAACAAACTTCCATCCAACAACTCAACGTTTAAGGAGTCACAGTTTTCTGGTCCACATGGGGTTTTGTTTTTGTTTTGTTTTTAATTTTTTTTACCATTTCATCTATGTCAAATTTATACAAAACATCTAGAAAATCCAAAATCATTTCAGAAAAATAATCTCAAAGGTAACCATTGCCAAATACAACATGCTGCAGCTTTTCCCCATGCACGAATTTTATTTGTGATGAGAGTGCATGATAGACCATTAGAGAAGAAAAAAAAAATAACTGGAATGGTTAAAACAATTATACAGTGTAATGGTTTCATCATCATCATTTCACTAACTCACATCTGTGACTATTTTGAATCTGCCACTAGTTAAATAGGGGAATCATAGGAAATCAAACATCTGGACCAAAATCATGGCTGAGGTGCTCATCACAAACATTATCTACCTCTCACATTTTCTTTTCACTTGATGAGGCTTCAAGAGGAATACTTTTCCTCCTTAAAAAATTCTGAAACAAGGAGATTATTCCCATAAATATCTATGTTATCCATTTCCTTCTATAATAAGGTATAATAATACAAATAAATTTGTCAAATTAGTTCTGTTAAAATATTTTTCTTCTGATAATTTAGAAAATGAATCTAATTTCACAACTACCTCTAGGGACAACATTAAGCTTTTTTCATATTTGTAATTTCTTTAGCTATAATCACTATAATTTTTAAGGTGGTTTTTCACAGGTCATTTCTTTGGTAGCCCGATGATATGAATATCTTAGAGTAGCCTCCTTAACACTTCTGAAACCATCTTTAGCTAGCACCAACAATTTAAAATGTCCCTAAGGTCTATATCAATGTTCAAGAATAACACACAAAAGAAATATTGAACTGTGTTCAATGTAAAACAAAAAAATCAAGCCAAGGTTTCTTATTTTGTACTCTAAAATGATTCCGAAATGGAGGAGAGCTCGAAACATGTCATTGTGAGGAAAGGGACCCTACAGAATTCCTATCCCAGGGGCGAATCAGTCAATATAATTACAAAGTATCATCATACTCAAAAAACAGTCTAGTTCTTACCCTTTCTTCACTTTCATACAAAGGGGTAATTGTAACCTCTGCTACCAGTTATCTTCAATAAGACTTTTCAAGGTATGGATTTCATCTGCATTGTTTTAGCTAAATGTTAGATTTTATATATTCACTGAAAATACATGGGATGCCTAAGTCCCGGCATTGTATTGGATATACCATTCAATACAAGTATACTAGTCATTAGCTTAGTTGCATACAAAAGAACCAAACGCATCTAGAATTGTTTGTTGTGTCTTCCTCCTTGAAATGAAAAGAGTTGAAGGGCAACTAAAATACAGTACCTAACTTTATGGAGTTTACATTATAGCTGAGGAGATACAAAAGGACTGACTATACATAAAAAGTTAAGCTGCGGCCGGGCGCGGTGGCTCACGCCTGTAATCCCAGCACTTTGGGAGGCCGAGGCGGACGGATCACAAGGTCAGGAGATCGAGACCACGGTGAAACCCCGTCTCTACTAAAAATACAAAAAAAATTAGCCGGGCGCGGTTGTGGGCGCCTGTAGTCCCAGCTACTCAGGAGGCTGAGGCAGGAGAATGGCGTGAACCCGGGAGGCGGAGCTTGCAGTGAGCCGAGATCGCGCCACTGCACTCCAGCCTGGGCGACAGAGCGAGACTCCGTCTCAAAAAAAAAAAAAAAAAAAAAAAAAAAAAAAAAAGTTAGGCTGCAATGTCATCCAATGAGAAAGGAGAGGTTTTATCTGTGTTATGTTTCAGATTTCTGTTAACACTGAATTTCAACAATAATTGCACAGTCATTTATATTTGTCTGTGAATCACAAAATAAATATTTAGAAGGAATAGACAGATAATGTAAATATGTCTGTTACCTTTTAGGTGTTACCTTTGGTTTCTACTCAAAGTTTTAAGGATTTTTTTTTTTTTTTTTTTTGCTTTGTTTTGTTTTTCCTGGAAATGTAAAATATCACTTCCTGATTTGGGTATGCCATATACCAGACCAGAGAAAATCAGATTTTCAAGGTTAGAGCAGGCAAACCACCAGGTTTGGATAATTGTATAACTTTATATTCTACACGTAACCATAAAAATTCTAGTTAAACTTAAGCCTTTTGGAGTGATACAGCTTGGCTCTGTCTCCCCACTCAAATCGCATTTTGTCGCTCCCATAATTTCCCTGTGGAGCTGTGGGAAGAGGGCCACCATCCTTCAGACCCCAGAATGGTAGATCCAATGACAGGCACCATGCACCTGGAAAAACTGCAGACACTCAACATCAGCCTGTGAAGGGAGCTGGGAGGGAGGCTGTTCTCTGCAAAGCCACAGGGGTGGAGCTGCCCAAGACCATGGGAACCTACCTCTTGCATTACTGTGAGACATGGAGTCAAAGGAGATCTTTCTGGAGCTTTAAGATGTGACTGCCCTGCTGGATTTTGGACTTGCAGGGGACCTGTAGCCCCTGTTTTGAACAATTTTTCCCATTTGGAATAGCTGTATTTACCCGATGCTTGTACCTTCATTTTGCCTAGGAAGTAACACTCTTGCTTTTGATTTTACAGGCTCGTAGGCAGAAGGGACTTGCCTTGTCTCTGTTGAGATTTTGGACTGCGGATTTCGGAGTTAATGACTTTGGAACACTGTTTGGGAGGCATGATTGCTTTTGAAATGTGAAGATATGAGATATGGGAGGGGTCGGGGCAGAATTATGTGATTTGGCTCTGTGTCCCCACCAAATTTCATCTTATAGTTTCCATAATTTCCATGTGTTGTGGGAGAGACCTGGTGAAAGATGAATGAATTATGGGGGTGGGTCTTTCCCATGCTGTTCTCATGATAGTGAATGGGTATCACAAGATCTGATGGTTTTAAAGATGGATGTTGCCCTGCACAAGCTCTCTCTCTTTGTTGCTGCCATCCACGTAAGATGTTACTTGCTCCTCCTTTGCTCCTCCTTGCCTTCTACCATGATTGTGAGGCCTTCCAGACCATGTGGAATTGTGTATCCAAGGAAGCCTCTGTCTTTTGTAAATTTCCCAGTTTTGGGTATGTTTTTATCTGCAGCATGAAAACAGACTAATACATGGGAGATGCAAGAGGTAAATATTATTTACTTCAGTTTCTACTGGGATTTTTATACTATTGTCTAGCATACAATAAAACCTTACAAGAAATATCAAAGCATGAAAACATTACCCCAAATCACGGGTAAAAAAAAAAATCAGTAGAGGCATATTCAGAGAAAACCCAGATATTGAAATTAGCAGACAAGAACTTTAAAATAAGCATTATGAATATGTTAAATATGCTAATGTAGAAGAGAAAAAACAACATGTGTGTACAGATGGGACATTTCAGCAGAAAAATGGAAACTGCAAGGATGAACCAGAATAAACTTCTAGATGTGAAAATTATGATATTAAAAAGAAGTAATACTTCAACTAGGCTTAAGAGCAAAAGAGAGGATTGGTGACCTCAAAGACAGGTTAATAGAAATTATCCAAATAATAATATAAAAAGAAATAAGAATAGAAAAAAAAACTGAACAAAGCTTCTGATATTGTTAGGATGATATCAAATGATATAACAACTGTAATTAGAGTCTCAGGATGAGAAAGAGAGAATAAATAATACCAATCCTACACAAACTCCTTTATAAAATAGGAAGCATTTTCCTACTCATTTTATAAAGCCAGAATAACCCTACTATCAAAACTTGATACATACATTGCAAGAAAATAACAGAGCAATATGCCTATCATTAAAGGTGGGAAATGTCTTTAAAAATATTAGCAAATTAAACAACAATGTATAAAAAAGGATAGCACACAATAAAAGAAAATCTGACTAAATTTAAAACCTATCTGATAATTTTTATAAAAAATACTGTAAGCAAACCAGAAATGGAAGAAGTCTCCTGAGCCTGACAAAAGGCACCTAACGCTAGCATCATACTTAAGGCTGAAAGATGAAATGATTCTCCCCTAAGATCAGGAATCAAGCAAGAATGTCCACTATCATCACTTCTATTCAACTTTGTACTGAGTGTTCTAGATAGTAAATGAGGGGGTAAATGAAATAAAAGCCATCGTATTGGAAAGGGAAAAGTAAAACTTTTTTATTCGTGGATAACGTGATTGTATACGCAGAAAATCCTCAGGAGTTTTCTGAATTAATAGTGAACTTAGAATGTTCTCAAAAAGTCAATTGTATTTGTATATATTAGCAAAAAATAATAGAAAGTTAAAACTTTTAAAACAATGTAATTACAATATTACCAGAAAATATCAAATTTCTAGGGAAAAAATTAACAAGAGATGTGAAAGACTTCCAGAAAAAGCTACTTTGAGATTTCTCATAAACATAAAAGTTAAAGCCATAAGCTTCTGGGAAAAAGAAAAAGAAAATATTTTTATGATCTTGGTGAAAGTACAGATAGACAGAATGTAAAAATCACTAATCATAAAATTAAGAATATAATCAGGCTTCATAAAACTAGAAAATTCTGCTTATCAGAAAACTAGTAATAAAATAAGCATACTACAGGCTAGAGAAAATATTTGAAATATTTGACAACATAATTCCCAGAATATATTTTTAACATTTTATGAATCAATAAAAAGACCAAAACCTAATTTAAATGACTAAAATATTTGAACAAATACTTAAAGAAGAAGATAGAAGAATCTCCAATAAGCACCTGAAAAGGTACTCTAAGAAAATACCATTTAAAGCCACAAAGAGATACCATTTCACAAGATCAATGGCTAAACTACTGGATAATACTAAATGCTGACAAGAATATGGCACAATTGGAACTTTCATAGAGATAGCACAATGACTGAAAACACCATATGACCCAGCAATGTCAGTTCTAGATTTTTATCCCCAAAAATAAAAAAATGCCCATTTTTAAAAACTTGTAGAAGAATGATCATTGGAGTCTTATTTGTCAGAATTAAAAATTAGAAATAACTCAAAGGTCTATTGACATTAGCATCGATTAATTGATTGTGGTAGATATACTACTCAATAATGAAAAGGAATGAACCATTAATACATGCAACAACATGAGTTAGTCTTGAAACACTGTGTTAGACAAAAGGAGCCAGGTCCAAATGATCACAGATTAAATTATTTCATTTTTACACTGTGCAAGAACAAGAAAAACTAACCTGTGATTATTGAAATCAGACACTAGTTCTTCTGGGGGTTGGGAATTTGACTAGAAAACATTATGAAGGAATTTTATGGGTGAAAAATTGTTCTATACCTTGAGTGAGATTACATAGGTATATAGAATTGTCAAAAACTCGTCAAATTGTACGCTTAAGATCTGTGCATCTTACTAATGTATATGATACGTCAATAAGAGAAACAAAGGATGAGAAACGTATTTTTAAAAAAAAAACAGTGTTAGGAAAGATTAATTTATCTGAAAGCGTGCCAGATACAGGACAATAATTATTCTGTAAGGTTTAACAAATGGTTACCATATGTATGCAAAACACTCATGGAGAGGCAAAAAGTAAAACAGTCGCTAAGATTAAGAAATTTAAAATATAATGGAAGTTCACAACTAGCACCCTGCCATGTTTGTATGTCCATGAAAGATCCTCTTCAATTAAAAATACTACCAGTTGAACAGGAAAAGTAGTGGGAACAATACTCATTAGGTGAATCTTGAGTCAAGAGGAGGCCAAAGTCAGGCAGGCATCGGTCACAGCCTGGGAGAAGAGAGAGTCAGTCAGTCAGTCCAGAAGAAATACTCTTCAACTTAAGGGTATTGCATGAAGGCTCCAGATAAGGAGGCAGATTCCTGGCCAGTGTGTGGAAGAGAATTGGAGTATTCAGAGCAGAGTGAGAACAGAGAAGCACCTATTCAGCTTTTACAGAAGAGATCCTGCCATTTGTGACAACTTGGATAAACCTAGGTGGCATTATCCTAAGTGAAATAAGCCAGACACAGAAGGGAAAATACTGCATGATTTCATTTATATATGCAATTAAAAAATCAAATACGTAGAAATAGAGTAAAATGGTGATTATCAGGTGGGGGGAATAGGAAGATGTAAATTGAAAGGTACAAAGTCGCAAATATGTGACATGAATAAGTCTAGAGTTATAATGTACAGTATAAGGATGGACTATTGTTAACAATATAATAATAATACATTATGCACTGGTAATTTGTCAGGAGAATAGATTTTAGGTACAACTACCAACAAAAAAAAAAGTAATTACAAAAGATGATGGATATGTTATCAATAATTTACTTGACTATAATAATCACTTCCCTGTGCATACACAGATCAAGATAAGTATATCAAAACATCATGCTGTACACCTTAAATATATACAATAAAAAAATTTTTTTAAAAGGAAATAGAGAAAAAACAAAAGAGGAGAAGTTTTCTTGTCAGAAAGATGGTACCTCCTGGTGAGCTGCGGTCTGCTTTGTCAGAGCCTACATACACGCCTGGTTTTGCTCAATTCTTAACATCCAGAGGGCCAAGACCTCAGCTGCATCTCCAAACTCCTTACCAGCAAGACTGGCCATTTGGAATTTCAAGGCCTTCTCTGGCCATCACCTCTATTTTCCTCCATATTTCTTTGTTCCAGGTGTCTGTTTTCTCAGTGTTCTTCCTGACTCCAAACTTTCATTACAACTTTCTGGATTCCTCTGCGGTTCTCTGGCCTTGCCTGCCATCTCTCTGATAGTCAGCTCCCTCCACAGAGAGAGGGCTTTTCCACACAGGTGTTGCCGTCCTTTTCGCTCTCTCTTTTTTTTTGGGGGGGGGGGGGCGGGCGTGGAACGGAGTCTTGCTCTGTCACCCAGGCTGAAGTGCAGTGGCGCGAACTCACTGCAAGCTCCGCCTCCTGGGTTCAAGCCATTCTCCTACCTCAACCTTCAGAGAAGCTGGGACTACAGGCACCCGCCATCGCGCCCGGCTAATTTTTATTTTTAGTAGAGACGGGGTTTCACCGAGTTAGCCAGGATGGTCTCGAACTCCTGACCTCGTGATCCACCCGCCTCGGCCTCCCAAAGTGCTGGGATTACAGGCTGAGCCACTGCACCCAGCCCATCCTTCTCTCTCGACCACTCCTCTGCCTCTCCTGACAACTGGAAATAGTCAGTCTGCGTTAGTCTGCTCTCAGCTACAGCAGGCCTGTTTAAATATTCTAGGCTGTCTTCAAGCTAAACAACTCTGTATTTATCAAAAAAATTTTTCAATCGCAGTTTTGGCTTTTAACTGAGTTTGCCAAACTCATTTTTCTGAGTTTATCAGAAAAATATATGCCTACACTTATTCACTAGAGTTGAAAAAATTGACAATTACAGTCTGGTGCTATTTTTATCCTTTCTTTCCCTCGGTTTCTATTTTCAAATATTCTCCTTATTTACCATCTTTACTTGAAGAGTGAAATGGCACTAATTGGATACATGGCAGTGAATTTCCTGAGAGGCTCAGCAACCTTAGTAGGCGACAGGTCTTCCAGTGCTAGGAACGAACCTCAGCAGTAAGAGAGGTTTCCTCAGAAGAAACCTTCACCCAGTCAGCCTTCAGCGAACCTCAGATGAGCCTAGGAGTACACCTTAAATTTCCTAACTGTGCCAGGAGCAAAGCATTACTATTCTGCATGCTTAGTAGCAGCCACTGACTGCATTTTCTGTATGTTCTACAGACTAAAAGTCTCCAGGTTGCATGCAGATGCCCTCACAGTGGTGTGTGACATGACCCAGCCCTCTCCAGCTTTAAGCTCTTCCTCAATGCAAGATTTACCTTGTCTCAGCAACCACCAGGAAGCTTTTCTTTGGCCATCCTATTTCACAGAAAACAGAACTGCTTGTTGCCAATTTTATTTCTTAACAGAGTTCTTCTCCCTCCCCACTTATAAAAAGAGCACTAAGCCTTCTAATTATACTATTCAAGGGAAAAGATTGAGAATTAAAAGGAAGTGGGAAAGGAAAAAAGGCTTTAAAAAAGGACTTAGGATACACACAGCTTTAAAAAGAGGATGGTAGGCCTCCTTGAGACAGCCAGGTGGGAAGGGCTCCCTGGCAGAACCCTCTAAAGCCTGCGCATTGGTGGAATGTGCACTGGGGTGGAGCCTTGGGAAGTTCACGCTCTTTGCAGGAGGAGGAGCCTGGCCTCTCTCTCTTGTTCCTGGGTATGGTGACTGGGATTCAATCTGCAAGGTGGGAAGCGTACTGGCAGGACCCTGGCTTTGCAGAGTCCCTGTTTCCCTTTTGTTCCTGGGCCATAAAAAGAAGGATATATCTCATTTTTCTCATGTTCCCAATATATCTCATTTTTCTCACCCTTCAAATTGTCTGCGAGCCTAATTTTGGTGGTTGTATGACAAGGACCCCATCTTTAGCTGAACCAAGGAAAAGTCCTACAACATCCTTGCAAGACATACTTTTATTAACCTGTTAATGAAGTTGATATGAATCTAATCTATTAGATTTCTAATCTAATCAAATCTGCTTTCCTGGCAGAAAGTTGGGGTCTCACACTCTCCTCCAGATCTTTATTGAGGTTCCCAGAGGATGTAGGGTATCTGGACACTGAGGACAGCCCATCAGGTTCTTGAGTCATCTGACCAGGCAGTATCTGCTGAGGCTTATGTTTCAAGTCTCTATCATCTTTCTATGTATCTTCCCTAATCCCTTTGAAATAGCCTTCTCCAGTCCCATGGCTCTATCTACTAAATCTGTGCGTTGCTTTGATGTATAAAATATCTCCATTGAGGAGAAAGAGAAAAAGGTGAAGTTAAAGGAGAAAAAGCTGAAAAGTTGCCAGTTCTTACTGTCATCATGGGCCAGGTGTCAGAACATATGTTAACATAGAACTTGTCTAATTTGCAAACTGAATTGAATTAAAAAGACAGGAAAACTCTGCTACAAAGAGTAAAATTTCACGTGGGTCAGTTGGCTTTGTCCTTACACACTCAAGAATTAGAAATTCAAACAACTCAACAACAACAAAAGAAAAATAATCCCACTAAAAAATGGGCAAAGGACACAGACGGACATTTTTCAAAAGAAGACCTACAAATGGCCAACAATATGAAAAACTGCTTAACATCACTAATCATCAAAGAAATGCAAATGAAAAACACAATGAGGTACCATCTTAACACTAGTCAGGTGGCTATTACTAAAAACTCAAAAAATCACAGATATTGGCAAGGATATGGTGAAAAAGGAAAGCTTACACACTGTCGGTGTGAATGTAAATTAGCACAACCTCTATGGGAAACAATATGGAGATTTCTCAAAGAACTAAATATAGAACTACCATTTGATCCAGCAATCCCACTACTGGGTAACTACTCAAAAGGAAAGAAATTGTTATATAAAAAAGATACTTATACTCATGTTTATCACAGCATCATTCCCAATAGCAAATATTTGGAATCAACCTAAGTGTCCATCAACAGATGATTACAGAAAACCATATATATTATGAGATATATATTATATATTATATGTCATATGAGATATATCTCATTATATATGATATATATCATATATATTATATGTTACATATATTATGTATATTACATATACATATATTACATATATGTTATATATGATATAACATAAGAATGAGTGATTTGCTACATGATACAATGATATATATTTTATATATACATAAAGAAATGTGGTGTACATAAAAAGAATGAAATCATGTCTTTTGCAGCAACATATATGGAACTGGAGACCATTATGTTAAGTGAAATAACTCAGAAAGACAAATATCACATGTTTTTACTTATAAGTGGGAGCTAAATGTGTAGACATGGACATGGAGTGTGGACTGATAGACACTGGAGATTCAGAAGGGTGGGAGGGCATGAGGGATGACAAATTACTTTATGGATACAATGTATATTATTTGGGTGATGGTTACACTAAAAGCTCAGACTTCACCACTATTCAATATATCCATATAACAAAACTGCACTTATAAATATTAAATAATTGATTTTAAAAATTAAAACAACATGAGTGGGTCCAAACCTTGAAAACAATAAACAGGATAAATCATGAAGACAGAGTTGCTGTGGATAGTAAACAAGAGAAAAGTGGAGAGAGAGAGGCAGAGCCCCCAAGAATCCTAGCAGGAAAAAAATATGCCCACTCTCCAGCAAGAGCAAATTGGCTCAAACCATGCACAGAAGATTGGTCCTCAAGCCTGGGATCCCTTCTAGAATGCTAAGCCCTGGTAATTTGTATGGGCTTTCCTCCTCTTCACTCTTACTAGCCGTGGTTAGAAATAAAATAAAAGCTACAGGGATGAAACATATCAGAATGAGTGATTTGCTGCATGATACAATGTTTTTGGAAGCATAGTAAGAAAGGCCATTGGTAGTTGCATCAAAATAATTCTGGTGCTTTTCACTCCCTAAACACTGTGAATGGGAGTTAAATACAGTAACACATATGTCATACTTATGAGACTTTAAAATAAGAATACACATACAACATCAGCTTGCTACAAAGCTTTGGCTACTTTTTTCCTGCAGGAGGCAAGAAATGGCCAGAGCTTCCTTCTGCCAATCATTGCCACCTCGTGTGACTATCATAAACCAGCTTTTCTAACACAACTGCATACACACACTTCCAGATAGCCCTGATAAAAGATTGCCAAAGGCTTAGAGGCTCTTGCTGACCATAGCTTAAATAATTACTTCTCTTTGTCCATTGACCATTGCAGAGTTTGATCCAATTACTGCGCAATTTCTGCCCTCATTCAGGAAATTGACAATGCCCATATAATCTCAGACTGAGAGGATATGGGTCTACTCTGCTCTGCAAAGGCCTAACAGGTCTTTAATTCCTTTTTTGGCAAACTATTTTCTGATTAAAAACTTTTGAATTTCTAGTTAAACACTCAGGAAGAATCTTCAGAGAAAGACTGTAATGTATCCAGTGTCATTACCGTTGGCCGCTGATCAGCTCATTGTCGGCAGAGTTCCTTTGGGCTCAGTTAGAAGCCTTTTTTTATTTTCTATACAAATGCTCAAGGCCTACATTTCCATACAGTTAATTTGCATTTTTATGGGGATGAACCCATTTTGTATGCCAGGGAGTCATCTGTGGATTTTGCACTGGATACTTTTTAAAAATGCATTTACCATTATGAAGGATAGATTGCTAGATACTGAAGTATAGAGGTTAGTACAAAATAGTTGAAAATGTGTTTCATCTAGACATAATAAACTGAAAAATAGTATATCTTTCTTTTTGAAAACCAAAATCTATGCAATTTCAGACAGAATATATATTTAAATATGTGTGTGGAGAACACACATACATAATTAGCTCTTTTATAAAAGAGTGAGTGACTGTAAAATTCAATAAAAAATAATGAAGTTATACTCTGTATAAAAAAAGATATACTAAACTCGCCAGAATTCTACAACTGCTGTAGAAACCTCCTAATTCAAGATATTTAAAATTAACAGAAAACATTGTAAGCAGAAATAACACTAATTAAAAACACTTATTAAATCAGCATGGATTGTTTTCCAGAAGAAAGAGAGAAAAAGAATGGGAAAGGACTGTGGCTGACATGAGGGAGCCAGAATCTATGTTTTCAGTGGGATTACAAAATGAATTGCAAGGAATACAAAGCCCTATCAAGTCAACGTAGGAATAGAAAGATAAATAAGACACAGTCCTTGCTCTGGGCTTATGAAAAAAAATGGGAAATCACCATAAAGAATTGTCAATACCTTTTTTAGCTTTAGCTTATGTTTCTCATGGCTTCCGCTCCCGGCATAAAAATCTCAGACTAGTCGTGCCTTGCTATTCAAAAAGTGGCCTGTGGATCAGTAGCATAGGTGACACGTGGGAGCTTATTAAAACTGCAGAGTCTCAGGCCTCACCCCACACTACTGAATCAAAATCTACATTTTAACAAATTCCCAGGTGATTCTTACACACATTACAATCTGAGAAGCACTGGGTAGAGCTCTGTTTGCCAACATTTTTAATTCTGCCAAAGCTCTATTTAAAACCAATTGATTTCCTAATTATATCTCTTTGAAAAAACACTTTGATTATGCTCTTTCTTGTTCAAAACCCTTCAATGGTTTCCCAACTTTCTAACTGTAGCCCTCAGGGCACACTACAATCTGACCTGTACTTAGCTTTTCCATAGATGAAACACATGTGTACACACACACACTACATACAAACACACACTAGGAATCTGGTATCACCATCCCCAGATACTCTTTGCATTCATTTTTACCGGGCATCTTTATTCATTTGATCCCCTCTCCCTCAAACAACGCTTCTTAATTTTGGCTTCCCATTAAAAAATATTAGGAAAGATTTTAAAATCCTGTTGCCCAGACGTCACCCCAGACCAAGTAAATCAAGTCACTAGAGGTGCAGCACACGCATTAGTGTTTTTATAGCTCCCTAGGGAGATTCCAATGTACAACCAAGGTTATGAACCAGTGGCCTAGAAAATCTTCCCCCCTCACCATTCACGTTCTGAAATCCTATCCATTCTTCAAGGCAGAGATCAAATGCCCCCAGTCATTCCAACATACTGAAATCTCTTCCTTATAACCCACAGACACCTTTTAGTCCATGTTTTCTTTTTGCAAACTGCAACATAGTGATGCTAATTTTATCTTTAAAGACTGTTAAATCTAAAGTTGCCACTGGATACCTAGGGAAAGAGCAGAGGCAAAAGATACTCCCATCTCCCACTGATGGCTAATTTGCATGATATGACAGAGTCCAGCAGGGAGTGGGGCTCTGAAGAACACATAAAATATGACAACTGAAAAGAGAAAAGGGAGAAAGAGGAGATGGGGAGCTAGAGGGCTCCTTCCAGATTCTGGTCTTCCTCCTACCTAGCTCAGTCATGGCAGCGTCACCAGATAACCCACTTGCCAGAGTAAAGAAGAAACCCTATTCCCCTCTCTCATCTTGTTTATTGTTCATCTCCCTCCACTAAAATATAAGGTCCAGAAAGCAGAGAGTATTGCTTTTTTATTCACTGATATAGTTTCCTATTGACTAGAGAAGTATGTGGCACAGAGAAAATGTGATAGTTAATTTAATATGTCAACTTGACTGGACCACAGGATGCCCAGACATTAGGCCAAATATTATTCTGGCTGTGTCTGTGAGGATGTTTCTGGATGAGATGAACCTTCTTGCCAGTAGACTGGGGAAAGCGCATTGCCCTTCCCAGCATGGGAAGGTCTCATCCATCTGTCGAAGGCCTGGATAAAATAAAAAGACTGAGTAAGGGGGAGTCCACTCTCTTTGCCTAACTGTCTTCAAGCTGGGACATCAGTCTTTTCCTGATTTTGGACTCAGATTTGGACTGGGACTCACATTCCCAGCTCTCCTGCTTTTCAGGCCTTCATACTTAGCCTGGAGCTGTACCATCAGGCCTCTTGGGTCTCCAGCTTGCTGACTACAGATACGTGACTTCTTACCCTCCATAATCATGACAGTCAATTCCTTATAATAAATACTTTCTCTCCCTTTCTCTGTCTCCTCCTCTCCCTCTCTGTCTCTCCCTCTCTTGTTCCACGTTCCCCCTACCTGTCTATATAACTATATACAACTTACTGGTTCTATTTTCCTGGAGAACACTAACACAGAAGAAGTTCAATGAATACTTGTTGAGCGAATGAATGATCTGATGAGCAATTCCTTCCTGTTCTTTAGTTCAGGCTTTCATTGTGTTCTACCTGAATAACTTTTCCTAGCTTAGACACACACACACACACACACACACACACACACACACACACAATCGTTTATGCATTGATTCTCGGAAGAAATGGCCTTTTCAAGCCCTAAATGTGACCATGGTGACCACAATTTCTCTCCAGCTTAAAATTAAGTGCTCATCATCTGCCCTGAATATAGTTTAGTTTCTTAAGCACCCCACATAAAACCTTGAGAATTGAACCCCTACCACATATTTAGCCTCATCATCTACAGTTACCACCCTTCACTTTCCATTTCTGCACCAAAAGTTGCTTTCCTGGTGGTTTCTCTGATATCCAAGGGCCTCACTCATCTCTGCCCTTGCATACACGGTCCTCACTGCCTAGAATTACTTTCTGTCCTTTATCCACTTAGAAAACTACTTTCATCCTTTAAAACCAAGTTCAGTGACAGCTCCTCCAAAAGCCCTTGTTTCTTCCAAAATAGGATTTACTATTCCTCTCTTCTTGATATTAATCCCGTAGGTTTAAGTTCTCTTTAATTGCACTTTTTTTTTTTTTTTTTTTTTTTTTGAGACGGAGTCTGGCTTTGTCACCCAGGCTGGAGCGCAGTGGCGCGATCTCGGCTCACTGCAACCTCCGCCTCCTGGGTTCACGGGATTCTCCTGCCTCAGCCTCGCAAGTAGCTGGGACTACAGGTGCCCGCCACCATGCCCAGCTAACTTTTTGTATTTTTAGTAGAGACGGGGTTTCACCATGTTAGCCAGGACGATCTCCTGACCTCGTGATCCGCCCGCCTGGGCCTCCCAAAGTGCTGGGATTACAGGCGTGAGCCACCACGCCCAGCCTAATTCTTTTTTATACTTTTATTGGTTGTGTAATTAGGATGCTTTGAGCTACAAAAACCAGAATGCCTACGAGTAGTTTTTAAATGAAAGCCATTTAATTACCTCACATATTAAGAGTTCGGACCATTCTAGGCCACGTGCCCTAGATAAACTAAGCCATGATGGATCCAGGCTTCATTACCATCCTCAGTACGTCTGTGATGCTCCTCTTTAGAGCTGCAAAATGGCCTCTATGGCTCCAGGCATCCTCACTTCACAGGATGGGGTCCTAAGCAAGAAGTAAGGAATTGGGGCAAAAGGACTTTATTTTTCATCAGGTAAAAAATTAGCTTCAGAATACCAACACAGACTTTCTTTCAGGTATTCTTGGCCAAAATTGGTCATATGCCTGTTTCATAACCGATCCCTGGCAAAGAGACACAGGACACCAATATATACACCAATCATAACTCATCACCTAGGCCTGGAAAAATTGTCACAATAACAAAACCGAGATCCTATCAACTGAAGAAAAGACAGTGACCACAGGATGAGTAACCAACATTGGCACCACATTGGTCTATATGTCTTTCTCCCCAGTGAGATGCGGTAGGTTTGAGAGCAAGGTCCATATCATTTCACCTTCTAGCCTAAGTCTACGGGACAATGCCTAGCATTGAATGTATGGAATTGAATTCTGAAGCTCATCTAGAAATACAACCCTAGTTAAAATAATTACATAAGCAGCCTGAGGAGGGAAAAAAAGCCAAATTTCCCTTTGGCTTTGTTTTCCCATTCATCAAGTAGAGGTAATACCTCTTCACTCCCTAAAATTCACATTAAAAATTTTAGGCTAGATCCAGGCATTGTTTAGATACATAAGAAAACAAAGCATGAAAATACACATTAAAAATCTAAATACCTATTTTCATGAGCAACAAGGAATTGTTGTCAAATGATGAAGATGTCGATATTTATGGGGCACTTGCCTCTGAGAGGCAAACTTTACATACTAGGTTAGCTTACAGGGCTGCTGTAACTAAGTACCACACATTGGGTGACTTAAATAATAGAAATGTATTGTTTCACTGTTCTGGAGGCTACAGGTTCAAAATCAAGGTACCAACGGAGTTAGTTCCCTCTGAGGGCTGTGAGGGAAAGGCCTCTTCTAGGCCTCTCTTCTTGGCTTGTAGGTGGCCATCTTCTCCCTGCGTCTCTTCACATCAGCTTCCCTCGGTGCACGTCTCTGTGTCCAGTGTCTCCTTTGCATAAGGACACCAGTTGTATTGGATTAAGGCCCAACCTAATGACGTCATCCTAACTTGATTACCTCTGTAAAGACCCTATCTCCAAATATGATCACATTCTGAGGTACTGAGGGTTAATTTGAAATTTAACGTATGAAATTTAGGGAGACACAATTCAGCCCATAACATATGCGTTATCCTCCCAGTCATCTTCTGCAGTAGGTGCTGTCATCAGCCTCATTTCAGAGAGAAAGGCAGTGTGAATTGGTGAGGCCAAGTCGGTTTTCCAAGGACACTAGGGACTGGTGGAGCAGACTCCCTCCAGTCTGATTATAGTTTATGAACTAACTATAATTTAGGATGGCAGGATTATTTATAAAATATAGACACTAACCTTGAAATACTTGATAACGTCACCTAACATATTCATTTTAATTACATTTTGAAGACATTATAACCAGGAAGTATAAAACTGAAGTAGATAGTTTCCTTGGTGATTATTGAATCCAATCCTTTTTCACACCTCTGGAAACTGAGGACCAGATATGGAAATGTACTACTTAAAGTCACATAGCCTGTTCAGGGAAAGACAACCAGAATGCAGGTGTCGGCCCAGGTTGTTTTCTACACTGTGCCTCTGACTCTTGAAGTACGAAGCAGACCACTGTTAAAGGAGGCTCACTGGCTTGAGAGTTCAGAGACTCCGGAGCTTTTGCTAACTTTGCTACTGAGTACATGGAACTGATTACTTATACTGTCATTCATCTAACGAATATTTCTGTGAATCTGTCATCTCTAAAGGAGGTATGTCCCAGTTAAAAACATGGGCCTTGGGATCCTACCATTCTGATCCTGATTCTGTCATTTACTAAATGACCTTGGAAAATGGACCAAACCTCCAGCTGTTCTAACTCCTCATCTGTTCAATGGAGATCATCACAGCACTTGACTCACAGGATCATAATGAGAATTAAATGAGTTAATACATGTAAAGGACTTAATAAGGAGCCTGGCATACGGTCACATTCAGCACATGTTAGCTCTTAGCTCTTACTCTGTGCTAGGAACTGTGCTAGGCACTGGAGATCTAGATGTTAAAGACAAACAGAGGGGAACACAAACCAATACATAGAAATTGCAATAGACATTAAAAGCATAATATTAGGCATACTGTGACAGAGTCCGTTACCCAGTTTGGAATAAACTGGTATATCACATCACACTCTCGGTTAATTTGGTGGGAAAAGTATCTCTGGTTAAAAATTTGTTATATTTCTATTAATTCTGAAGGTCAGGGAAAGCTGCTCAAAGTGGTTGAGCTACTTTCACAACCTTAGGTGAGCTACTTAGTCACCTAAGCTGTGTCTAGAAGTTAGGGAAAAAAAAAAAAAAGGAACATTCCAGATGCAGGAAAGGGAAATCATCAAGGACAGGCAAGGATTTCACTAAGGCCAGATTTTAAGTACTCTCGGGGGTGGCAGATAAGGGGAGGAGTGTTGAAAGATGAGGGCGGAGAAGCCAAGCCAATCCAGAAAATGAAAGGCTGGGCCAAGATCTTGGGGATTTATCCTGAAAAAAAAAAAAAAAGAAAGAAAGAAAGAAAGAAAAGAAAGGAGAACCTGTAAAGAATTTTAAGCAGAAAAGTAAAACAATCATGTTGCACTTAAACATCTATTTCCCACACTCTCCATTTCTGTAAAATGACCTAGCCGAACAAAATATTTTAGATTTTAGATGTTAGTGGGATTTGTCTTTTCTAGTTCCAAAATTGCCTTTACTTTGTAACAAATCTCTGTAGATCTTAATTCAAAGCAACTTTGGGTTTATTTGGAGATAATGCAAGTAGAATGGTTGGTGGTACATTCTATGACAATCTGTTAGCAGGAAAGCTTAATGTGGAAAAGAAAACCCATTTTAATACTAGACACTCAAATTGAAAACTACTGTCCTAATTTTGAAGCATGGCCTGAGCCATAAACAACGTTACAGATCATCGGCAATAGCTATAGCCATGTGCCTCTGAAAATGAAGTGGTACCAACAACACTTGTACAAAACAGTAATGAGTAAAGGTTGGTGCATAATTAATAAAATCTTGTTTTGCAACAGAATTTGAAAAGCCAGGATAAGCATTTCAGAGTATGAAAAGTCAAAGACTAATGATTTGTAGAATGATTAGTATACCTTAAACCTTAAACTAGTTCTCCCAGTGCATGAGTGATAGCCCATCCATTAGTGTTTGCGTAGCTACAAATCTTTGAAAGGAGGACCTGTCTGAATATGAAATATGTCCCTGTTGGGGAAAAAATACTAAAGGCTGGAATGAACGCTGTAGCAAACTGACAGTTTGATTCTTTGAGGTATTTTTTAATCTTTTAAATACACATTCTGAAACATCAATCTAGCAGCAACTTCTCTAATTTATTTCAGCACCACTTGAACAATGGCCAACTTACGTATTTTTCCTAGTGCAACTTAATTTCAATTATATATGTAGGTCATAAGTTTTCAGAGTTAAAAGTATATTTAAATTGAGACCAACTCTGCTTTCCAAATTGCTTTCTTAATTAACATTCTACTGATGATGACTGGTGTATGCAGTACACAAAATTACACTCTGTTGAATTTAATTTGGTGGCACATTAGAAAAGGCAACGCCACCCATATTCCTAAATCAAATACCAGTAAGAGGATGAACCAAGTCATCTTAGTCACAACTTCAGAGAAAACTAAAATGAATTTAAGTTTTAATATAATGGCAAAGACAGGGACTGACAGGTTTCCAACCCTATTGGCATTAGCCTTGGTAACTAATATATACCAGTCAGGCAAAAGTTACATTAAAACAGCTAACATGGAAAATCCTTGAGGGCAGGTAAAATAGTTTGTCTCGATACCCACAAATCCAAGCACAGGGTCTTTTCCAGTGCAGGTGTTCAAAAAGTGTGTTCCAAATTGTTAACAGGAGGATGACTATAGAAACAAACCCATCATTTCTGTTTTGCAGTATGTCTTTTCTTCTCAATGAGAAATACTACCTTATGAACCTCTGGAATATTCTAAAACAGGTATTGTTTACTTCCCTCTCCATAGAGCTCCGGATATGCTGACTAGATTTATCACCACAATAAAACAGAATAATTTTAGACCAGAAGTTCTGATTCTTCTATATTTTATGAGTATCTCATTGATTTTTTTTTTATTTTATTGGATTATATTGCCCTGAATGGCAGAAGTCACATTTTTGTACCCATTTTTTTGAATCACTCCCATAGTGCCTAACGCAGAGACTTAAGCAGGCAAGGAAATGTTGTGCAAATGAATTTTTAAAAATGAATCAATCTAAGTCATTCTTTCTTGTTCCCACACTTCCAGGTCATCATTTTACACATAAGAAGATTGAGGATTTGAGAAAGTAACTTAATTGTTCAGGGAGACATAGCCAATTACTGGCAGAGTTTCTAAATCAAGCTGCTGTCCTTGTACTGCTATTTCAGCAAGAGAAAATTGTAAAAGAAACACACTAACAAAGAAAAGCTTACTGATACTGAAAGTTGTAAGTAATGTGCTACAAGAGGAAAGTCAAGCCTTTACAAATGTAACAACAACATTGTAATTTGGTCAAGGCATAGAAACAATTTGCTATGGCTCTTAATGTCAGTCACCAGCTTCAATTTCTCAGAGTTAACATTCACCAACTGCATGTTACATGCCAGGCCCTGTGACACCAAATAAGTGTTATACATAGATTATTGTGTTTATTTTTCAAAGCAGGACTCCAAAATGAACATCATTATCCACATTTTTATATATGAAAAAAACAAGAGTCTAAATGGTTTACTTCAGATCACCAAGCTAAAATGGAGTGGATCTAAGATTTAGACTCAGATCCACCATTCTCTTTCCGTTATACATTTTGGCTTCTTGCCAACGAAAATTAATACAAATATTTTAAGGATTTTCCAATGTCATTTGAAATTGGCTATGAAATATATCACTTTTGTCACTGAAAGGATGCAATGTGCATTTCCCCTTAGTGCACCTCCCTCTACAGCTTCCTCTGCATTGGGAGAGGGGAAGGTAGGAACAGCATTCCAAGAGTCCACTTTCTCATGTGGTTCTGGGTTAGAGCTGCCAGTGTGGAGCCGTTGTTGTAAAAGCTGGAAGCTGGGAGATGGGGAGAAGGCATTCTTCCCTGGAAGCAGACACATAGCAGAAAGCATAGGCAAGGTTCATGGCAGCTTCCTGGCTGTGGAAGGCAGCTGTGATTGTGGGAAGCAGTTCCTTGAGAATGGTTGCTTCAGCACTCAAGGCTGAGATGGTAGCAGGTGCTTCATAGAGTTCCTTGAGATTTGCAGAAGCTTCTACGTGGAGAACCACTAGTTTTGAAACCACATCATTGTTGGCTTCCTGGATCTTTGCCTCTCCAGTCTTTCTGATCTCCTGTAAGCCTGCAATTCCCTGGAATAAAGCCTCCATAGTTGGAATTACATAAATGGTTTATGTTTCCATGCCGAGTCCTGGCTAATACAACTACCTAGGTCAATTTCAAAAATATCCAAGTAAAATAAAATAAAATAAATTTACGTATCAAAGCACTAACCATTTCCCTTGATCTCCCACAAAACAAAGCATCAAAAATTTTGTAATTAAAATTTTTTTTCTTTAGAATTGCAATTGTTCTTTGTGGACCCTAATATAAGTTGGTAAATGAAGCTGTAGACTCATCCTCGTTTAGATTTTTTTAGATTAAGACAACCATCTGCTTTGATATCTCAGGGTATTTTTTTCCTTGAATCAGGGTTTGTAAAAGAAGAGTTTCTTAAGATGTCTACTAATACCACCATTTTAAAATTTCCTCTGGATGGTGACATAAAAACAACAACACCACATAATACTGAATTAAAATATATATATGTATGTATATATATATATATATATATATATATACACACACACACACACACATACTTTATGTATCTATATATTTTAATTGCTAAGAACATTCTTGGGGAAAACATCTGTTATACCAATATAAAACATTTTAAACGAATACAATCTGGCTGTTTTAACTCCAAAATTAAAACTGCCAAATTTGTAATTTGATGGTGGACTGTCTCTGAATTCTTAATTGTTCCTATTTTCTTCCAAAGCTGCTAGATGGTGGTTCCATCATGGAAACCCTCATAGTCATGGAAAATTTCTCCATATCTATTATAGCATTATTGGAATATACACTGTAAAGGAAGAATCTATTTCTAAAAGAAATAAAGACACAGTAAAAAGATCTGAGAAAAAGCTAGGGTGAACAAGTTATTTGGAAACTTCTATCATTTTCACGGATGTGTGCCTTCCAGATCCTGGGCTAATTTATATGTCAGCTCCCCACTGTATATCAAATGCTTCTGGATGTGTAAAACTGAAACTTCACATGGAGTAGATTTTTCAAGAAAGTTTGAAGCAGGGTCTCTGTCACAGGTAGCATTAGATAAGCTACTATATACTGGAGTTAAGAGAGTTTTTTAAAAGTTTATTAATACTGAGCTAAAAATGTGGCATCGTTCAGCCAAGGGGGGCACTGGAACTTGTACAGTGATCAGCAAAAGATGATGACAGAGAAACATAAGTAAAAGCCAAAACATGAAAGGATTCTGTACCATACTAAGGAATACAAATGTTATTCTATGGACACTAGAGAGCCATTGAAGGCTTTAAGGAAATCAATCAGATCAGACTTGAATGTTAGAAAGTTCATGTTGGTGGTACTAAGGAAAATATAACAAGAATAAGAATTAGTCATCTGTTTCTTTGTTTCCTCAAAGCCTTATTCACTGATGCCTCTTTTTTTGCTCAGCCCTTAATAACTAAGGTTATATGGGGCTCTGGTCTCGGAGCTCTTCCCTTGCACATGGCCTTCAGTGTTCCTTAAACTCTGTAAAGCTGAGATTGCAAAAGGTAATGTGAAAAATAATTAAGGTAGCTGAGGAAAGGTAGGAGATGATTTGATGCCTGTTTCTGTAAGGTGAATCAGCTTTGTATCACTCAGGCCCCCTGGAAGAGACAGATGGCACATCCAGAAGGGGCCTAACTGAAGAGATTTCAAATGAAGGCACTATATACAGTGGCATCGGGCATGGTTAAGGAAACCACCAAGAGAATGGTGAAGCAACTGGGGACTAGCAACAGCAAGAGAGAATATACCACGTTCTTGTTAACAGTGAAAACTGGAGCCAGGAAAAGGTGCCACTTAGCAAAAGTTATGACCACAAAAGAATGGATACATATGTAACAAATCTGCACGTTGTGCACATGTACCCTAGAACTAAAAGTATAATTAATAAATAAATAAATAAATAAATAAATAAATAAATAAAAGAATGGTGACCCCCAGAATTGCCAGAAGGCAGGGAGGGAGGAAGGGGAATACAAGTCCTGGCCTCTCTTTTCTCTTGTTCTCTGATCTCCAACCAGTTCCTCTGACTGGCCGAACATTAAGGACCACAGGTGATGCAGACCACAGAGGTCAGCCTTCCAAAGCACAGAGCAGAGATAAGACAAGCAGAAAATAGACCCGGGGAATGGGGGGCGCAAATAGAGAATAATAAGCACAAATTCATTCACTATCAGAACATGAGAGAACGATGTCAGTATAACACAGAAGTCACACTGGTATTTATACACATTTATGCTTTGCATCGTACAGTACTAGAGGCTAAATATACAGAAAATGTGGAGTGTTCAAACCCATCAGCACAAGAGAGTTTATTCAAAAAGAGAGAGAAATTATCAGAGATCAGTGCTTTACATAACACCAGTACTTAAAGGGTGAGTACAAGGAAAGGAACTCATCTTGAAGGCTTGAGAGAAATAGATTGAGGAATCCAAAGACAAGGTTCTGAAGGTGGCGTGAGCAACAGTAAAGTAGCCTCTGGCTACTGTATGTAGTTATATAGCTTTAACTTTCTTAGTTTCAGTTATTCGAGGAACCTCAACTCCAGTGACAAGGAACAATTTAAAATCTGAGTGAGGGTTCAAACTTGAGCCCACAGCTGGTGTGGAGAGCATGTCACTTAACAGGGAACATCCACTTCTTTAACTGGCTTCACCTTCTTCTACTTATTGTCAAGGACACATTAACTCCCGTTAAGAATATGAATCAGGAAATTCTTAAGCTGCAATCTCTTGCAAGTTATGATGACATTATAGGTTATGGTGATATTCAAGAATCTAGAATGCATAAATATTCTTGAGATGTATTTCCACCCAAGTGTCAGGTACCTACTGTACCACAGAAGTAACAAGTAAAATGAGTGTTGAAACTTTATCAAGTTTATTTGGAATCATTGGAAACTTTGACAAAGGAATGTCCTGAAATGCTGATGTGGAGACCAGTCAAGGTAGGTTGGAGAGATGAGGAACAGGAGCCAGATTGTAGCTGGTTATGGAATGAATGAGAGGTGAGGAAGTCAGGCAGTGAATGTAGAGTAAGGTTTGAAGGGGAGTGACCCAGCTATCACTTCTGTGATATCAGAGTTATCAGAGTCTGACTAAAGAGGAAGAAAAATGTATAGGATAGAAGGAACTTACTAGAGACCTCTTCCTGATCTTGGAGATCTCTATAATTAAAGAATTGGAAAGTTAGGATGTCACATGGAGTAAAGGTAGGAGGGCCAGTGGGGCCGTATGTGCTCAGATTTCAGGTCCATGTGAGTATGAAACCTTCTGTTTTTATTAACTATTGAATCACCAGAGGCTAACTCAACTCCTGTGGAATAGATACTTTGTTATTTTGTTAAATGAGATGAAGAAAAAGAGAATGATCAAAGGTAGAGGCCAGCTCACTCCATGAAAGACCTCAGCCATGAGGTGGATCAGCCCATGGGAGAGACCAAGCTAAAACCCACATGGTTCATAATCAGCAGAAAAATGTTAATCAGATTTCATTACCTTTATCATACCATTGAGATTCATTCACCTTGAATAAGAACAGCAGGAAAACACACCCTCCAAACGTGTTCATTTTCTCCATATCCCTCTAATATTTGCAGTAGGTCGTGGAAAAACATTCAACTAGAAAATAGGAAACCAGGCTCTGAGTCTTAGTTTCATCACTAATTGGTCATGTGGTCTTAGATGATTCATTCACAGTGTATTTATTATCTATTACAAGTCAGGTACCGTATCAAGCTCTGGGTGTGGGATGACACACAAGAGAGGCACCATGGAACTAATGAAATGAGTAAGTAAACAACCACTGCAATATAGTATCTGAACAACTGAGTGGTGACTGTAGTGAACGTAGAGTATCAAACAAGATGACATAACACCGTACTTCTATGAGGTCAGGAGAGGAGCCACGGAGGAAACGATGATGAATCTGACAAATTAAAGACACGTTGAGTGGAGGTAGACCCTCACCTCTCTGACATAGCTTTTGTAAGAATAAAATAAGGAGAGTTGCCAGAGCATCCCTCAGATCCCTTTGTCCATTATAATATGTGATCCAATTTTTCTGTAATAGAAACAGAGCTGAAGAAATGCTTGAAATGCTATCCACAAAAAAGGAGAAATTCTGTGCTTAAATTGCAGGATGAAAAGGAGCAGAAAAAGGTAGTGTTCAAAAACAAGAGAGAGACAAAACACAAGTGAGAGCACATTTTCTAGGGCATAAAGCATTTTTGTTTATTTTTTAACATAATACACCAAAAAATAAATACAATTATCCCAATTTCTGCCCACAGTTTTCAGCATTGTACAGCCTTTATTTAATGATACATCAAAACACATTCTCTGCCAATCCTTCTGTTGCTTAGGAACAGGCAGTCAAGAGCCTAAGCTCAGAGACTCCAAAGTCATCATTAAAAGGCTTTGTGCATTGCTATCAGAAAAATGCTAATTTAGTAAGCCTGATTGATACCCTCCTGCTAGCAAGTTCCAGGAATGGGGACCCAGGTCCCTCTAATTTGGCTAGTTCCCCTTTATTTGGCTCAGTGTGGCCTGTATAAAAAAAATAAATAAATAATAAAGTCCTGCCAGCCAGTGACTAGAAGCACTTTATTTCTGAAGAGTTGGTTCTTCTTGTTCAGCACACTCCATGTTCTTCTTGAACCAAGATGGGAAAGTTATTTACCTGCGGTTTGTATTTACTGAGTGTTTTCTGCTCTGCAAAGTCAGACTATTTCTAACTGTAGAGTCTGTATTCCACACCCTTTTCAGTCACTTCCTGGTTTAATCATGCTTGACTTGTGCTTAAAGAGAAAAAGGAAACTTCTTTCGTTGGCCTGAGCAGTATGACAGGTATTAGGAAAGCCAGCTGCCCCTGAGTGCTCTGCAGCTGTGTCGTGGCTGGAACCCTGAGCTCCTAATCCATGCTTTTCTCTGATTCGCCTCCGTAGAAACCAGCCACAGTTATCCCCACTTTTGGCCCTCCTTGACTTGACCTGGGGACAGTGCTGCTCCACATTGTTGGTCACCGCAGAACTGCTGTCCCTCTCTGCCACTGCAGGAGTCTCCTCTTCCAGCCATTGTCTTCTCCATTATGGCTGTTACTACCATTGCTGCAACCTGGCCCTGAGCTAAAGGTGCTGTTTCTCTTTGCTGGCTCTGTGATGGGTATGAAGACAAAGCTCCCCCTCCCATGGCTGGTTCTTTACCTCTCTCCCGTTTCAAATGCTGCCTCCTCCTCCCTTCCACTCTCAAAGCAGAAACTGTAAGGACATGAGACTGCTCTCTTTCACTAAAGGGGACAGAAGCCTCTTCTACTGTCCTCAGAAACCTGGCATCTCTCTTCTCCACCTTGATACAGATAGTGGTATTTATGCTCCTTTTAGGAGCATAAATTGGTATTTATTATGCAACCTTTTAGGCACACTGAGTCAGTCCTTTATTGAAGCAGCTGTGAGAATGCTCCTTATAGACCTCTACAGAAAATGTAATTGACCTAGAGACCCAGCTGCTGCACTCTGAAATCCATCACCATGTGTACAGTGAGATCATGCTTCCTGAGCTGTTGCCAGTGGATGACTGAAGTGATAGGGATACTAAGGCAGGCCTGCTCCTGGGAGACATGGGACTTCTCTAATAGGCAATTTTGGATTCAGAGATACCCCAAAGGCCTTGTTCAACATTCCTTAGGCCACCTAACTATCTGTGATGCCTCCACCCAATTTGCCTGCCCATGGTTCACCATGGTCTGTCAGTTCCCCCTACCTCCCCTAGATTCCTGCCCATTTTCTCTAACAGGAGATTACTCTAATATAACACAGCCACATTGAATCCTGGCTTGTAGTCCGCTTCTTAAAGAACCCAAATTAACCCACCCCTTCACCAGATTTCTTTGACTGGGTCTGCATGTTTATAGCCTCCTGCGTGTTTGAGGCCCTTACTGTGACTACTCACTGGCATTTTCACTTGTGAATTCCTTCTGACATCTTTACTCCATGATACTCGAGTGCTATCTGCATGACTGCACTGTGAAGTAGCTGGCCACTGGTAAACCATCTCCTAGCTTCACATTAACAGACTCAGGTGGGACACACCCAGAGATGCTCTATCTGCCTCTAAAACACACAGTGGCTGTCCCATGAGCACTCACTTCTCCAAATGTATGCCCCCAGCAGTTATAGCCCTTCTGAATAAGTCCAGCAATTGCCTACACAGGCTTTAGGAACCTGATCTTGAGTGCTGTGGATCTGAGAAGACTATTCCAATCCTAAGCAGTTCCAAGAGGATTTTCCCTGACCCTCCAGCCCTCTTCTGCCACAAAATGGTAGGTCTCCTCTCAAACATACGTATTTGTGTTTAAGACAAGCTTAAGTTGGTTAGAGAGTGCTCAAGGAGATCACAGATCAAACAAGCTCTCTGAGTTCTGCCCTAGAAGGTACTGAAAACCTGAGTGGCCTGAAATCAATCCAGCTTTGAATGATACTCTAAGTCCAATGTGCTCCAGAAAGAAACCAGATCTTAAATGCACATTACTGACTAGCTGCAAACTAAGCTTGCTCACAGTGTAGAAAATAGTGAAGATGGGGAATAGAGGAGATACAGGAGTGACTCCAGCCGTTTCTTCTATCAATATTGGAGTTCCACGCAGTGTGTGTGAGTGTGTATGTGTGTTCTGGCCAGAAAATCTCAGATACAAAAGATGGCTTATAATGTGGAGATGCTTGCTTAAGTTGGAAACTCTCTCTACATTTGCAGAGGAAAGATGCATAACTACTAAGTTTTTTCTTGAGGCCCCAGAAATGGGGCTTCTCTGCCTTGGGGTAGCTCATTAGTTCCTTACCAGGTCTATGTACTGGAACAGAAAGAGAATGCAAAAATGGACAGGCAAAATGTATTTCCCCTCCTCTTATGAATGAGAAAAGCAAGTTGTAGTAGAAAAATTCATGAAAATTCAAGAAAATGTAGCTGTGATTAGACCTCAATAATGGCATGAAAACACATCTTTTACTCTAACAGGCTCTCTATTCATTCTAAAATGAACCAGAGAGCAGAAGGATTGCCCTTCTTTGAAAAATAATGCCCTTGTTTGAGGAGTCCAGGCCAAGTAACTTCATGGAGAAGGGAAGGTTCACCATTTGGACAGGAGCTGAGCAGATGTGACCTCAATGTCTGCACTGCATTAAAGCTTCGGTGTAAATCTGATGACCTCATCTCCCCACAGCCTGCGATTAATTCTATTTATAAAATACAGCTCAGCAGATCAAAGTTAATCCTTTCCATGCCAAGTGGAGAGTACACAGTGATGGGTCACTCTGTCAAAGGTTATGAAACTAAATCAGGCTGCTGTTCTTCATCACGGAGTAGTATTCGGGGCTTTTACCTTCAAGAGAAAAGGTTTAATGACTTTGAAGAACTTGTAATGCCCATTTCTTGATACCCTTAAATTCTATTTCAATTTGTAACTATCTTCAAAAATTATAAAATTCCTCAAATATCATTGACTCATATTTTTATCTGTTGCACCACAGCTTCCAATACCTCACCAATACACACACACACACACACACACACACACACACACACACACACACACACATTTTTAAGTCCCTTTGAGAGAACTCTACCAAAAGGTGAGAATGACCACTAAGAGCATCTGTACAGTATCTTAAGCATATGGCTTCTGGAATCAGAATGCTGACGTTTTCATTCCAGGTATGCCACTTATCCAGTCAGAGGATCTTGGGTAAGTTAATTAGCCTCCCTTTGTCTCCATTTCTTCATCTTTAAAATGGAATTACAGTAGTCCCTGACTCACAGGGTTACTGAGAAGATTAAATAAGATAATACGTAGAGGACTCAGAACATTGCCTGGACCTTGGTAAATCTGCATGTGACAGCCATAGCCTGATCCCACGCCAAGCTCAGGAACATGACATGTACCACGGAGTGTCCCTCTGAACTAGTTCGCATTTTTAACTGACATGGAGATCCAAAAGACCAGTCTTCTTATATCCTCGTGTCAGTTAAAAATCCCTAACACTTTGGAACACATTCCCCCACCTTGCCCACAACCCCATGACAGAGGTAAACTGCCATTTGACTTGGGGCAAAAATGCTATATTCTCAATGTGTATACACTGTGAGAGGAAAACTAGCAAGTTTAACCTTTTCTGCCCCTCAGCATGGTTCTGTTTGACTAGTCCCCCCAATTTTCATTCACAGTTAGGTCTCAGTATGGTTATTATCAGGTCTCCGTAGCATTAGGCCTCTGCAACGTTAATACTCTTTAACGAAATGATTCTCATGAGTACCTTGTGAACTGAATGCTGATTTGAGGATCCTAATTTCCCAGTGTGTAAATGAGGTCATACTAACAGAAATAGCTCAAATTTCACTGGGTCATGATTCTACTTGTCCTGAACACTCTCAGCTCCTTACAACCTCCCACCACCAAGGACTCCAAAAATCTACAGGGGGTGAGTTACATGTGCTCTCAGTAAATCTGTCCCTCTGGGCACTGAACCTCCACTGCAAGGTTCCTCTAGAGTTCCCACCATGATTTTCCCCAGTGTTCTGTGCATGCTCTGGGCCTTTGCTGTGACCCAGATGTTTTAATTCTTTTTAAAGACTGAAATAGTACTTTTAATTTCGCTCACAGTGCTTGTGTTGTGTGAGGATTCAGATATGAGTCCAGTGAGGGGTCAGGGCAGGACCAGAATCCAAAGGATAGGCATGGTTGTGTAGGCACAGTTGCCTCACTTCTGCAGTGATTGAGGTTTTCATATTGAGTCTGAGATGGGTATTTCCTGGGGACAACTCAGTTTTCATGCTAATGTCTGGCTGGTGTTGAGTTCAGCTTTGTATCCACAAACTAAATCTGATTTAAGCCAGAATCCTGAAGCTGCAAGAGTGAGAATCAATGACCCACACACTGGTCCATAAATAGAATCAGGCGTATCATTTTCCTAAAGGAGTGAGTTACTAAATGCTTAAGAGTTAACCAAAGAATATAGCACTTTGTAGATATCCTAATCAAAGCCTTTGGCTCAACAAAGCATTGCCTGCTGCTTGTTATGAAACCATCTCATCCCCTCCACTAGAAAGAACCAAGTAACCTGTGAAACTTTTACTTCCCCTCAGAAAAGTGTGTAACAACATTCAACCATTTTTACACCTTTTCTTCCTAATACACGATATCCAAAATGAGTTAATAGGCAGCAAAAATGCCATGAGGGGAGTTTGGTCTTTTTTTAACCGGCAAGCTTTTTGGATGTAACAGTATAGAACTTTTCTTACTACCACCAACAGACGGGACACAATATCCACCAGTGAGCCATTATGGTCTTTGGTTGTTATTTTTCCTGTGGTTCAGCTGGAACACATTAAAAAAAAATACACATTTCTGGGGCAGGTTTGCATTATAATTTTGGAGTGTAATCCAGACTTTCCCTTGTCTATTTCCTGCTGCAGCAAAAACAGAGCCTCCCTCTCTAGTTCCATTTGGACTTCACTGGGAGGATGCAACTTGGCAAAACACAGTGATACTGGGCTGCAAATGGTTTGTAAAAACATCAATGGTCCCACATGGGAGTCAGTACATCTACTATTCGAACTAGATTGCATTGGCTCTGTTGGCAGTAATATGGGTGCATGTATGCAGTTATCACTAAAAGGCTTTTCATACTGTGACAATCAGATCCCCTGGTGCTCAGATATTGCATTCATTTTCTAACTCATTCATCATGTGAATGGAATGAGGAAATAATGGGATCTGTTCATCATACTTAGCCATCATTTAGTGAGGACACCATGTTCAGCCTTTTTGGTTGAATAAAGAAAGATAAGTAAGAGGCTTAGCACTCCTAACATCTGACAGTCCTAGCACCTCGTGAGGGCAAACGTCACTCAGGAACCATATCACAACAGACAAGTCCTTGAGAAATAGGGAGGATGACGAATCTAACAGAGCCCACCAGGCAATTCCGGGCAGCCACACCTTCAAAACCCTGCTTCTTATTTTACCACATTCTCGATAAATCTGTTAGTTACATTCAAATATTCTCAACTAACTTAGAATAAAATTGTATATCTTTTGACCCTGCAAATCCACTTTCAAGAATTTATTCTTAAAAAATCAGAAATGTGCATTAATACAAATGTTCAAGAATGTTGATTCCTGTGATATTTTAAATAGTGAAAAATTGGAAACAACCTAAATTTCCAGGAAGTTTAGGTTACTTAAATAGATTATAAAAGAGCATGCATCATAAACAATATTTGTGAAGAGCATTTAGATGGAGTATATGAAGAAATATGCAACTATGTGAAGTGAAAAATCAGATTACAAAATAATACTTATTTTGCCAATTAGGTAAGAAAAAAGTACTAGTAATTATTCTCTCTAGGTTAGTAATTTGAAATAATGATTTTTTTCTTTTCCATTTTTTTGTGTCTCTTAATATTTCAATAACAAATACATGCAAAAAAAGCTAGAACAAATGACATTTTTAAGAATTCAAGAGTGAGATAATAGCTTTCTGGCCTGCAATTATGTTGACTTTGTTTTACAATATACAAGAAAATAAACTAGCAACTTTAGATTGGAAGAAATTACTAGCATTTGGGAAGCAGACAGAAGCCAATAGCAGCCAAAACCACGAAATGACTGGGACAAAATAGAGAGAGGGACTAAAGAATGTTCCTCAATGAGAATACTTGGACACATGGCAGGGAACATCACACACCAGGGCCTGTCCTGGGGTAGGGGGAGTGGGGAGGATAGCATTAGGAGAAACACCCAATGTAAATGACAAGTTAATGAGTGCAGCAAACCAACAGGACACATGTATACATATGTAACAAACCTGCACATTGTGCACATGTACCCTAGAACTTAAAGTATAATAAAATAAATAAAGAAAGAATGTTCCTTACTGAAACATTTTTTGCTCCATTTTCTCCTTTGATTAGAATATACCGCCTTCCACCATGGCAACATTCCAACACAGACACTTCTACATGTAGTTTGCTATGTATGAACTGTTCATTATTGTTTCATTTATTCTTTCTAGGTCCCTGTTACTTCTTGAGAGAATGGAAAGATCGTGGCAAACAAGATAGAATTATTTCTGCTTTTGTGGAATTTAAATTTTCTTTTAATTCTTGCAATCATCCCACAAGGTAAATTGCTTATTCCTCAGAGGAAGTTAAGAGAGTTTATGTTACTTGCCATAGGTAGTCAAGAGAACTAGTATTCAACCCAGGTCCTCTGATTCCTTAAGACCAAGGTTCTTTGGACTATACCAGCAGTTCTCAAATATTTTTGAAAAGTGACATGCATTGATTTAAATAAAGTTGTAATTGCCATATTTCACCAATTCTGATGAACACTTTTTCACCTTTCATCTCATCTGAAAACAAGAAGAATTTATTATGGCTGTTGGCGAGGAAATTATAGAGATTAAATTCTGGCACCCTGAATATTTGCATCCATTCTTGCAAAGATGATATCAGTGGCTTGCAAGAAAATCCCAGAGGTAGTGGTGGAGTGCTCTTTCAGAAATACTGCCTTACTAATACTCTCGATGGCACAGAGGATATTATCTGGAAAACATAGACATTGGGTAGTCAGATTTCAGATACAAAGAAGTTTTAGAAATACTTGAAGAAATTCGGATTGTTTGCATGCCTAAATAAGACTAAAAGAGTGCTTTCAGTAAGTATAACATTTTTAAAAGCTCAAGTGATGAAAAATCATTGTAGCATGTTTATTTTGGCGGTTATTTTCTCTTTCTTAAT
The DNA here is from genome assembly GCF_037993035.2 of Macaca fascicularis. Classification (NCBI taxonomy): domain Eukaryota; kingdom Metazoa; phylum Chordata; class Mammalia; order Primates; family Cercopithecidae; genus Macaca; species Macaca fascicularis. Next base: position 116,970,092 of record NC_088381.1, read on the forward strand.
AATATAATATAATACATCTTGCCTTCCATGTAATTATATATTCAATGCAATGTGGTATATCTACAACACTTTGGGCTTGACTAATGAGTTGGAATTATAAGCACCAGAACCTTCACATCAAGCTTCAACTGGAATAACTCTTCAAGGGGCTTGGCACCTCTCCTCTTTCTTGATGGGTAAAGATTAGCACCATCAGAACTTCACTGCAAACTTGATCATTGAAATCATGTTTTGGCAATTACTGAAATATGTCTAAGGGATTTGATATTGCATGAGCCAGAGATTCTTGATACTCAGACCTCCTAAGTCTACTCCAAACTATGCCCAAATGAGATGGGGTGAAGTAAGATGTGCGAACTTTATAGGCACCAGTTGTAGAATCAGGTTTCTCTGGTTTCAAGGCTAAACTACCTATTTTCTTTTTTTGGCAATGTGACCTTGGATAAATTACTTAAACTTTCTATGCCTCTGTTTCCCCATCCATAAATATTAATAGTGCTAATCTCATAGGGTTTAGAAGATTGAAAGAGAAAATCCCTGTCAACTTCCAAGATGTTTTAAGTATTCAACAAATATTGTGAGGGAGGGAATAAGCCTAAAATTATAGGTTTACCTTTGAGACTTTGCCTCCAATCTTCCAACAAAATATGATCTATAATCTGCTTTCACCAATGACAGATATTTATTGAGCACTTTTGCTGTGGAAGGCACCCTCTAGAAATTTATCATCTATTAGAGGGATGAAATACAGATGACAGAAAAACAACTACAAGACAGTATATTATAAGTGGTATGGAAAATGGCACTTTACAATTCTAGAAGAGGTGATATTGCTTCTAGCATGGGCAGGAAGACTTCACAGAGGCAGTAGGATTTGGAACTTCAGACCCAACACTAATCTGAAAAGAAAACAAATAAAGAGCCACTGGAGTTTTGTGAACACAAGTGACCTACTCAAGGTCATGTTTTAGTGAACATTCTTTGTAGATCAACAGGAATATAGATCAGCTCCTCTTTGGAGGAGAGCAAGGGAAAAAGGTGACATTTTCCTGCGGTCTTGTTAAGTGTATTTAGCAATAGGTCAGCTCAGAAGAGAAGCAAGATCTTCAACAACAAAGATTTTAAAGCTGTTAAAGGAGTGGGTGAGGCAAAAGGAAATAGTTATCCACAAGAAGACTACTGAATTCGGACTGCGACAACAAAAAAAGTGAGATTCAGGTTACAGTTGCCAGTTGAGAGTTGAACAAATTAGATTAATACAGGCTGGGGAAGAATTTGCTAAATTTAAAATACTCTATCTCAAGTTAGGTCAATGACTCTATGACAAACACAAGAGTAATTAATGTGTAACTTCAGGCTAAAAGGAGAAATTGAAAAGCTGAATTAAATAAAGCACATCAATAATAGTGACATTCAAAAACCTACCACGGCCATTTGCTCCATGATTACCAAAGTCCCTGAACAATGAAATCTCACGATAAAAGATGCATTCATCACAGAGTGGGAGAGAAATGATTCCAGGAATCTGCCTTAATTTTTATTACCACTATCATAAAACTGTTATGGGATTATTAATATTGATGTTTGTTCAGGGATTATGCATCACCATTTCATGCAAGCAGCTTAAAAGTTGCCTTCTGTGAAGCCCACCAAAGCTGTTTACATAACCCTAAATGGATGGCAAGAGTTCAACCGGTAATTGTGATTTCAGACATAGTTTGTATTAGTCACTCTCCTAATGTCTAATCACTACAGTTCATGAGAAACAACAAAAGACAGGCAAGTGTTTTCAGTTCCCTGAGATGATCTACTTTGGGCATTCGGTGTCACAGATCAAATAGGTTACTGCAAACATATACAAAAGGGTTTATTAAGGCTATTAAATAACTAAAATTATATAGCTAAGAGATCAAAAATATGTGTTTAAACACTTTATGAGAGATAGAAAAATTAGGTCAGACACAGATGGGAATTATTTAGGTTTACTCTTAACTCTTCTGAAAATCATCATTGACTCTCTGGCTGCCACTCACCCCTTCTCCCTATTTCTAGCTCAGAACAACACATCTGTTGTTATTTCCTCTCATATTAATGTTTCTACATTTGTGGGTCAGCACTTCCCCTAACAGGAGCACAAGAGAAAAAGCATTCTGGGGGAAATGGCTAAATAGCTAACTAGAAAGATTTGGGCCAGCTTGTATCTGAATTCTGAATGCAGCTACCTAAAGGAAGGCAGATCAGCCACAGAGCGTCATGTGATCTATAGCCCCAAGCTCTGGGGAATGGATTAGAGCAGAGATGGTTTCACAGTTTATGGGGGAAATCCTAGGATCTCAGAAAACAAGTATCAGGGATAATACTGCATATCTACCCATGGTGAAATTCTGCCAATTCAAAGAGTGTATGCAGAGGCAGACAGGGACCTGAGGATGACTGGCCTCCATTAGAAAGAGAGAGCTTCATAACTGAATGATGACAGGATACGGACCAGAGCCCAAAGGCTACATAAAACAAGGAGGCCTTCCTTGAAGTCAAAGTCATAGGACATCCATCAGGATTGATATTTATTGTCTTCAGGGGCTACACCATTCCTGTAAATAGATGAAATCATCCCCCAAATGGTTCTCAGCCTTTGCTGCACATTGAAGAGCTTTAAGTAATACTAATAATACTAATTCCTGGGTTCCACTCCCAAAGTTTCTAATGTGGTTGGTTGGAGATGCAGCCTGGGAATCATATGTGAGTGCTCCCAGGTGATTCTGATATAGAGCTAAGGCTGAAATCCAGGAGCCTGGGGTGATAGAACAGGGAAGGATGAACATGTGACTAACTAGGGAATATGTCATGCTTAAAACTATTCACATTCTTTTGTTTTTTAAACACTGAGTTGGCCATGTAAACATCTCCATTGTCTGGAGCCCAGAGTTTGTAAAGGAACCAAGAAAGACTCAACAAAAACCAACTCATCCTTAGAAAATGGTGCTAATGAAATAAAATTATGGTAAAGATGATGGGAACTATGACTTGCTAATACTGAGGATTAACTTTGTGCCACACATCATCTCCTTTAATCTTCTAATCCTTAGAATGTCACCAGAACAACAATGCCTAGCACATAGGAAGTAGTCAATAAATATTTGTGAATAAATGTCGCATTTTACATATGGGAAACAAAGGCTCAGAGAGGTTAAATAATTTGTCCACCGTTACACAGTTAGTAGTGAAAGATCCAGGATTTGACTCCAAGTCTGTCTAAATCTCACCACTTGGCTGTGCTGCCTTCGTCTTTGAGAAGTCTGAATTATCCAACAACTCAGAGAGAAATGTAGTCTTAGGGACCTGGTAAGGTATTTGCCCTAGATACAAGTTGTAGTTGAGACACATAGCAGCACTGGCTCTCACTTTCCAGAAACAACTTGATCACTAAATTGAAAAAGCACAATAGACTCCACACCTAAAAGACTGGTTGAATCATTTTAACAATCTAATAATAACAATATTTACATGATATTCAAAGCAATTCCAAGAATTAACCAACTCTAAGTAACTAGAGCATCTGCTACAGAAGATAAAATAGGATAGCAGATTTGATATACCAGCAAACTCCCAGTAACAAGCAATCGATGAAAGAGATGCATACATGCTTAAAAGACTATCCATAATGGGGAGGGAGGAAAAAAAAACAGCCAATATATGGTGTCAGCTACCAAGTCATATACAAAAAAGAATTGGAAAGGAGAAGGCTAACATAAACAACTAATGGCAACAGTGCAAGCTGAATATAAATAAGTAGCCCTAAAGGTCAGGCCTTAAAGGGGCTTGAATTTTATTCACACATGCTGTTTTCACTCCCTAGAATCCTTCTCTCTTTTTTCTATCTGGAAAGGTGACTCATATCTAAGGCATGGCTCTACTGTGAACAGGTCTCCAACTCTTTTCATCAAAGCAAATAATTTTCTGACGTCTATTATCACAATATTTTCCATATATCTCTAACACAACTTTCACAATTTGTATCACAATTATATATGTATTAAATCTCCCTTTTGGCATGAGCTCTTTAAAAAAATGAGAGAGGCCATAATTTGTCTTTGGGTCCCCAAACCTTGGCATGGTGCTTGGCCCACACTAGATGATAAATATTTGAAGGAATGTTTCTGCCAAAAGAAGCCTTTAGCTGCCTCTAACAGCCACATGGGGAAACCTATTAACCTTTAATTGATACTGAAAGTGTTACTATATTTGCCTATATAGTCAATCCCAAAGGCAAGCTGGTAAAGTTTAGTTCCAGTATAACTTCCAGGATATTAAATCTGGTCCTAAAGTTGCATTCAAGAATACTCTATAAAAGCACAGGTTTTCTGCAGCCATCAAAAACTGTCAGTTCATATTTACAGGATCATAATACCATGGTTCTCCATAGCCAAAAGTAAACATTTACTGTTCTATAAACGAACTTTGCTTTAAGAAAAATTCACTTAAAGAAACACAGCCTCTAGTGTAGTTTAGCTCTATTATGCAATAAATGTATAATGTTGACCCAAGAACACTCTGAAGATTTAAGAAGGTACATCAACTCATTAGGCCATGAAATCACAAATTTAGAGTCTATTATATTGAAAAGAGTTAATGCTAATCACCCCTCCCTATCCAATCTCTTAAAAAAAAAAAAAAAAAAACCTTATAAAAGGGAAGATCTGTTGGTAAGAATTAAATTGCCTTAGAGAGCAGCATTTTTAAACTAATAGCCAGAGTAAGGCTCACAGACAAAATACTTGACCTGTGAAATATCTCTTGCTTACTTTTAATGACTATCCTCAACTCAGGAGTTTGTCATAATCACTGCTTCTTATTGATGTGATGGTAAATTAATCTTTGCACTCCGTCGAAAAAAAAAAACAAAAACTGAATGCACCTGAATACACCCTTAAAGTTATGTTCTGAAAATCAATTTTTCTTGATGAAAGATGGTAAATCAGTTTTTAATAATTTAGATTCTTCAGTGTGAAATTGTACTTACGATAGAAGATATTTTAAAAAGCTGTTTTGATAGAAATAAATGAAACAACATACAATAAAGTTTGATCCATGTGCCAATATAAACACCCTTCACTTTACATAGAGACAATAAAAATTCCCTTTTAAGGGAATTTTTGGGAGTGTGGTGCAGGAAAGGAGTTGGGGAGAGGGAGAGGGAGAAGAAGAGGGAGTGAAAGAGTGAAAAAGTAAAGGATACACATATTATTGAAATAAAAATTAACTGTTATTATTTCAGTTACTAAGAATAATCTTATGAAAGATTTCCTTTGATAAGCCAGTCTTCAACTCCAAATAAATGTTTAGGATTCATAATCCCTGTGCTGATAATCCTTGATAAAATGGCAAGTGTTTCCCTCAGCAATATCTAAGTACGGTGGTAAGAAACATGAGCTCTACTCCAGCTGTCATCTGGCAGGTGCCCCTCTGGGACAAAGCTTCCAGAGGAAGGAACAGGTAGCAATCTGTGCTATTCTGTAGCCTCCACTGGTGATAGTTAGGCAAACAGGGTCTGAAGTAGATCCCCAGCAAACTCTAGCAGACCTGCAGCAGAGGGGCCTGCTAGAAGAAAAATTAACAAACAGAAAGAAATAGCATCAACATCAACAAAAAGGACGCCCACACAGAAACCCCATCTGAAGGTCACCAACACCAAAAACTAAAGGAAGATAAATCCATAAAGATGAGGAAAAACCAGCACAAAAAGACTGAAAATGCCAAAAACCAGAATGCCTCTTCTTCAAGGGATCACAACACAACTCCTTACTAGCAAGGGAACAAAACTGGATGGAGAATCAGTTTAACGAATTCATAGAAGTAGGTTTCAGAAGGTGGGTAATAACAAACTCCTCTGAGCTAAAGAAGCATTTTCTAACCCAATGCAAGGAAGCTAAGAACCTTGAAAAAAGGGTAGAGGAATTGCTAATTAGAATAACCAGTTTAGAGAATAACATAAATGACCTGATTGAGCTGAAAAACACAGCACAAGAACATTGTAAAGCATATAGAGGTATCAATAGCAAATCAATAAAGCAAAAGAAAAGATATCGGAGATTGAAGATCAACTTAAAGAAATGAAACGAGAAGAAAAGATTAGAGAAAAAATAATGACAGGGAACGAACAAAGCCTCCAAGAAATATGGGACTATGTGAAAAGACCAAACCTACGTTTGACTGGTATACCTGAAAGTGACAGGGAGAATGGAACCAAGTTAGAAAACACTCTTCAGGATATTATCTAGGAGAAATTCCCCAACCTAGTAAGACAGGCCAACATTCAAATTCAGGAAATATAGAGAACAGCACAAAAATACTCCTTGAGAAGAGCAATCCCAAAACACATAATCATCAGATTCACCAAGGTTGAAATGAAGAAAAAAAATGGTAACGGCAGCAAGAGAAAAAGGTTGGGTTACACACAAAGGGAAGCCCATCAGACTAACAATGAATCTCTCTGCACAAACCCTGTAAGCCAGAAGAGAGTTGGGGCAATATTCAACATTCCCAAAGAAAAGAATTTCCAACCCAGAATTTCATATGCAGCCAAACTAAGCTTCATAAGCAAAGGAGAAATAAAATCCTTTACAGAAAAGCAAATGCTGAGAGATTTTGTCACCACCAGGCTTGCCTTACAAGAGCTCCTGAAGAAAATACTAGACATGCAAAGGGAAAACCAGTACCAGCCACTGCAAAAACATACCAAATTGTAAAGACCATTGACACTCTGAAGAAACTGTATCAACTAGTGGGCAAAATAACCAGCTAGCATCATAATGACAGTATCAATACCACAAAAAAACAATATTAACCTTAAATGAAAACAGGCTAAATGCCCCAATTAAAAGACACAGACTCACAAATTGGATAAAGAGTCAAGACCCATCAGTGTGCTATATTCAGGAGACCCATCTCTCGTGAAAAGACACACATAGGCTCAAAATAAAGGGATGGAGGAAGATTTACCAAGCAAATGGAAACCAAAAAAAGCAGGGGTTGCAATCCTAGTCTTTGATAAAACAGACTCTAAACTAACAAAGATTAAAAAAAGACAAAGAAGGGCATTACATAGTGGTAAAGGGATCAATGCAACAAGAAGAGCTAACTATTCTAAATATATATGCACCCAATACAGCAGCACCCAGAATCATAAAGTGAGGTCTTAGAGACCTACAAAGAGACTTACACTCCCACACAATAATAGTGGGAGACTTTACCATGTCACTGTCAATACTAGACAGATTAATGATGCAGAAAATTAACAAGGATATTCAGGACTTAAACTCGGCTCTGGACCAAGCAGACCTAACAGACACCTACAGAACTCTCCACCCAAAATCAACAGAATATACATTCTTTTCAGCACCACATTGCACTTATCCTAAAATAGACCACGTAATCCTCAGCAAATGCAAAAGAATGGAAATCATAACAAACAATCTCTCAGACCACAGTGCAATCAAATTAGAACTCAGAGTTAAGAAACTCACTCAAAACCACACAACTACATGGAAACTGAACAACCTGCTCCTGAATGACTACTGGGTAAATAACAAAATTAAGACAAAATAAGTAAGTTCTTTGACACCAATGAGAACAAAGACACAATGTACCAGAATCTCTGGGACACATTTAAAGCAGTGTGTAGAGGGAAATTTATAGCATTAATGCCCACAGGAGAAAGCGGGAAGGATCTAAAATTGACAACCTTACTAACATCACAATTAAAAAAGCCAGAGAAGCAAGAGAAAACAAATTCAAAAGCTAGCAGAAGACAAGAAATAACTAAGATCAGAGCAGAACTGAAGGAGATAGAGACATGAAAAACCCTTCAAAAAAATCAATGAATCCAAGAGCTGATTTTTTGAAAAGATTAACAAAATAGATAGACCGCTAGCCAGACTAATGAAGAAGAAAAGAGAGAAGAATCAAATAGATACAATTAAAAGTGATAAAGGGGAGATCACCATTGATCCCACAGAAATACAAACTACCATCAGAGAATACTATAACACCTCTATGCAAATAAACTAGAAAATCTTAAAGAAATTGATAAATTCCTGGACACATACGCTTTCCCAAGACTAAATCAGGAAGAAGTCAAATCCCTGAATAGACCAATAACAAGTTCTGAAATTGAGGCAGTAATTAATCGCCTACCAACCAGAAAAAACGCCTGGGATCAGACGGATTCAGAGCAAAATTCTACCAGCAGTAAAAAGAAGAGCTGGTACCATTCCTTCTGGAAATATTCCAAATGATAGAAAAAGAAGGACTCCTCCCTAACTCATTTTATGAAGCCAGCATTATCCTGATACCAAAACTTGGCAGAGACACAAGAAAAAAAGAAAATTTCAGGCCAATATCACTAATCAACATTGATGCAAAAATCCTCATAAAATACTGGCAAACTGAATCCAGCAGCACATCAAAAAGCTTATCCACTACTCTCAAGCCAGCTGCATCCCTGGGATGCAAGGCTGATTCAACATATGCAAATAAACGTAATCCATCACATAAACAGAACAAATGACAAAAACCACCTGATTATCTCAATAGATGCAGAAAAGACCTTTGATAAAATTCAACACCCCTTCATGCTAAAAACGCTCATAAAATAGGTATTGATGGAACATATCTCAAAGTAATAAGAGCTATTTATGACAAACCCACAGCCAATATCATACTGAATGGGCAAAAACTGGAAGCGTTCCTTTTGAAAACTGGCATAAGACAAGGATGCCCTCTCTCATCACTCCTATTCAACATACTATGGTAAGTTCTGGCCAGGGCAATCAGGCAAGAGAAAGAAATAAAGGGTATTCAAATAGGAAAAGAGGAAGTCAAATTGTCTCTCTTTGCAGATGACATGATTTTATATTTAGAAAACTGCATCGTCTCAGCCCCAAATCTCCTTAAGCTGATAAGCAACTTCAACAAAGTCTCAGGATACAAAAGCAATGCACAAAAATCACAAGCATTCCTGTAAGCCAATAGTAGACAAAAAGAGAGTCAAATCATGAGTGAACTCCCATTCACAATTGCTACAAAGAGAATAAATACCTAGGAATCCAACTTACAAGGGATGTGAAGGGCCTCTTCAAACAAATCACTGCTCAAGGAAATAAGAGAGGACACAAACAAATGGAAGAGCATTCCATGCTCATGGATAGGAAGAATTAATATTGTGAAAATGGCCATACTGCCCAAAGTAATTTATAGATTCAATGCTATCCCCATCAAGCTACCATTGACTTTCTTCACAGAATTAGAAAAAAATACTTTAAATTTCAAATAAAACAAAAAGAGCCCATATAGCCAAGACAATCCTAAGCAAAAAGAACAAAGCCCTGGAGGGATCACACTACCTGACTTCAAACTATACTACTAGGCTACAGTAACTAAAACAGCATGGTACTGGTACCAAAATAGATATATAGACAAATGGAACAGAACAAAGTCTTCAGCAATAACACCACACATCTACAACCATCTGATTTTTGACAAACCTGACAAAAAACAAGCAGTGTGGAAAGGATTCCCTATTTAATCAATGGTGTTGGGAAAACTGGCTAGCCATATGCGGAAAACTGAAACTATACACCTTCCTTACACCTTATGCAACATTAACTCAAGATGGATTAAAGACTTAAACATAAGACCTAAAACCATAAAAACCCTAGAAGAAAACCTAGGCAATACCATTCAGGACATAGGCATGGGCAAAGACTTCATGACTAAAACACCAAAAGCAATGGCAACAAAAGCCAAAATTGACAAATGGGAGCTAATTAAACTAAAGAGCTTTGTACAGCAAAAGAAACTATCATCAGATTTAACAGGCAAACTACAGAATGGGAGAAAATTTTTGCAATCTATCCATCTGACAAGGGGCTAATATCCAGAATCTACAAAGAACATAAACAAATTTACAAGAAAAAAAGCAAACAACCCCATCAAAAAGTGGCCAAAGAATCTGAACAGACACTTCTGTAAAGAAAACATTTATGTCACCAACAAACATGTGAAAAAAAGCTCATCATTACTGGTCATTAGAGAAATGCAAATCAAAACCACAGTGAGATACCATCTCATACCAGTTAGAATGGTGATCATTAAAAAGTCAGGAAACAACAGATGCTGGCAACGATGTGGAGAAATAGGAACACTTTCACACTGTTGGTGAGAGTGTAAATTAGCCATTGTGGAAATTAACCATGTGGAAAACAGTGTGGCAATTCCTCAAGGAACCAGAAATACCATTTGACCCAGCAATCCCATTACTACATATATACCCAAATGATTATAAATCATTCTACTATAAACACACATGCACAGGTATGTTCATTGCAGCACTATTCACAATTGCAAAGACTTGGAACCAACCCAAATGTCCATCAATGACAGACTGGATAAAGAAAATGAGGCACATATACACCATGGAATACTATACAGCCATAAAAAAGAATGAGTTCATGTCCTTTGCAGGGACATGGATGAAGCTGGAAACCATCATTCTCAGCAAACTAACACAGGAAGAGAAAACCAAACACCACATGTCCTCACTCATAAGTGGTAGTTGAACAATGAGAACACATGAACACAGGGAGAGGAACATCACACACTGGGGCCTGTTGGAGGGTGGGAGGCTAGGGGAGGGATAGCATTAGGAGAAATACCTAATGTAGATGACGGGTTGATGGGTGCAGCAAACCACCATGGCAAGTGCATACCTATGTAACAAACCGGCACATTCTGCACATGTATCCCAGAACGTAAAGTATAATAAAAATAAATAAATAAGCATTATTAAATGTAGCAAAATGTATTCATATTACCACGAATATGTACTTCAAATTTGCTGTTGAATACAATTAATGAGATCACTTTAAAAAAAAAAAAAAAGAAACACGTGCTCTCAAGTCGCGAAATCTGGGTTCAAATTTTGGCAATTATGACTGCCCATTGACTTCATCTTTCTGTTCTTCGGTTTCCCTGTCTGTAAACTAGTAATAACAGTACCTGCTTATGGAATTATAAAATGTTTAACTCAGTAAGTGCTTAACAATGTTATTAGTTATGTTACATTTATTTACAGACTAAAGAAGCCACTAAAAATAACGGTGATTTCTAGAACATGTTAGGCAGAAAGTTGATGAAAATAATAGCTAATAACTGCTATTTATAAGGTCTTACTAACTTTAGACACCGTTCTAAAAGCTTTCTATGAAGTAATTTATTTAACCCTTATAACAGTGTTATGATTTATGTACTATTATTTTTCCCACTTTTATACCGAAGGAAGTAACGCTCAGAAAAGCAATGAGAATTGCTCACAGTTGCTCCTTTGGAATGCAGCAGATCTGGGAGTCAAAATGGGGACTGGATTGACTAGAAACAGATTTAAACAACCTGCTTTTACATAAGCCTTATTCTCAATGAAATACAGGAGAAAAATCTTTTGAAATTTTTTTCTACATTTGTCTTGATTATCCTGATTTTTTCGTTAAAGTAAACTCATGTTTGCAACTATATTCCAAATATTAACGAGATTTTGTATACCTAAAAATATTCCTTCAAAAGGTATGAATTAATAAGAGGTGGTAAACCAGTGATCAATCATAACCATGCATGTTTTCAATGCTGAAAACATTTTTGAGATTAATGGAATGTCAGTTCACTTCTTATTGAAAATGTCAATTCACTTTGTTACACCTATCAATTTTAAAGAAACTTAAAACCAATTTTACTTAATTTTGTTGTAGAATATAATTAAATTTCAAGTGGGTATAAAAATTAAACAAGGGATTATTAAAACACGAGTTATAACATATACCTGGAGTCAAATGCAAGTCATCTTTTATACAGCTATTTTTCATTACTCAAACTTTTCATGTACATTCAATCAGTCTTCCTCCAAAATATACCAATTCCTGTACTAAGGTATTAGGCATAGTTTTAAAATATTATTTTTAAAGTTCAAAAACTAATTTTGCCCCATGCTTCTCTTTGTTACAACAACTATGATTTCTTGAACGTGTATTAGATGCCAATACTGATAAATACATTTCACTTATTCAACATAACACAGGAAAAACCGAGGCTTAAGAGAGCTAAATATTATACCCAAGGTCACCCAACACTTTATCATAGGACTTACAACTGTTTCTCCAGTAGCCATATCAAACCTATAGCTTCCTCAGCTATGACATTCATCTATCTCACCTGAGAGCTTGTAGACACATAAAAACAGAACCGTCTTTCTGATTATTCAGTGAAATATTATGAAATATTAGAAACATGGTTTGCATCATGTTCAAGACTAGTGGTTCACAAACTAGTGCACATGAAAATCATCTCCAAACCTTGTTTAAAATGGAGATTCCTAATTACCATTACTTACAAACCCGAGAGTCTAATCTGGTTTGGAGTGTTTGGAACAAGCACCTCAGGTGATTCTGATAAAAGTAATTTGCAGATCATACCTTAAAAAGCAGCATTCTCGCTGGCAGAGTGAGATGGCACAATAGAAGCCTATACATTTGCCCTTTATCCCAACAGGAACACCACATTTTAACAGTTATTTGCACACAGAAAAGTACCATCACAAGAACCAAAAATCAGACAAGCAATCACCATACCTGGTTTTAACTTCATATTGCTGAAAGAGGCATTGAAGAGGGTAGGAGAGACAATCTTGAATTGCTAGCATCACCCATCCAGCATTCCCTGGCAGCGGCCTTGCATTGCGAGGAGTCTGTGGACCTGGGGAGGGGAAAACACAGTGACTGTGGGACTTTACATCGAACTCAGTGTTGCCCTATCACGGTGGAGAGCAAAGCTGTTCTGGGCTCAGCCAGTGTCTGAACAAGGAACATTTGGACCAGACCTAGCCAGAGAGGAACTGCCCATCTCAGTGGTTGGAATCTGAGTTTCTCAGCAAGCCTCACCACTGCAGACCAAAATAATACTCTGGGGTCCTGGGTAAACTTGAAAAGGAATCTAGGACACAAGGACTGCAACTCCTAGTACCAAGCTGAACTCAGAGCCAGTGGACTAGGGTGGCAAGTCACCTAGAGAGACATCAGTCATGGCAGCAAAGGTAGTGCTTGAGCCGCCCCTTCCCCAACCCCAGGCAGTGCAGCTCACAGCAACAAAAGTGATTTCTTCCTTCCACTTCCTTAAACAAGAAGAGGAGAGCTAAGAGTAAAGGGGACTTTGTCTTGGGTCTTGGATACCAGCTGAGCCACAGCAGGATAGGGCGTCAGGCAGAGTTGCAAGGACCCCATTCCAGACCCTAGCTCACGGATGACATTTCTAAACTCACCCTGGGCCAAAAGGGACCTACAGCCTTGAAGGGAAAAAAGTATTCCTGACAGGAGTCATCACCTGCTGACTAAAGAGCCCTTGGTCCCAGAATAACCAGCAGCAATACTCAGGTAGTATGCTGTGGGCCTTGGGCTCTGACACATGCTGAATACAGATGTAACCCAGCACATTCCCAGCTGTGGTGGCTATGGTGAAAGATCCTCTCTTTTGAGAAACGCATATGGAAAAGTAAAGGGGACCTTTGTCTTGCACCTTACGTACGAGCTCGGCCACAGTTGGGTAGAGCTACAAGTGGGTTCTTAGGGTCCCCAAGTCTAGGTCTAGGCTCTTAGAAAGCATTTCTAGACCTGACCTGGACCAAAAGGGAGCCCATTTCCCTGAAGGGTGAGCCTTAGGCCATGCAGTATTCACCACCACTTCAGATGACTGAAGAGTTTTTGGGCTTTAAGTGAATATTGGTGGTGGCCTGGCAAAACCTGTTGTGGGTTGGTGGTGGCAGTGGCCACAGGGAGAGGCTTCTCTACCTATGGAAAGGGGAAGGACTTTGTGTTGTGGTTCAAGTGCTGCCAGCTTAGCCGCACTGGAATACAACATCAGGAAAATTTCTAAGGATTTTTACTCCAATCTGTAGCTCCCAGGAAGCACCTCTGGACCCGCTCCTAACCCAGGGCCTGAGGAAACTTGCCACCCTAAAGGGAAGGGCACAAACGTGGCTGGCTTCACCACCTGCTGATCACAGAGCCCTAGGTCCTTCAGTGAACATAGGAAGTAGCCTGGTAGTGGTTACACTGGGCCCTGGGTGAAAGCCAGAGGTGTGGTGGCTTGTGTTCTGACCCAGCATGGTCCCAGTGCTGATGGCCACAGGGGTCCTTGCATCACTATTCCCCCAGTACCAGGTAACTCAGCACAGATAGAGACTGTTGTTTGTTTGGGAGAAAGTAAGAGAAAATAACAAGAGACTCTGCCTGGTAATCCAGAAAATTCTTCCAGATTTTATCCAAAACCAGCAAGGCAGTATCTCTACAAGTCTGCAAAATCCACAGTATTATTGGGCTTGGGGCCCAAGTCCCTTCAAATACTTGGAAAGCCTTCTCAAGAAAGATGGGCACAAACAAGTCCAGACTACAAAGACTACAATAAATACCTAATTCTTCAATGCCCAAACACTGATGGACACCTACCAGTATCAATATCATCAGGAAAACATGACCTCATCAAATGAACTGAATATGGCACCAGAGAACAATTCTGGAGAAAGAGAAACATGTGACCTTTCAGACAGAGTATTCAAAATAGCTGTTTTGAGGAAACCCAAGGAAATTCATGATAACACAAAGAAGGAATGCAGAATTCTCGCAGATAAATTTAACAGAGAGATTGAAGTAATTAAAAAGAGTCAAGCAGAAACTCTAGAGTTGAAAAATGCAACTGACATGCTGAAGAATGTATTAGAGTCTCTTAATAGCAGAATTGATCAAGCAGAAGAAAGAATCAGTGAGCTTGAAAACAGGCTATTTGAAAATACACAGTCAGAGAGAACAAAAGAAAAAAAGAATAAAATACAATGGAGCACGTTTATAAGATCTAGAAAATAGCCTCAAAAGGCAAATCCAAGAGTTATAGGCCTAAAAGAGGAGATAGAGAAAGAGATAAAGGTAGAAAAGTTTATTCAAAGAGACAATATCAGAGAACTTCCCAAACCTAGAGAAATATATCAACATTTAAGTACAAAAAGGTTATAGAACCCCAAGCAGATTTAACCCAAACACTACCTCAAGGTATTTAATAATCAAACTCCCAAAGGTCAAGAATAAAGAAAGGATCCTAAAAGAAGCAAGGGAAAAGAAACACATAACATACAATGGAGATTCAATACATCTGGCAGCAGACTTTTCAGTGGAAACCTTACAGACCAGGAGAGAGTAATATGACATATTTAAAGTGCTGAAGGAAAAAGTTTTTACCCTAGAATAGTATATCTGGGAAAAATATCCTTCCAACATGAAGGAGAAATAAAGACCTTCCCAGATAAATAAAAGCTGAGGGATTTCATCACCTCCAAACCTGTCCTACAAGAAATGCTAAAGGGAGTTCCTCAATCTGAAAGAAAAGGATTTTAATGAGCATGAAAAAAAAAATCATCTTAAAGTACCAAACACACTGGTAATAGTAAGTACACAGAAAAACACAGAATAATATAACACCAGAATAGGGGTGCTTTCTTGTCTTAAGTAGAAAAAACAAATAATGAACCAACCAAAAATAATAACTACTACAGCATTTCAAGACACAGTATAGTAAGACATAAAGAGAAACACTAAGAAGTTAAAAAGTGAGGGATGAAGAGTTTTTAATAGTTTTTATGTGTTTGCTTATGTAATCAGTGTTATCATCAGCTTAAAATAATGGGTAATAAGATACTATTTGCAAGTCTCATGGTAACCTTAAATAGAAAATCATACCACAGATACACAGAAAATAAAAAGCAAGAAATTAAAGCATACCACCAAGAGAAAACCACCTTCATTTAAAGGAAGCCATTAAGGAAGAAAAGAAGGATAAGAATACCACAAAACAACCAGAAAACAAATAACAAAATCACAGGAGTTAAGTCCCTACTTACCAATAATAACATTGAAGGTAAATGGACTAAACTTTTCAATCAAAAGACATAGAGTGGCTGAATGAATGGGAAAAAAATGAGACCCAATGATCGATAGCCTACAAGAAACACACTTCACCTATAAAAATATCCATAGACTCAAAATAAAGGAAACTAAAAAAGAGCAAGGGTAGCAATACTTATATAAAACAAAATGGATTTCAAGACAAAAACTGTAAGAAGAGACAAAAGAGGTCTTTATATAATGATAAAGGGGCCAATTCAGCAAGAGGATATAACAATTGTAAATATATGCACCCAACACTGGAGCACCCAGATATATAAAGCAAATATTATTACAGCTAAGGAGAGTTAGACCTTAATACAATAATAACTGGAGACTTACATCCACTTTCAGCATTGGACAGATCTCCCAGACAGAAAATCAACAAAGAAACATCAAACTTAATCTGCTCTATAGAACAAATGGACCTAACAGGTATTTATAGAACATTTCATCCAGTGACTATAGAATACACATTCTTCACCTCATCACAGGAATAATTGTAAAGGATATACCATATGTTAGGTCACAAAACAAGTTTTAAAACGTTCAAAAAAATTGAAATAATATCAAGCATCTGCTCTGACCACAATGGAATAAAACTAGAAATTAACAACAGGTATTTTGGAAACCATACAAACACACGGAAGTTAAACAATAAGCTCTCAAATGACCAGTGGGTCAATGAGGAAATTGAAAGGAAAATTGAAAAATGTCTTGAAACAAATGATAATGGAAACACAATATTCCAAAACCTATGATATACAGCAAAAGCAGTACTAACAGGGAAGCTTATAGCTACAAGTGCCAACATCAAAAAAGAAAAAACAAACTTAAAATAAATAACTTCATGATGCATTTTACAGAGTGCTGATTGGTCCATTTTACAGAGTGCTGATTGGTGCATTTACAATTCTTTAGCTAGACACAGAGTGCTGATTGGTGTGTTATTAGAGTGCTGATTGGTGTGTTTACAATCCTTTACCTAGACACAGAGCACTGATTGGTGCATTTACAATCCTCTAGCTAGACAGAAAGGTTCTCTAAGTCCCCATTCAACCCAGGAAGTCCAGCTGGCTTCACCTCTCACTTTTATTTTCACATAGTTGTGTAGTTTTAAGAGGTCTTCGTGGTATTGATTTCTATTTTTATTCCGCTGTGGTCCAAGTGTACAGGTGATATGATTTTGATTTTTTAGAATCTACTGAGATGTACTTTATGGCAGAGCATGTGGTTGATGTTACAGTATATTCCATGTGCAGATGAGAAAAATATATATTCTGTGGTTGATGGGTAGAGCAGTCTATAAATGTATATTAGGTTCCTTGGTCAAATGTCTAATTGAAGCCTAGAATTTCTTTGTTAGTGTTCTACCTCAGTGATCTAATGCTGTCGGTAGAGTGTTGAAGTTCCACACTATAATTGCGTGGCTGTTGTTTTGTATATGTTGAAGTACTTGTTTTATGAATCTGGGTGCTGTAATATTACGTGTGTATACCTACAGATTCAATGCTATTCCTATCAAACTACCAAAGTGAGTTTTCACATAACTAGAAAAAAACTATTCTGAAGTTTATATGAAACCAAAAAGAATAGCCAAGCAATCCTAAGTAAAAAGAACAAAGCCAGAATCATCACATTACCTGACTTCAAACTATGCTATAGGGCTACAATAACCAAAACAGCATTCTATTGACACAAAAATAGACACACAGACCAATGGAACAGAATATAGAACTCAGAAGTAAAGCCACACACCTACAGCCATCTGATCTTTGACAAAATTGACAAAAATAAGAAATGATGAAAGAAATCCCTATTTGGTAAATAGTGCTGGGATAACTGACTAATTATAGGCAGAAGAATGAACCTGGACCCCTACTTTCACCATGTACAAAAATTAACTCAGGATGGATTAAAGATTTAAATGTAAGACTTCAAATTATAAAAATTCTAGAAGAAAACCTAGGAAACACCATTCTGAACACTGGCCTAAGGAAATAATTTATGACTACATCCTCAAAAGAAACTGCAACAAAAACAAAAATTGAGCAAGTGGGACCTAATTAAATGAAAGAGCTGTTGCACAACAAAAGACATAGTAAGACAGAGTAAACAGGCAACCCACAGAATAGGAGAAAATACTTTCAAACTATGTGCCTGACAAAGGTCTAATATCCAGAATCCATAAGGAACTTAAACAACTCAACAAACAAAAAACAACCCCATTAAAAAGCAGGCAAAGGACACGAACAGACATTTCTCAAAAGAAGACACACAAACATATGAAAAAATGCTCATGTCACTAAACATCAGAGAAATGTAAATCAAGACCACAACAAGATACCATTTTACATCAGTCAAAATGGTTATTATTAAAAGAACAAAAAAATAACAGATGCTAGCGAGGCTACAGAGAAAAGGAAATGCTATTATAATGTGCATAGAAATGTAAAGTAATTCAGCCACTGTGGAAAGCAGTTTGGAGGTTTCTCAAAGAAATAAAAACAGAAATACCATTCAACCCAGTAATCTCATTACTGGATAAATACCCAAGGGCATATAAATCATTTTACACAAAAGACATATGCATTTGTATGTTCGTTGTACCACTATTCACAAAAGATATGAAATCGAACTAGGTGCCCATCAATGGTGGATTGTATAAAGAAAATGTGGCATACATAGACTATGGAATACTATGCATCCATAAAAAGGAATGAAATCATGTTCTTTGCAGCAACATGGGTACAGCTGGAAGCCATCATCCTAAGCAAATTAACACAGGAACAGAAAACCAAAATGCCACATGTTCTCTCCTATAAGTAAGAGATGAATATTAGGTATGTAAACTTGGGGAAAAATAGACATTGGCGACTACTGGGGTGAGAGAGCAGGAGATGGGCAAGGGCTGAAAAACTACTTATTGGGTACTATGCTGACTACTGAGTGATAGGATCATTTACACCCCAAACCTCAGTGTCACACAACATATCCATATAACAAACCTGCACATATACCCTTAAATCTAAAAGTTGAAATTATAAAACACAAAACAAAAAACTTGATTATTAGCATACTTTAAACTCCAGACATTTCCCCTATTTTCTGCTACAATATCAGGTTCTCCCTCTCAACTAGGTCTTTCCCATCAAATAAACCAGCTCTTATTTCTCCCATCTTAAAAATATTTTAAACATCTTGAATCTATTTTTTCTATTTCCTTTTATGGCAAAATTCCTCAAAAGAGTTATGTATTATTGATGACCCAAATTTCTCTTCTATTATTGTACTATTTATCTAATCTGTTGAAACAAATCACCTTGAACCACTCCACGAAAACCACTCTTGTAAAAGCCATCAATAATCTCCAAATTGTTCAATTGAATGGTCAGTTCTCTACCCCCATTTAACAGAGTTTGATGATCACTCTCCCCTCTTTGAAACATTGTCTTTATGTGGCTTCTAAACAATATAATTCCCATGGTTTTCCTCCTTGATTACCAGCTATTTCTTCCTGCTCTTTCTGTTGATCCCTCTATATCTCCTTGTCCTTTTAATGTTGGAGTGTTTCAGGGCTCAGTCATTGTCCTTTTTTCCCTTTCTATGTCCACTGATCCAGATTCCTTATTTTAAATACAATAGATATACTATCATTCTCAAATGCGTATTTCATTTGAGCTTCAGAGTTACATATACAAGTGCTTACTTGACACTTTTATATGGCTAACTAAAGAAATCTCAGATTTAGCATGTGCAAACTAAACTCTTGATCTCCCAACAGTCTGATCTTCCCAGCATCTTCCCTACCTCTCCACTTCATTTTTCCCATTTGCTCAAGCCAAAATGCTAGTCTCCTCTTTCTGTCATAGTCCACATCAAATTCCTCAGAAAATCTGATTAGTACATTTTCAATTTATAGCTGAAATTTTGCCACTACTCACTCCTCTATTGTACCATCTGGATCTAAGACCTCATCATTCCCACCTACGCTATTGAATATCCTCCTAATTTATATTCTTGCTTCTGCCTTTGTCTTGGTCTATCCTTAAATCAGCAGCCAGAGTAATCTTGTTCAAAGACAGGATAATTTTGTTACTCCTTTGCTCAAAACACCACAGTAACATTTCATCTCACTCAGAGGAGAAAAAAAAAAAAAAAAACCACACATATAATGACAATCACAGAAAAAGTAAGCTTCAATTGCAACTGCAATTGTTTTCTTAAATGCTCATAATACTGTTATTTTAGATGTTTCACTACAATAAATAAGACAGGGTCCCTGTTCCTTCTCTGACCTCTTCTGTTATTATTTGCTTCTCATTTGCTCCTCTCCAATCACAATGGCTCTCCTGATACCC
Source organism: Macaca fascicularis (assembly GCF_037993035.2). Classification (NCBI taxonomy): domain Eukaryota; kingdom Metazoa; phylum Chordata; class Mammalia; order Primates; family Cercopithecidae; genus Macaca; species Macaca fascicularis. Next base: position 116,990,481 of record NC_088381.1, read on the forward strand.
CTTGACCCTACCAAGAATGCACTCTCCTTATGACTTTCACACTTACTGTTCTCTTTACCTGAAGTGCTTTTCCCCCAGAGAGCCACACAACTTACTCTCTCGCCTCCTCCAGGTACATATATGAATATATTACTTTCTCAGGCAGGCCTTACCTATCAGCCTCTTAAAAAATTATAACACTTCCCTCCCTCTAGCATGCTGTAGCCTTCTTTCATGCTTCATTTTTCTCTGTAACATATATCACTATCTAACATACATTTTCATTATTTCTATTTCATTTTCTATTGTCTCCCCCCTCCCACTGGAATGTAACCTCCATAAGGGGTGGGATTTTTGTCTGTCTTCTTACTGCTGTATCTCCAATACCTACTGCAGTGTATAGCACGTTTCATATTCAATAAATATTTGTTGAATGAATGAATGAATGTACAGAAAAATAGCACAATTTTAACAGCAAAAAAAATTGAAAATGATTTAAATGTCCTTTAACAGAAAAATGGATAAACTCAATGTAATCTCATAACACAATCTCAGAAATATATTGTTGGGAGTAGAAAATCTACATAAAGTGTGATATCAGTTATAAAGCTTAAAACCCTGCAAAATAATACTTGCTTCATTTACAGTTAAATACATATGCAACAATAGAACAAAATCACCTATGGTTAGAGTAAACATGCAAGTCAAGAGCATTTTAACTCTGGGATAACAGAAAAATTGGATGATAAAACTAAACAGGAGATTTTATTTATCAGCGAATTTTACATGTATATACACTTCCAGTAATATTTGAAATATTTAACAATGAGTTATATGTTTCTCGTTTCCCTAAAACCCACCTCTGCATGTTGTCAGTGTTTCTGAATTAGCGAATTGGAGATCTTGTGTGAAAAGATTATTTGCAGATAGAGCTATAGCATAAAATCCAGTCTATGACTTCACTCGATTCTGAATTGATTGTACTTCAGCAGGTTGAGCATAAAACCGCATGGAATGTGTTAAGGATTCCAGATTTTGCTTGCAGTGTGACATTAATCAATCTCTAGTGATTCTAGATCTTCACAGTTCCATAACCAACTGTTTATATATATATACTTTAAGTTCTGGGATACATGTGCAGAATGTGCAGGTTTGTTACACAGGTATACACATGCCATGGTGGTTTGCTGCACCCATCAACCCATAAAATACCATATTAGGTATTTCTCCTAATGCTATCCCTCCCCTAGCCCTCTACCCCCTAACAGACCCTGGTGTGTAATGTTCCCCTCCCTGTGTCCATGTGTTCTCATTGTTCAATTCCCACTTATGAGTGAGAACATGCAGTGTTTGGTATAACCAACTCTTATCCTATCACCCACAGCCAGCTTGTGCTGTAATTTAGCATAAAACTTCCAGGCATTCCCACCACACACCCTACTGAGGGCTTAATGTGTTCTCAGCATGCAACTTTCCAAAGAAATAATAATTTCTTTAACAACAAAAATATGACCTTATCACAAAATCTTGTAAATTCATATTTTAATCTAATTATTAGACATCCATTAGGTTGGATTACTCAAATTGTTTTATATTTGCTATAGAAATCATTAGAAAATGTCAAACCTCCTGATTCTGGATAAAATAGACTTGCCGTGTTTTAGGATCACCATCAGCTCTTCTTTTGCTATAAATTCCATCTAAAACATAACAGTGTATTTTCTTAAAATTAAAAGAGCTTGTCCTGAACTAACCTCCATATTCTATACAGGAAGCTCACGTTTATCTTTGTAAGACACTATTTGACCGGGCGTGGTGGCTCACGCCTGTAATCCCAGCACTTTGGGAGGCTGAGGCGGGTGGATCACAAGGTCAGGAGATTGAGATCATCCTGGTTAACACGGTGAAACCCCGTCTCTATTAAAAATGCAAAAAAAATTAACCGGGCGTGGTGGCGGGCACCTGTAGTCCCAGCTACTCAGGAGGCTGAGGCAGGAGAATGGCGTGAACCTGGGAGGGGGAGCTTGCAGTGAGCCGAGATCGCACCACTGCACTCCAGCCTGGGTTACAGAGCGAGACTCCGTCTTGGGGAAAAAAAAAAGAGAGACACCATTCACCCCACTCCTTTTAATAAGAGAAGCTATGATGGTACAAATGAATTAATTCAGTATTTATTGGGAGGCAAACCCTTAAATCCATAAATATTTAATAGGCACAGGTATTATTTTGAACGAATGCTTTTCTACTTGCATAGATACAGGAAATTGTCATTCTAAATCAACACCCTCATCCCCACCCACCATCCTTCTTAGAGCATGGTCCTGTGCTTAAATAATCTTTATAATTACAGCAATAAGGACCTAGCCTGTTAATGGACAGTTCCTTATGCGAATGGTCCTCGCCCGAATGAATGAAGAATAACTGTGGATTAGTTGATATTAAAATGCTTAATTGAAATTGGTACTTACAAATTTGTTGTTCAAAGTTGTCAGTGATTTGACTGATTTCTATCAGCTCTTATTTCCACCTACCCTCTCCCTAAAGAATTGAATAAGCAGCCTCTCTGGCCCACTATGTGGATAAAATAAGAAATCTTGCGCTTTAATTGCATTTACATTGTAACCTAAAGGTGGGAAATCCATATCAAAATTGGAAATGTCTTAATATCAATGAACCCAACAAGCTCATCTATTTCCTGTGTCAAATCCTGATGGTAAGTTGACAGGCAGCTCATATATCTGGCTGGCTCTACTCTTGAGCTAGATGCAGAGATCACAGCTGCCATTACACATTTAGAGATGTGGATTTTAAAAAATAAAGAACGACTCACAGCTCCACATATCACGTATAATATTGCCACAGAACAATCATTGACACAACTTGGTCCATCCCCTTTAAGAGAGGACCTAAAAGAAGTCATTCCTTTTGGAGTTCTGGTCATCTACAGGCAACATGGTAAATATACTCTTATAATTTATAATTTAACAAGTGAGTTGTATTACAGTAAAAATAATTTCACACATATACATTTTTGCTTTACTTTTACTACTTGTCCCCTCCAAAAATATTACACATTGGTAGGAGGGTTGTGTTTGGGAGGGATTTTGAGATGAGCTCAGCATGCTTCCCAATGGTTTCTAGAAGCCAACTCCAAGAGACAGGAGATCCCCAAATGGTGCTGATTACACAGTCCTCTGCGTTGCTGCTGAACAATTATTGAGTCTACAGTCATACCACCCTAGTCTACAGCCATACCACCCTGAATGCGCCCACTCTCATCTGAACAATTATTGAACATTTACTATTTATCAGATTCGTTTGGCAGACCTGGAAATACTGAGATGAGTAAGATGCTGACACTAGCCTCCAGGATGTCTACTCACACACATAGACAGACAAGCACAACACAAATAATAAAAAGCTTAAAATGATGCTGAGAGAACCAAACTTCTCCCAGCCTCAGAAAGAGTACCTAATTCTGGCTGAGGCAATCAAAAAAAGCTTTTGGGAAGAATTGACACTTAGAGTAAGTCATTAGGAATAAATGAGAATGTGTATTATGTGGATAGGATAGATAAGGGCACACCAAGCAAAGAACAGCACATACACAGAGGCACAGTCATATGGACTAATGTGGAGAATCCACACAAAAGCATAGGATGGATGTGGAATTGTATCCTGAAGGCAATAGAATCCTTTCAAAAATTTTAAGCAAGGAAGTGAACTGATCACACAGGTGCTTCAGGAAGATCGCTATGGCAGCAGCATGGGAGAGGGATCAGAGGAGGGCCATAGGAGAAATGGGAAGGGAATTATGTGGCCAAAAAACCTACAAACTGTATCAGCTGTCTGTCACATCAGGAAATGTATCAGATCGACTTGGCACTAAATAGTACTTGGGTGACAAGAGAGAAACATTTCAACTGTTGTTGGAATATCATTATGACTGCATTCCCTATGAAAATAATAATGAAATAATAATAAAGTAATTATTAACTACCATTCAGTGTCTTTAATCCTCATAACTATTCTACAAGGTAGAGTTTATATTCCATTTTACAATCATGCCAACAAAATCAGAAAAATTAAGTAAATTAATTCAAGTCACATATCTACTAAATGACAGAATCAAGATCTAAACCTGGGTTGTCTGGCTCCGAAACACACCCTCTTTTTTTTTTTTTTTTTTAATTTATTTATTATTATTATACTTTAAGTTGTAGGGTACATGTGCATAACGTGCAGGTTTGTTACATATGTATACTTGTGCCATGTTGGTGTGCTGCACCCATCAACTCGTCATTTACATCAGGTATAACTCCCAATGCAATCCCTCCCCCCTCCCCATGATAGGCCCCGGTGTGTGATGTTCCCCTTCCTGAGTCCAAGTGATCTCATTGTTCAGTTCCCACCTATGAGTGAGAACATGCGGTGTTTGGTTTTCTGTTCTTGTGATAGTTTGCTAAGAATGATGGTTTCCAGCTGCATCCATGTCCCTACAAAGGACACAAACTCATCCTTTTTGATGGCTGCATAGTATTCCATGGTGTATATGTGCCACATTTTCTTAATCCAATCTGTCACTGATGGACATTTGGGTTGATTCCAAGTCTTTGCTATTGTGAATAGTGCTGCAATAAACATACGTGTGCATGTGTCTTTATAGCAGCATAATTTATAATCCTTTGGGTATATACCCAGTAATGGTATGGCTGGGTCATATGGTACATCTAGTTCTAGATCCTTGAGGAATCGCCATACTGTTTTCCATAATGGTTGAACTAGTTTACAATCCCACCAACAGTGTAAAAGCGTTCCTATTTCTCCACATCCTCTCCAGCACCTGTTGTTTCCTGACTTTTTAATGATCGCCATTCTAACTGGTGTGAGATGGTATCTCATTGAACACACACTCTTTTTATTGGACCATGATTTGTCTTGGATTCTCCATCTCAGGGGATTTATCAATGAAGTCCCCCAAAAGATCACTAAATAGTTGTCTCTTAGAAAATATTCCAATAAGGTTAATATAGAAATTTCTCCATCATTTTATTTTCCCCTCTTCCATGTATTCAAGATTAAAACATTTTTCACAGAAAATGTACTAGAAGGAAACTGGCCACCATAGTGCTGATCCGGGCCACATAGGGTTATTTTCAAGGCTAAAACAACTTCTTGGAGGAAATACTAACATTAAATTATGCTAAAAGTATTTTTGGCTCTTACTAAATGATGCGTATAGAAAGGCTAGTTTAAAATAGTCACAGATTGGGGGTTGGGAGAGAGGAAAGATACCTCACTGGCATGCCCTTGCTTAAATTGCCTCATTAGTCATGCAAAATGCAACCTATATGCAATGGATGAGTTAACATTGCTATCACAACCTTCACTTTTCCATTATCTGACTTTTATGAGTTTAAATTTGCAGTCTTAAAGGTTGCGGTTGCGCCACTCTAGAATTTTTGCATTTAATTAAACACAGCAATAGAGAAAAATCACATTTTTCAAAACAAATGTTCATCATCTTAAATCTAGCAATAAAAAAGATGACTCATCAATATTCTCAGAGGAAAGCTTTCAACTTGCCTTGCTACCATACTATTCTTTCTTTCTTACAGCCAACATGACATCTGCCAAAAACATGTGGCTACATCTATAAAAGACGATTACTGTATTTGTTTTTAAACTTTCCTACATGCTATTCTGTGACCAAGTGCAAAATCAAATCTAGCTAGAATGTGTCATTTAAGCCTTTAATAGATGTAACTTTATTTTTTACTATTATTATAATAGGCCAAAGTAAATTATATCTTAAAAATCGCAAGAATACAGTATTTTCTATAATTTAAGCTATCTATCCTCAAATCACATGAAGTACACCAGATATCAATATCAAAACCCAATGAAACAAAAGCATCTTTTTTCCTAAAATTGAGTGGTAAAAATGATCCTCAGAGTATGTTAAAAACACTAAAAATTACATATATTGTAATGGCGTCTTATGAAAGCATTTAAACCTATGAGGTAAGCTTTTGGTGGTCATTAAAGGGTCCACTTAACTGGAATGTAAATATTGTGGTCTTAGTTTTAAAGGAGTCTACATGTGAATAAATATTATAGAGAACCTAGAGATTCTCTAGAGATACCGCTAAAGAATCTTCCATTATTCGGTCAACTAATATTTATATGTTATCTTCTACAGCCAGGCCCTATACTAGGCTCCATCATCTAGGGAAGGGGTACACTGGCCTTGACAGACACATTTTACTCTATTTGGAGGAGGAAGTTTGTTGGCTGAGGAAAAGGGCAATAGTGCTTAAGCAGGTGTTTTGAAGAAGGTGACAAATGTTTGGAAAAAGGTGATGTGAACAAATAGAAGAGCTGATTAAGGACGATACTGAGGTTGAAAATCACACTTCAGACCATGAGTTTGGTATGAGTCCTCTCAACTCTGATTTCATCTAGCATCTTTCAGCGTCTGAGACACAAGAATACAGAAGGCAGAGGCTGATGCAAATCAGAGTTAACAGAGTAGATCTGGTAGAAACAGAGGGAGACTCTAATGTTGAGAGTACTGATAACAGAATGGGTGGTGCGTCATACCCCAGGCTTCCAGACAATATTTGGACTCATGTAATAAAAAAGAAACTGAGATCTGGCCAGTAGAAGTGTTACATTGGCCACCACAATAGAAAAGCATAGTTTGCTCATGTGCTTCCCAGATCTAAGTCAATTCTTAAGAGGCTGCCTTGGTGAGGAGGCCAGGTCTCCCTTGAGAAAGAACTCTGTAATGCTGCTATGCATACATACTATAAGATTCACCCTGATTCTTCCCCAAAGGGACTTGCTGCCATTTATCAGAGTACCTATGCACTCAGGGAAAGAGGATAATCATACTTTTCAAGAATAGCTAGATATGGGATGTGAATGATATCATCATGATTTTATGTTTAGAGACAGGGGCTTATTGTCACCAGTTGACAAGAGAAGTTTTCCCCCAAGTTTATCTGATAGATGATCCAATGAGCTTTTGGACCCAGCTTGTAGGTCCCTGTTCTCCATGGTTTATAAAGGAATGCATATACCTTGACCTGTGAAATGGGGGCATTATGGTAGAAAGAGCTTAGTAGAAACGCCTAAACTGACCTCCCAATAATATTATCTCTGACAAGAGACCTATTATAAGGCTAAGGCTATGACAGAAGGCCAAAGACAACAGAAGCCAGTGCTCTTCCTATGATCTCCATCAGCCAGAAATAACCAGTCTCATAGGATTGTGGAGCCCTGTTAAAGGCATAACTAAGACACCCTCTTGGAGACAACACCTTTAAGGACTGAGTTGTTGTCATCCAAAAGGCAATGACTGATATGTGAGGCCGTATCTTCAAAGGCTAGAATATGTATCTGTGGCCCAAAGGGCAAAAATAAAATTGGCCATTTAAACCATCTCCCCCAGTGACCTACTTGCAGAATGTGTGCTCACCATCCCTGCAACTTTAGTTTCTGACAAGTGAGGAGGGAGACAAGTAAGTGAAGGCAGTTTCTACCAAAAGCCACATCTCTACAACTATGCTAACAATCTTGTCACTTTGGCTCCTTGTGTCAGAAGACTAGGAAGAAAATAAAGGAGTGATTGTAGTGGCAAAGATGCTGGACTCTGACTGACAAGATGAGCTAGTGTTGCTTCTAAACAAGGGTGCAGGGATCAGCACATCTGGAACGCAGGGTGTGTCTCATGTTTCCATTCCCATCGACTAATAGTCAATCACAACAACCATAGGACATAAGGACAAAAAAAAACAGGACTTGGACATTTTGGGGAAGAAGTCTGTGTTATCCCATCAGACAGGTAATTCAGCTCAGCAAAATTTTGATAAATTATAAGGGAAATCAAGAACACATGATAGAAAAGATAAATGAAGTCTACGAAATAGGGCCTCAGAACCAGCTGCAGTAATTGAGACAATAGCCTGTTTCAACTCTCCTTCTTGCCTCTACTCCTTCAGAGACTGTAGCTGGCCACCACTTTGAAGTGAACTCTGTGACCTGCATCTCCCCACTGGAAAGAGAGGAGGGCATCAAGTTGTCACAGTATTGGAGGTCCCATATCATGATGGGGATGGGAGGCAGATATAATGGAAGGATCGAGTGGATATGAGTGATCCAAAAGGTAGATTGTAGCAGGTTTCTCTTATGTAGCATTTCAAATGTTCCTGACCTCACCTGTCTCTTGTCCCAGCTCTTGTCTCAGTGAGCCAATGCCACATAGGTTCCTATGGACTTCATACTGGTACATACTGACAGTATGTCACCTCATGCCTGAATTAAGTTCCTCTCTTGCCTCTCTTCCCTTTGATATTTATTCAGGACCAATCAAGACAAGAGCCAGTGGGTTAATTATTCCCCTTTTGTATTAGGAATCAAAATCTGAGACAGAAATTTGTGTTCAAGTGATTCATTGAAGGAGTATTCCCAAGAAAAAAGGAAAAGAGGCCAGCACCTTAGGACAGGGGAGGAAGCCAACCAAGCATTTGACCTCAGCAGGTGACTAACTTTACCCTGATCCCATAGGGTGCTCTGGGTCATGAATCAAGGCAAGGGGACAGTCCTTTGACCCTTCTGTGAGTCAGTCATTGGCTAGGGGCTACTCCTCAGGCTAGAGACTAACCTTCCTGTTACAATGACTTTCTGGCAATTTTCCAGAGAAGCGGCAGTGATGTATTTCTGGCAGCCAACACAGCAGCTGGGGGATGGGTGTGCAGGCCCAGTAAAGAGAAGCTCGGGGGACTCCAACAGCATCCTTTTTGTCCACTGAAGGAGAGTCCTGAGAGGTCGTTTATATGACTGCTCAGGGAACAACCCTTAGAATCAAGTAATCATTTGCATTGTGTGCATGAATCATTGTATATGCAACCGGCTCCATAGCACACCCTGGTATTGGCTCTTCTTCCTCCTCTGTGTCACTTCCCTTGTCCTCCACTCATGCTTCCTGGGGATTGTAATCTCTAATAAATTAAACCTTATACACCCTCTGCCTCAGGCTCTGCTTTCTAAGGCACCCGAACTATGTGGAAGAAAGAAACAAAGAATAAAGGACCTACAGGATATGTAAAGTCTCAAGGTGCTGCCGCAGTGAAAGGGTGGGGACGGGGGCAGATAAGAGACCTGATTGGATTGAGAGGTCTATACAGAATGAAGTCTCCTGTGCATGGCACTGAAGGCCTGAAGAAGGTGACAGTCTTGCTCAATACTTAGGCAATATTTTGCCAAGAAGTTACTTGCAGAGTCCCATACATAACTCAAAGAAGCATAACTAGTCAAAGATTTTGGAAGATAAAAATATCTTCCAACCAAAATTTGTGACTGGGTAGGCCATAAGAGTTAATTATAGTAATTTATAATGAAAAGTCCAAGATGCCTATATGTTTATAGGTAACTAGGAAAGGATTGATATTTTGGTTCCCTGAAAGCTTTCTTCTCAGAAGACTCACAGAACATCCCTACAGGCAAAAGACCTACTTACTTGGGGAAGTTACCAATTTAAAACACAGTTTCTACAGATAGCATTAATTCCTATATGTGGCTGTTTCCTATGCAGGCTTTTGAAATGCTCCTAGTTGTTGAAGTGTGAACAACTTTCATAAAGTACAGAGAAAGAAAATTTTCTTAAAGCCCCATTTGAATTGCTTCTCTAGTAGAACATTACATAGGTTATTATGCCTAGGGATTTGATTTACTTCACCTCTTTGGCACTTTCAATAAGCACCCCATTATCAAAAGCCTCCTTAATTTCATTTAATGTGAAAAGCAAAAAGTCACTTACCAAAGCAGGAAATAAGTTTATTATGCCTGGCAATACTATCATCATTAATTATATTTGTTAACTTTTTAAATTTTCCTAGATTCAGAATGCTTCTTAAAAATATATCATCAAATGCAACAATGCCATATAGAGTTCACTGGAGTGAAAAATAACTCTGATGTCACCAAAGGGTAAAGAATTACCAGTTGAAAGCCATTCGGTAAAGATGACAGAGATTTAAAGTTGAAATGCTCTACCATTGTCCAGTTAGCACTATAATCTGTGTTTATACATATAAAAAAATACATGAACACATTTTTAAACACATTAGTTAGAAGCATAGAGCTCTATAAACAGACATCAGATCTTACATACAACTCAAGTGCCTTCTTAACGAATTTAAAAGTTTGTGGGAGTTTTTTGGCAGAAGCTAGGCATAAAAAACAAAGATAAATGCCTACAAAGATGAAAAACATTTAAAATATGAGCAATTTTGGAGAGCTTATAACTTAATAAAATGTGAAGCATACCTTCTAATAAATGCCTGTGGGTAGATATTTTAAAAGCTTAATCCTTTACTATCCAGCGCCCAGGGTACCCACACATCTTAGGTAGCTACACATTGTCATAAAATGCCTAGAGAAAAGACATACATTTTTTCTCACAGTTAAAAGAAGCAGAGTGAATATCCAGGCTCACTGACAAATAAATCTAGAAGGAGCTATTAAACAATTGTACTATGAATTTTCCTGTCAAACAAGTGACCAAGTTTTAGTCTTCTGAGTCAACACAAGCAAAACCTTGGTATTCTGTAGAAGCATCAGCAGAAATCCTGCGTATTTCTGAGACTCCTCATATCTATTTCAAATTTCAGTTCAGCATTAAGTGACATTTTAATATTTTTCATTCAATTGGCATTAGTTGTTGAGAGTCCACTCTGTGCCAAGCACTAATGTAGGGGCTGGGGTTTAGAAGGGTGAATGAAAAGCACTTTGCAGTTTAGTATATTATGGTTCTCAGGATTATAAAAGTGTAAGATCCTTAAGGAAGGGACCATGTTGTCCATCTCTCATGGAGATTAGCAGAGTGCTAAGCAGATATTAGGTGCTCAAACTTCACTGCACTTTTTTGAAAATACTAATGGTAGTCGCTGGCATGTGAACAACTAATTTTTTTACTCTAAAATACTTTATTTGGTAGCACTAAAATACTAATTCTTACAGATTATGAGATAAGATGCCAATATATTGACAGGCAACTTTGCCTGTCAGACTCAGGGTCACTGCATCCTTTAATTATACTACTTGAACTGTATGCCACCACTGTATGCCCATCTCATGGATATAAGAAGTGTTGCAATGTCCTCCAAAGGGATTCTACTACCCACACTTCTTGCAGGCTCACCAATTTGATTTTAACAAATATAGTTCCTTTTTCAGTCTCCTTACATTAGCTGCTGTTTGTGCAGTTACCTTACTGCATTGTGTAATTCTATTTATTATTTATATCCCACTTTCTGAAAGAATTTGGGATGGCATAAGATACTAAAATGTCTGATAGACAAGACCATTATAAGTAAAAGGGAAGATCAAAAGCCAGATCAGAATAATGAATAAACTTATCAAAAAGTGAAAATGATTTACTATAAGAGAGCACTAAATTTAGCTTTAAGCTTTCTCAAAGTCAAGGGGAATAGGGAGCTTATGGTCTAATATATAGTTCTATAATATGCAATATTGCATATATTATGGAATGGCAGATTCAATGAATTCTATCAACTTATCTATGGCAGAGACTGCTGGGCATCCACCAAAATCTGTTCTCCTCTTCTTCCATAGTGACAAAGTGGTGTCTGGGACACAGTTAGGGACTATATTTTACAGCCTCCCCTGCAATGAGGAGAGGGCATATGTAACTAAGCCCTCACAAATGGGATGCGAGCAGAACTGATATGTGCAATTTCTGCATCTCATGCTTAGGGTGAATTTTATAGTCCTGACTTCCAGTCTTTTCCCTTCCTACTAGCTGGAATGGGCATGACCAGAGTGACCTTGGAAGCTACAAGTTGAAAACGGTACAGCCTCCATTGACTTGGTTCCCCGATTGTAGAGAAAGTAGGCTTTCTCCTTGGAAATCCAGGGTGCCCAACTTAAATAATTTTCTCAAGTCACCCAAACACCTCAAAAATATGAGCTGAAGGAGGTATCTTTGAGTGAAATCAGAAATATATCTCCCAGCACTTTGGGAGGCTGAGGCGGGTAGATCACGAGGTCAGGAGATCAAGACCATCCTGGCTAACATGGTGAAACCTTGACTCTACTAAAAAATATAACAAAAATTAGCTGGGCATGGTGGCAGGTGCCTGTAGTCCCAGCTACTCGGGAGGCTGAGACAGGAGAATGGCGTGAACATGAGAGGCAGAGCTTGTAGTCAGCTGAGATCGTGCCACTGCACTCCAGTCCGGGTGACAGAGCAAGACTCTGTCTCAAAAAAAATGTGTATGTGTATATATATATATATATATATATATATATATATATATATATATCCCAAAAAATGCCACTGAATATCAGGAGAAATTAAATCTGAGGTCATAGCAAGTACTTAGGATCAGACTGGTTAAAGAATTGGGAAAGTACTATAAAGAAACATGATGCATTTTATCTGCCACCTAGAGTAGTGTGATAGCATAAATGCGCATCAGGGAAGCCTGTCTCAGCAGCATGGCACTGCCTACTGCAGAGCTCTCTAAAGGGCCACTCACTGAACTTATTTGGGCCAGAGTGTCCAGTGATCATCATATCACTCAAGTCTAGTCCTGGGGAAAGTTTTGTTGTTAGTCATGTTTCATATTTCCTACTCATTTCCACCACATCCCCTTACTGCAAAGTACCCTTAAACCAGTGCTGATCTCTGGCTCTGCACGGGCTACCTCCTGCGTCAGCACCCCATGCTACATGTTTCCTTTTCCCTACCAAATTTTACTGGTCATGTGTCCAGTCCCTTTAAAGCTTCATTATGGAATGATGTTCTAATCTGATTGTCTAATAGCAAAGTAGGGCAAATAAAATTACGTTACTGCAATTCCTTCTTAATGTTCGCCCCACCAGACATTCTATTTGAAATGTAAATAGGTTTCCACTGCCAAGGCACACATTTGCATATATACACACAACTCATTGTCTAATATATGGTTCTATAATATATTATGTAATATAGCATATATTTTGAAATATGGCAGCTAAAACTTTGAACTTAGAGCATGTAGGTCATTGGGTTGAAAGTTTGGATTCAGCGGAAGGACAGAAAATGGAAAAGCCCTGCCATTATTATGGGGATCAAGATTCTACTATGGCATTCTCAAGTTATGTGGCAACTTAGAGGAAGATGAGTATTGTCTATTTCCTGAAATCCTAGGAGATTTTATTGAGGTCATAGGTGGCCCACTGTGCTATAGGGACTATCTCTTGACTGCCTTCTGACATTCTAAAAAACCAGATTTAAGTTAAAAAGACAAAATTTTAACCTTTGTTCTTAACATGATGCTTGTCATCCTTTTTACTTCTTAGAATCTAGTAACAGGTAGTTAAGTGCTTTGGATCTTGAGTTTTTTCCCCAAGTTCTGTACCAATAGATTGTATACATGTACATATATTTTTGTATATACATTGTGATATACATATTACAATTACAATTACATACATATTACAAATACAAAAACACTATACAGGACTGTGGACACTAAAGGTTAAGTAATCTATAATGAAAGGGGTAACAAATGATCTTCAAATAGCTCTATTTGAAAGATGAGTAGTAAAACATGCTTTAAAATGAGGGCTACTATACAATTTAATCCTGGAATACGATAGAAAGAAAATATTAACTACAAAATATGTGTTTGCATGGGACATAGTACTAAATAGCCCTTCAATTCCAGCTTTAACATATACATAGTATTTTTAATTCTAACAATCCTGTCATGTAGGTATTATCAGCTCACTTTTAGTGGGGGAAATAGTTGCAGACATCAATGAAACCCATTTCTGTATTTTCTATGACTCTTTCAGTTACACAAAACAGAAACCCAACTCAAACTGTCTTGAGTAAAAAAGGGTAGGGGAGAATCACCAGTTTACACAATCAAAATGTTGATAGGGAGGTCTGGCTTGAAACATGGCCAGACACAGGTAGGCAAATGGCCATCTTCAGGGCTCTGTATCTCTTTTCATCTCCTAGACAAAAGATAGCCATGGTAGGAGCATGATAGCCATTAGCAGACCAAGAGTCACATCTCTCTGGAGTTTAGCAACCCCAGCATAGAGTATTTTTCCCCAAGGCTCTGATTGAAATTGTATGCCCATTTCTGAACCAAGCTCTGCGGCCAGAAACATGATTGGTCAGGCTTGGGTATACTATATACCTCTTTGAGAGAGGGAAGATACAAATTAAGCCCTCTCTATTACCACATGGAATGATCCCCACTATCTGCCATATACACACAAAAGTATTATCTTTCTAGAGAAAGTGGAAAATGGATTCTGGGCAAGCAAAACCAAGAGATGTCAATTACGCACATCACCCTTAACCTCCAAGCATATTGCAATTTTTTGGTCTTATGTATAAACACAAAAGTATTTCACTTGGCATATGCAAATATTCACATAAAACCAAAAATCCATTAACACTCTGCTCAAGGGACATAGTCTGAATTCTCATATACTTAGAATTTCTGAATATTGTGCATCTTTTTCCAACAGATTTGAATATGGCTCCTTAAGACCTAGCAACCTATGGCCAATTGGATAATTTCACCTCCCTTTGCAGACATAGAAGAAAAACAGAATAAAGACAAGTGACATCCATTTGGGAGAGAAAAGGTAGCAACATTCAATAGTTAGCTCTTCACAGCATTGCCCATTCTGTTAGGCAGAGATAGCAAAGACTCACTGCCTCAAAAGTAAAGTGATGCCTTTGTCAGCTGAGTCACTCAGGGTACTCACCTGGAGAACCTCTGCTGTCCATGGACCTCCATGGCAATACCTGAGAGAGCCATGAGGGAAGGCAAAGCTGTGGGTGTGGCAAAGCTTCAGGAACATGCTTGCTGGTATGGTTTATAGGGCTTAAGCAATCAATCCCATATACTAGGCCTGGGACTCCTGTTTCAATACAGCCCCCTTAACAGCACCTGAACTACCTGGGACACATACACTATTCCTGAATCTCTAGTTGAGCTCTCATGTCATCTTATCCCTGGCCAACAGAGTGAAATTTTGTTCACTAGCCCCGGGAGAATTGGACTGATTTTGTAAAGTCTCTCAGAATCAGAAAACAACACCATAATATCCATTACTATTTTTTCTCCTCCATCACCTCCTCCTCCTTCTATTTCTCCTCCTCCTTTGTGTCATTCAATATAATGCACGAGAGCTGCATGATGTACAAACTGATTATAACATTACAAAAGGATAGTAAAATCTAAAATCTCCTTCCAAAATCCACAATAGTGTTTTAAGGCATCTGAGAATTGTTAAATTACATTGACTTTGCTCCTGAGAAATGAAACCTGGACTTCAGTTTGAAAGCAGGTGTCTCCTATCAGCCAGGCCATCACTTCCCTATAACCGTGAGCTACTGTTTCCCAAAAGTGAGTGCCAAGATGATTTTAATCAGGGCTTGTCTGGTGGATCACACTCCCCTGTCACCCACTGCCACACACATAGATAGACACACATGCACGCACGCATAAAAAGTACAAAAAGCCTGATTTTCATTTACTGTAAAATAGACACATTTTGTTTGTTTTCTTTTCAGAAGCCACCACGTCTGAAACTATCACCAAAGTATTTGGCTTGTAAAGCATGTGTTTTGCTTGGGAGCTAATAGCAGTTCTAATTCTAGTCAACAATGTCTGTTTCATAAACCCAGCATACACATTCCACTTTACACAACCCCTACTTGGAGGCAGGGAGCTGTCTTTATACTTCCAACTCATTTCTATTATAACTTTTTGAGTTGCTACATTTAGGATAGCTGTTTGGCAGAATTGCAATTTTCCTCATGCACAGTAAGTGAAAACTCTCATTATATATTGCTACATTGGGAGCAACTAAAACTGCTATTTCAGAGAAGGAAAAGGAAGACATCTAGCTTTGAGAAACCTTCTCTAAGTGAATTCTCCACAATCACATTATTCTTTTGGAGTTATCCAGCACTTTTTCCATGCAGGGACACAGGATTTCCTGCTGTATCATTTAGTTATACTTACAATATCCCCAAAATGAAAAATATACATTAAAATTATCTCTGTCTTCTTAAGGGCTTGATACGATGACAATGAAGCAACCATTGTTTCAGGTAACCAGACCAGGCTAGGAAGCAAGGTGCCTTGATTTGAAGAAAGATGGTTTAGGACTGAAGAAGGAAAAAAAAAAAAAAAAAGGGAGGAAAGAAATTTGGAGGTCAAGGGGGAACTAGACACCGACCCTAAGCCTAACCTTAATCTTAAATTGAATCTCCATTCTATTGGGTTTGACTTTGTGGTTAGTCTGCCACACTGGTCTCTCAGAAACTTCAGGATGGAAATTGTACAGTAGGGGGTTAATTCATCAGGTCCTGATTACTCTCAATCTACATATTCCAAAGAAAAGTCTTTCTTCAGGAGAACTGGCCCTTGATCAGCTCCTGTGAGATAACCTTTGACCCCTTAGAACCTCTTGCTTTGTAAGACTGTTTCGGCATTCCTGAGGCCTAAGGCCACCATGTATCAGTTTGACCAGATGGCTTATGCTAACAATGACTTGTGGTGACTGTTTTTGCATGCCTGAGGCCCCGGGATTCCATGTATTCATTTGACCTCTCAGTAGTGATAGGAGGGTGAAGGAGTGGCTCACCCTGAATAGCTAAAGTTAGTCCTGTCCTGAATAAAAACCCTGGACATCAAGGCTCCAGTAAGCTTTTCCAGTTATCAACGCTTTACACATGTTTTCACAAATTATTTCTGGGATAATTAAGCACATCTTTGTACAACCCCATTGGGAGGGGATTCCTGGAAGCTTACATTTGGTTTCTACTGGACTTTGCCCATCCACCTTTCCCCTTTATTGATATTGATCTGTATCCTTTCACTATGATAATCCATAAACAGAAGCATGACAGTATTTCTGAGTCCTGTGAATGCTAGTTAATTATCAAACTTCAGAGTGGTCTTGGAGCTCTCCCAATACAGAAGTGACTGAAAGAGATAGCTGGAGGAATTTATCCCTGAATGATAATCAGAGATAAATATTTTGTACCATCCAGCCAGAAACACAAATGTTCAAGGGTCTGCTGATAACCCTTCCCTTGGAGCCAGAGTCCTGGAACCAAGCCCTTTCCCTTTGTAACGCCTATGTTAGAAAACAAAAGAGCTACTAACCATGGCAGGCCTTCTCATGTTAGTGTATTCCCAGATAAACATTTTTAGCATAGACTCTCTCCCTTTCCTCATCCACTGCAGAACAAATACATGTCCAGTACTCTCAAAATGCAGGAGTTTAGTATCTTGTTCAAAAAATAAATAAATAAGACTGTGAATTCTCTGGCACTTTATACTCTCTAGTATTTTTTGTAAAACAAGTAACTTTATTTAGACAATCATAAAGTTTTATATAATTCATAAGACACAATTTTTATATTTTGTTTTATTCTCATGCAAAAAGTATTAAAGTATCTTAAAATATTGAAAAATCAGAATAATACACAATATTAGACCATTGCCCCCATTGGGTCAAAAATTTACTTATGTTTATAAGAAGTAATTAAGAAGAGTGAGAAAAGAAAAAAATAAACTAGTATAGCAGTGTTGTAAGCCCACTCAGGCAGAGAAATTCCCATATCTAATGCATTCAGGTTCTGTTTCCCTCTTGGATGATCAAAATGAACTATCATACTTCCGCATGCTAGTATGCCTAAACTGCCTCTACTGTTTCTAAACATCCTGTGAAGAGATTGCAAATATCATTTAGCTTTTATATTAAATCTTCCTATTTCTCTCCAGCAGTTTCTGACTTCTACCTCTTGTTAATTGCAAAAGTTCTTAAGATGGTTTTTTTCTAATACACATTTTAAAAATCCCTAAGTCATTGATTACAGAAACCACTATCATCTCCCAATCAGTACAAAGTATGAAAATCCCATTTGACCTGGCAAATCCCATAAAGCTTTTATGTTAACCTACACAACACAATTCATCAAGGGGAGGCTGTGAAGGACTGAGGAACTTGGGTTTTCCAACTCAGGGCAAGCTCGGTCAGTTTTCCTTGGTTTACCACTGGCCAAAATTAAGACAAGAGTTCCACAGTTTCACATTAGAGACAAAACATAACTCCTTCCCAACTGGAAAAGTGTGTTTGGACCTGTTTTTAATTTTCATGTGTAAAGGACACAAGAAGCAAACAACCAAATCTCAAAATCTTTGAGTTCTCCCTTCAAAGCATAAAATATGAGCCTTGAAATTCTGGGTGGTATTAAAAGATCCTCCATTCTAGCCATGTATAAAAGCAACAAACAGGGCCAGGCGCAGTGGTTCACACCTGTAATGCCAGCACCTTGGGAGGCTGAGGCAGGCTGAGTACTTGAGGCCAGGAGTTCAAGACCAGCCTGTGCAACACAGTGAAACTCCATCTCCACTAAAAACACACACAAAAAAATTTGCTGGCCATGGTGACATGCACCTGTAATCCCAGCTACTCAGGTGGCTGATGCAGGAGAATTGCTTGAACCAAGAGGGGGAGGTTGCAGTGAGCCAAGATAGTGCCACTGAACTCCAGCCTGGGCGACAGAGTGAGACTCTTTCTCAAAAAAGTAATAATAAAATAAAAGCAGCAGACAATCTTCGTGCTCATGAAGACTGTGAGTCATTTTACATCCTCAAGAAGAATAAGCCACTAAACCAATCTATAGGCCCATTACCACTTAATAAACTTACATTTAAAAAGCACTAAACCTAATGCTGGAAAAAACTGCCTCTTTCTATGGTGCAGTTTCTTGAAAAATCACAGCTGTAGAGCCCCATCAGCTAATTTGCCTACAATCAGTTGAGGCAAGACTTCCCTGGAATAAAAATGGAGAAATCAAGGTGTAGAGAGACATCTTCAAATTATTTAAATATAGGTAAAGAAGCAAGTTTGGACCTAAGGCATGTGAGAAAAGCAGTTTTCTCTGATCCTTTCCTTCTTTCCTTTACCTCCACTCATTGATTCAGAATACTTTTGCTATATCCAGAGACCCTCTAACGGAAAATTAGCACCTTGAGGGATAACATTTTGGTAACCTGGTAACCTATACAAACACACACACACACACACACATATATACACACACATAATCTGTGCATATGTGTGTATTTCTTATGGGAATTGGCTCACACAATTACGGAGGCCAAGAAGTCCCACTATCGGCCATCTGCAAGCTAGAGAACCAGGAATACCAGTGGTGTATTTAGTCTGTGTCCAAAGCTTAAGAACCAGAGCAACTGACAGTATAACTCTCACTCTGAGTCCAAAGGCCTGAGAATCAGGGAGGGCTGGTGCTAGTGTAAGTCCCAGAACTCAAAGGCCCAAGAACCAGGCTCTCCAGTGTCACAGGACAAAAGAAGATAGATGTTCCAGCTTAAGAAGACAGAGAGCGAATTAACCCTTTCTCCATCATTTTGTACCATACAGCCTTTCAACAGATCAGATAATGAACACCCACAACGGTAAAGGTAGATCTTTTTTACTCAGTATATTAATTTAAATGCTAATCTCTTCTAGAAACACCCTCACAGACATATCCAGAAATGATATCTTACCAGCTATCCAGGTATCCCTTAACCCAGTCAAGTTGACACATGAAATTAACCATCACAGTTTGTAATTACTAAAAATCTATCTTAAGACGTTTTAATATATAATGGTGAAAAATTAAAACTCATCTGAATGTCTATCAATAATATAGCGGTTAAGCAAATTATGGTATATATGTATAACTGATTAAATATTATGTAACAAATAAGATGGTTATGATTATTATATCATTTTAAGTGAAAAAATCTAGATATATAATTCATGATGGGATTAAAATTATATAAAAATACATATGAAAAAGTATTAGTAAATATATACAAAAAGGATAACAGAATATGTTGTGATAGTGAGGTTTTTTTTTTTTTTTGGTTTTTTTTTTTTTTGGAGTTTTGCTCTTGTCGCCCAGGCCAGAGTGCAATGGCACAATCTCGGCTCATTGCAACCTCCACCACCCAGATTCAAGTGATTCTCCTGTCTCAGCCTCCCAAGTAGCTGGGAATACAGGCAAGCACCACCACGCCCAGCTAATTTTTGTGTTTTGAGTAGACATGGGGTTTTGCCACGTTGGCCAGGCTGGCCTCAAACTCCTGACTTCAGGTGATCCGCCTGCCTTGGCCTCCCAAAGTGCTGGGATTACAGGTGTGAGCCACTGTGCCCAGCCTATTTTTTCTAATAATATAAAAAATTAAACCTAAATTTTTAACAGAAATCTTGGTTTTAGCCCTTAAAACCAGGACTTGAGTTCTGGAGTAGGCAGAATGAGCTAGGTGTATTATTCTGGATTAGGGTTCCTCAACTAGGCATGTTGACATTTACAGTTGAATGATGCTTTGTTGCGAGGAGCTGCCCTGTGCATTGTAGAATATTTGTCAGTGTCTCTAGCCTCTAGCCACTAGATGCTGGCAGCAACAACATTGCCAAATGTCCCCTGAGGGACAAAATCTCTACTGGTTAAGAACCACTGCTGTAGATGCTTTCTGAAAATATTTATCATCTATTACTTTAAAGATCTTAAAATGCCTGAGTCATGGCCCTGTTCTCAGGAAGCATGTATTATAGTGGGAGTAAAAAGACACACAGGCAAATGTGAGCATAAACATTAGTAAATAATAATAATAAAGATGTGACATTTACCAAGTCTGTAGTCATGAAAAAGAAGGGAAGAATCAGCTCAGGCTAAGCACCACTGACCACTACTTTCTCCTTGGGCCCCAAACTTCTCATAAGAGCTAACACGTGAAAGTTTGAGAACAGTTTAAGAAGTGTATCCACGACTAGAAGGGGACTGGCAGGGGAGAACAGAATGAGGGTTTGAGAGGGACATATTCCCGGCAGAAGTAAGGGCATGATCCTATTCCAGGCACAGAAAATCCCAACAGAGATTTGGAAAATAGCAATCACGTGGAATTGGTTGCAGCCTAGGATTTCCTCATGAAATAGTGGAAGATAAAGTGAGAAGAGTAGAGTGGGGCTTGATTATGGAGGGCCTTGAATGCCAGTGTGGGCTTTCTTCTTATCAGTTGTTCTCAACTATATCTGAACATTAGAATCAACTGAGGTGCTTCTTTAAAACTCCCATACCTAGGCCCCACTCCAGCCATCAACATCAGAATCCTCAATGAATGAGACCAGGTGATTATGATTGGCAGGCAGGTTGAGAACACCTGTCCTAGACAGTGGCTGAGACAAGGCCAAACATTAAATCCCGCCCTAACAACAACAACCTGACTCTTCCCATAATCCTCTTCCAGAACAGCAACCTAATCCATACAAACATCTCATCTCTCAGCTGCAAGCTTGAAGCTGAAACCTACAGCAGCAGAGGCTTCTATTTCTTCTAGAATAGTCCCTCAAGTGGCTAGCCTACTTCTGACAAGATACTACCTCCAGCAGTAAAAAATCTCAGTCTCCTAAGAAATATTTTGTTCCAGTTTTGAGAGATCTGGATATTTAGAGAACTTCAAGGTACTCATTTGAAATCTGTATCCCGGAAATCTCTACTGCCTAATCCTGGTTTTCTTCTCTGGTGTCACATAAAACAAACTGAAAATGTCTTCCCGTTAGAACTTTGAAATTTCTGAAAACAGCCAATAAATCGGCACCCTAACTACTCAATAGATTAAACATCTCCACTTCTTTCACTTATTCCTCTTGTGATACGGTTTCGATTCCTCTCATCACAGTGGTCACACTTTCCTGAATACACACCAGTTTGCCATTGTCTGTCTTGAACTGTGATGCCCTGACCTAGATAAAATACTGTAGAAGTAGTTACACCAATATAAGAAAAGCACAGATTTCTCTTTTAATCAGCACATTAATGCGTTTGAGGTAGAGTTGGAGGGGCCACTAGGACATGCACACTGAGGATATGCACAGGATGCACAGGACAGGAGGCAAGCTTCTCTTCCCTTTCCATGCTAAGTCCCACATTCTGTATCTGCTTCTCTTCCCTTTCCATGCTAAGTACCACATTCTGTATCTGCTTCTCTTCCCTTTCCATGCTAAGTCCCACATTCTGTATCTGCTTCTCTTCCCTTTCCATGCTAAGTCCCACATTCTGTATCTGCTTCTCTTCCCTTTCCATGCTAAGTCCCACATTCTGTATCTGCTTCTCTTCCCTTTCCATGCTAAGTCCCACATTCTGTATCTGCTTCTCTTCCCTTTCCATGCTAAGTCCCACATTCTGTATCTGGTTCCTCTTCAGAAGATTCTGGTTTCTTTATGTTAGAAAACATCACATTTGGAACTCCTGTGATCAGTTTTTCCTCTGGCTCAGTCTCCTCTACTCACTCTTATTTCTGATTCTGACTCTCCTCTGTAGCCTCAGAATCTTCAATTTCCTGGCTCTCTTTTATTTCTTCAGTTATCCTCTTTCTTCTAGATAATAAGCAGGAAAGTAGAGAATATGTATTACTGAAAGCTTTTCAATTTCTCCTCAAGCTAAGAATCCAAAAGGTAAGTATAGTTTAGTATACTTTCCTCATTGTCGGTTCCTCCTAGGATGGGGTTCTATAAACAAGCTACTTATAATTACAACCTTACCCCAATGATCCTTATCTATTTCCTCTGCTTTATTTTTTTGTGACACCATCTAACTTATTGGAGATTTTACTTATTTTGTTTACTGTCTATGCCCCTCTACTTGAATGGAAGGAATTTTCACTATTTTACTCACTGCTATATCCCTAGTGTCTGGAAGAATGCCTGGCATATTCTAGGTACTCAGTAAATACTTGTGAGATGAATGAATGACAATGTCTTTAATAGCTCCCACAGATGTCTGCCAGAGTGAACTGCCTGTGTTTATTCCCTTGTGTTTAGATTCAATACTTCTGAATACTTTACCACTTTGCATAGTATGGTGGACTTTCAATTGTTGGCAAAACCTTCATCATTTACCACCGATCTGACAGTTCCTCCCAATATCCAGCAGACAGCTTATTGGAGAATTGTTCCACTTTTTCTACTTTTTCTTCTACTCAGCTGCTACAGAGTTCCGCTGCCCCAGAATACCCTGGGTTCTGACCCAAACCATGGTCCCTGCATGTGACTCAACTAGGTTGCAGTGCTTTACAAACACTGCCAAGTTCCAAGGTCCATGGATTCTTACAATTAAGGCATTAATTATCTTAAATCTATGGCATGGATTTTTCCTCATTTTACAGCTTTTATTACTCTGGATCTTCTGAAATTTACATTGATTCCATTGCAAAAATGCTTGAACTTAGTTTGATCTCTTCTCCTTTCATGTGAGTATCTACTGCAAAGCGTGCTGTTGGTATAAAAGGTATGCTCAGGTGAGCAAGCTACATAAGACAAATCAAAAGCAATTCCCAGTCCTGTAGGTGTTGATAGTCCAATTTATCACCCCGATTCTTTACTCCAGGGAGCCAATTCAATGTCCTCTTATCTTCCCTGGCATAGGCCAGTGACCCAACTTCTCAAAAAGTCAACAGGAGAAACACTTTTGAAGGACACACAGAAGTCCTAGGATGCTTTTCAAAACACAGTGGAAGGCAATAAGATAGAGTATGCACGTCAATCTCCCATCCCTCTTAGCATTCTGAAGATGTGCCTAATGCAGGATGAGAGAGAAACAGACCAACAGCTATAAAATAGAAAGAACCCTTAGAAGAGATATGTATGTACATTGTGAGGAATAGTGGTCAAGCACAGTAAGAAAGAGAGGGTGACATAAGGCAGTTTGATTGCTCTGTGGCTGCATCTAAAATCTAAAGTGTATACCCTGAAAGCTAATAGAGAAATATGGTTCTTATTTATGGTTCTTCGTATTATCTGTAAGTTCCAGCAAGAAATTGTATTGTTGCAATTACTTTCCCTGATTTTCCGTAGTTATGATAAAGAGAAATAAATACTCCTGTGAAATTATTTCCATGAGGAACATAAGCCATGCTTGACCCAGTTTTCCTAGCAGAGTGAGGGCATTTCAGAAGCAGCACTTGAAAGGCTCAGAATTATACAGCCTTAACCACAGTGATGATCAAAGTGTGGCCCTCTGGTAAAATTGGACCAAACACAAAAATCTAAACTGAACCCTCCTATGGATTAATATCCCTGGAGCAAAACTTTGCCTGAAGCCCTTACTTCAGCCACTCCTAAAGTTCACAATGTGAGTCTTAGGCTATCAAATAGCTCTGACAATTCAGGGAAGAATAATGAAAATGTAAATAGACAGAAGTCCTGTTTCTGTGTTCCAGAAGAGAACGTGGTGTACTGTCATCTTCACATGGAGCAAGAAGAGACTGGCTGGCAGTCCCATTCTCTGCCTGTATTCAAACACAGCTCATTTCATCATATCAGAATTCATTTCTGCTCTTGCCTCCTCCTCAGCAAGTTATCAGAGCTGTCAATATGGCACAGTTACATAATCATTTCCCGGGAACTTTGCAAAGCAGGCTCCCTGAATACCCTTCCATTGCTCTCAAAGTCCAGCTGTCTGTTATTTGTCAGGGGTTGGTGGGACTACCTTTTACCTCTGTTTAAGTGGGATTATAAAATTTAAAGTACAGGGAACACATTGATGAAGGTTAAAGCAGTAGCACATTAAATCTACAGTAAATGAAAATTTAACTCTAGCTACAAACAGTAGTATTTACTGAACCATAGACATTAGCTTTTCAAAATCACATTGAGAGTTATCAATACTGGATTGCCATTGTTGTAGCTTTAAAATGATCATTGAAGTATAATTTCCCTGTTCATGATGATGTAATTGCTGAGAAGCCATGTGGTTGGTAATTACACAATGCAGTATATGGAACTGAGCTAATGCCCTGAAATCTATTAATTGTTTGATTTTTTTCTTCCTCTTTATTAATTCCACTGCCTGGTGTGCATTTTGTGTTGAAATAAAATAAGCTGTAACATCCACATTCCCTTGGTTAGCCTCTGGAGAATGAGGGAGTGTGGGAATGGAAGTGAAGAGGCTGTAACTGACTGGATTATTCTGAGTTCTGAGGGAACACACACAGAAGTGCTGATCCACTGCACCATTTGTTGTTGCTTCCTTCCTACTACCAGCAAGCCATCAGCACTAAATGCAATTGCCAGTTAACTATATTAAATATGTATGTATGTGTGTATTTTATATATATACATATATATACTTTTGTAAGTACACTGGCTGTTACCACCCTTATTT